>NC_091462.1:57173068-57524120 GCF_027789765.1 Dendropsophus ebraccatus
ATCTAATCTGCTGCGTATATGCCGTGTGTGTTTGTTCCCCTTTAGATGGAAAGACCCTCAAACAAGCAAGACCTAAAGGCTGCGGCTGTAAAGGCCTGGCAAAGCATTAGGAAGGAGAAAACCCAGCGTTTGGTGATGTCCATGGGTTCCAGACTTAAGGCAAAGATTGCCTCCAAAGGATTCGCAACAAAATATTGAAAAAAAAAAGAAATATTTTGTTTGGGTTATGTTTATTTGTCCAATTACTTTTGAGCTCCTAAAATGTGGAGTGTTGGTAAAGAAATGTGTACAATTCCTACATTTTCTATCAGATTTTTTTGTTCAACCCTTCAAATGTTACAATCTGCACTTGAATTCTGTTGTAGAGGTTTCATTTCAAATCCAATGCGGTGGCATGCAGAGCCCATCTAGCGAAAATTGTGTCAATGTCCAAATTTTTCTGGCCCTAACTGTATACATACACACAAACACAAAATACCCCGCTTGAATAATTAAGAGGGTTCATAAGTCCTCAACCTTCTATGTCACACCCCTGCTACCAAAAATACAAAACAACATCTTACATCTAGACCCCACCAGCTTAACTAGGAATCCCTAGCAAAGACTTGTGGAAGATATAGACATTGTTTCACAAACCTTGGGAGCTTTCTCTATTTCTACAAGACACATACGACAGTTTCCAGCCACTGACAACCGTTCATGGTAGCAGAAGCGAGGTATCTGTACGCCCACCTTCTCACATGCCTGTCAGATATAAAAAGTGAGGCAGATGGTTACATTTTAATTACCTTTTTAACTCAAATTAGCAAAATAAATAAATAATAGTTCCAGGTAATATAAAAGTAGAAAATGAAAAGTGCTTCTTTCCTAGATTTAGACGTACTTCTTCATTGAAGTCATTGGTACAATTCCTTTAACTTGAAAGAAGTCTGTCCAAAATGAAAAATCTGCTGCAGGCAGGGGGGTATGGGAACATAATGAAGAATCTATACTTCCCTGTCCCCATGCCCCTGCTGCGCCATGTCACAGGCTCACTGACCACTGCTGGGCTCCAGTTTCTCCTGGGTTCCGTTGGGGTCAGGACCTGGTGGGAAGGGCCCGCTCAGCCCGTCAGTAACTGCAGCGGTTTCCCACCCCAGTCACTGACTGGCTGAGCGGGCATTCCTAAGTTTGGGTCATGACACTGTAGGAGATATTGTTTCCTGGCAAGGGTCAGTGAGCCTGTGACGCAGCGCTGTGGGGGCATGGGGATAGGTAAGTAGCACCTCTTTATTATTTTACCATACTAGGACCTGACTTTGCCTTAGGCTCTGTTCACATCATATTTAAACCTTCATTCAGATGTATACTTTGAGAATATTCGTTGGGCATGAGTCATGAGCAGGCAGGGAAAGCAGAACACCTGGAGTGCTAAATGTGCCTCAGGTGCACCAGACTAGGTCACTAGCATATTAGGAATTTCGAATATCTCAAATCCGAACCTCAGATTTTTAACAGCAGAACATTACTGGATCCTTTATGGCTATCTGCACATGCCAAAAGGTCCATATGCACAAAGCTGGTTCTAGATTTACTTTAAAGCAAATGTACCATACGTACATTGGGGGAGATTTATCAAACATGGTGTAAAGTAGAACTGGCTCATTTACCCCTAGCAACCAGATTCCCCTTTTTTTATTCCTCACAGGTGGAATCTGGTTTCACTTTACACAATGTTTGATAAATCTCCCCCATTAGCTTTAAGTTTTGCACATGGACAGAACGGCGCTGAATTCCCACGTACAACGTCGTTCTTTTCCCGAGCACAGGCCGGGGATGAAGCACTGGAGGCGTGCCAGCCCGCCCCCAATGGGAGGAAACCCCCACCTGTCTATGATGCAGCTCCATTGATCCTAATAAAGCTGTGTAATAGAGCATAGAGGGGCGGATGTTTCCTCCCACTATGGGCGCGCACGCCTCCAGCGCTTTACCCCCGACCGGTGCCCGGCAATACAACAGCATTGTACGCGGGAACGTACTGATGGTGTGGTGCTGTCATAGTGGTACTACCGGTCCCACACTGCGGTGGTAGCAGTGACGCCACTTCTATGGTGGTTGGTAGTGTAGTATAGCCTAGCCAGTGATGATAATGTTGTGACAACAGCGCTCGTTTAGCATACAGGTTGGATAGTAAACCTGCTTTTAGTCGTGGCTGGGTATACTGTTCACAATTTTCTGTGACCTGCCGGGTTGTGATAGGTCCCTTTGGCTCTTGTCACAATGGTCCAGAGTGGGAAGATGACCCACCCGGACTGTTGGTACTGCCACCCACAGAAAGGTGAAAATAACCCAAGGAGTGTGTAGCTGGAAGATGTAGGTGCAATGATCACTGAATCCCAGTAGAATAAATAGAATGGCTTTACTAATAGTCTCTTGTAATACAGGATACGCTGATGATAGATCACTTCTTGGATTCAGACTTGTGTACACTGGATCTGTGCTTGGCGATACTTGTGCTGAGGTAGAATAACGGTGCTTGCGTAGCTTAGTGTTGAGCACTGAAGAGGGGAAAGGAGTTTGTCGTGAGAGCCCCAACTCAGGGTAGTAGTGTGCTCTGCCGAAACTTAAAAGAGAGATACTTGAGAGAAGAATACTTGTGCCCCTGTTTCACTAACCACCTACTGCCCTGCAATGTTGGGGGACCCGTCCTATCAGTGTGAAACAAGCCCCAGACTTGATTACTTGGCGAAGCTAAGTGTCCGAGGGTGTCCGCTTTCACCTGCTCTGCGAGATAGAGTATGTAGACCTACGATATGGTAGCTTTTCTCTATCCGGGTCAGTTGTGCTGTCCTAGGACACTGCCCTGCACTGTTTAGAGAGGTTCACGGCGTGGGCTGGGGTGATCTCTGACTTGTCCTCCTGTTGGGGTCTAACACTGCATAGTGTCTGTAGTGGTACTCTTAGAAGAGAAAGTCTCTGAACTCTCCATACACAAGTCTTTACTCTACAACACAGCTGTAATGTCCCAAGCAGGGATGCCTGTTCTGTGTGTGTCCTACTCCCTAGAGAATCAGAGGGAAACTGACGCTACACTTCCTCTCCCCAAGAGACTACTTCCTACCAATGTATGTAAGAGCCCCTGTGAGTGGTGGAGAAGAGAGTGTGGGGAGAAAGAAGTATAGGGATAGGTAAACAGGAAATAAGCATTTCCACTGGACCACAGAATACAAAGAAAACAGTAACCCGATAGTGACTACAGCTGTGCAACACATATATACAAGTTTATACATAAAATACTAACATCTGGGTGGTGAAACGCATAGATTTTTTCATCACCACTTAACTTTAGAGTACAAGGCTTTTACGACAGGTGCCATACAAGGAACACCCGTGGTGGGATACCACAATGGTACATTCGCTTCAAGGTCAAAGATACTATTATGTAATCCCAAACATCCCCAAAATTGAGACGCTAAATTATTACACTGTACCTGCAGCACAGTGGTGCCAGGCTCAACCATTACTGGTTTACCATCCACAAAGACCTCCAACAGATTGCTTGTAGCTGTGCTTGTTGTACGGACTGTGAAAAAGCAAATGTAATATTTAATTAGTGGCCAAGATTTTTTAATCTCAGAAATATCGGTCTTGTTTGTGATATATCTATATATAATTTTTTTTTTTTTTAAGTCTATACTTGGTAAAAGCTTCAGGAGTATACACCAAATGTATCCATAAGGCTCCATTCACCAGACTGAGGCAAATACAGTGACTGTGATATTACATTAAAATGCCTAGATTTTAATAAAGATAAATATATATGCACCAGCAAAGACACTCAGATGATGTACATAAAATGATGGACTGCAGAACTGTTTATGAACTTTAGTGTAAGGGAGGAAATAAGGTCATAAGGTCATCGTTTTCCTTTCCAAAAGCCTAGTGGAAATAGGTTATTATGGAAGCTCCAATCATTTATTTTCAGGGTGGATAAAAATCAATGATTTTTTAAAAAAAAACAAAAAAATCGGATTTTTTTGATTTAAATCGGATTTTTTTGATTTAAATCGGATTTTTTTCAATAAACTGCTTTTTGAGGAAAATATTTTACCATCCAAAGGTTCTTCCATCATGAGATAAAGCTGAGTTGTTTAACTCAGTAGAATAAAGGCTGTATATGTTCTCAAATGTTACAACATGAACAGAGTTGAGAAAAAGACCTTAATCCTATTGTTCTACAAACCTATGAATACAGAATCATCCCCTTCAGTACCAAGTCCAAGAAGTTAGACAATATGTTTCTGATTGTTTGGACTATTTTTTTTTTTTATTTTTTTTTTTGTTTAGCCAAATTAGTTAACATGGATGTTTGTTTAAGCAAATAACGTATGCTGTAATGTTGTTATTTCAGTTGAATAAATCCATTTAAATTGTTATTAAGTTCAGGATTATTTTTCTCCTTCCTAAGTACAACAGAACAGTGGTGTCCAAATATGAATGATTAACCCATTAAACTTGGGAGAAAAAAGTAATATAAAAAGTGATTCTAAAAATCTTCATCTACTTGCATGTTAAAGTAGCAAGAACTAGTTTAGGTAGAAACTTTGATTTAAATCACTGATTTAAATCAAGCCTTCCGGACTAGTGATTTAAATCGTGATTTAAATCGTGATTTAAATCAGTTTGATTTAAAACAAATCCACCCTGTTTATTTTGCACTAATTTATTAAACCTCCTTCACTCATCCATGTGAAGCATGTAATGTGTACTCACCATTGTTTTTAGTGGCACTTGTCAGGGCCCTGCGAACAGCGGGGAATAGCAGCATGGTGCTGAAAACAAGCAGGAAAAAAAAAGGATCTATAAACACAGGGTTCCATCATAATAAGCAATGTATGGTATAAGAAAACTGCAGTCACACGACTATTTTCAGTTGTCTTCTGCATTTATATAGTCAAAACATGAGCACGGACACCAGCTATGCGATGAGCTCCAGACCAGTTTTTGGTAATGTATATATCTATCACGCGTCAAGTAATTCCCTTTATTGAGGGAGGGAATCTACTAATACTTAAAGAAAAAGATGGTAAAGAAGGCAAAGTAGAAGTTACTGGCTGTACCAGTATGCCTATTGGCAATGTCCATGGTATGTTCTACAACCTCTGGCCAGCGCTATACTGTATATTCTCCTGATACAGGATCTCAGGTTTCTGGCCTCATGAAATATACTTCAAACGACAAGAAATGATTATATTTCCTTTTATTGATGATTTATGTTTTTCATACATACATCTTAGGATGTATGTTTCCTGTGCTAGAAGTTTATTGAAAATGACAGCTACCACGATGGCATAGAGAACACTATGGGAGGGTCATCTTCAGGCCTCTTCTTTGTAGGTAAACATCCCAGCATCATTTCCTTGGCCAATGCTTAATGGTGACTACTTAGTACAGGGATGGGGAACCTTCGTCCCTCCAGCTGTAGCAAAACTACAATTCCCATCATGCCTGGACAGCCAAAGCTAAAGCTTCGGCTGTCCAGGCATGATGGGAAATTTAGTTTTGCAACAACTGGAGGGCCAAAGGTTCCCCATCCCTGACTTAGGGCTCGTTCACACAGAGCAAAAGCAGCTGAATTTCTGCGCTGAATCAAAGCTGAAATTTCAGCCGTTAAAATAGGTGCTGAATGGAAATTGTGCTCTGCAGTTCACACGGTGGAATTTTCGCACTGAACTAATCCGCTTTCCGCCAGAAGAATGAACATTGTAATTCTTCCACTAGCGGAAGCCTATACAAACCAATGGGGCTCTGATTTTCTTTTTCAGCGCGGAATACAAGCGGAAATTATGTGCTGAATCAGTGCAGAAATGGGGGAAAAAAGGGGGGGGGGGGAGGAGGAGGATTCTAGTATATATTCTGGTAAAGTCTAGTTTACTCGCCAAATACTCGCTGAATTTCAGCGCTGAATGCATGCGGATTCCTGGAGTATTCCGAGCTGAATTTGTCAAGGGCTGATTACGAGCTGAACACTTTCCTAGCGGAATACGCAGGGATTCTGCTTATATTCTGCTCGGAATTCAGCGTCATTTGATTTTAGGCGGAAATATTTCCTCGCGTAATCCGCCCCTTTTGCTCTGTGTGAACGTAGTCTTAGTAGATATCACTTTCATATTCAAAACTCCATGGCGGCTTCTCTGCAGCCCCTGTAACCATGCTATGTGTAGGTGGAAATACTGGTTTGTGTTTGATATTCCTACATGAAAATCCCATTCCAAATCAGAAAATTTCTAACAATTCTATCACAAGCATTAACCCCTGTTCTTACTCTTTTCTTTATTTTTAAGGCATTTTTTTCTGGCAGCACTGAATATAATGCACAGCTGAATGGGAACAACCAAGATCTTTCTCCCCACTCCATACTGCCATTTCATTTATGAGACCAGCGGGTCAGTGATTGGACTGTGAGGGTCCTGGTGGTCAGGGATCTTACTGCAGGAGGCTGGTAGCTGATGATGCACTCAGTTCTCAGGCACACCGACTGACCTCTGACCTCCTGGTGTTACACTTATTATAGTGACCTGAGACATACATCAGGGGCACACAGTGTACACTAGCAGAGGAGCACAGATAGGGGGCGCCACTCCCGGTGACCCCTCCATGCCCGTGTATAGGATTCCCGGCAGCAGCAGCGCAGTCTCGGCAGTCTGAGCTGTCAAGGGCATGAGAGTCACCCCGGGAGCGGTGCCGTCCTCAGGCCCGGGCCCCCACGGCGCCCCCCGCCACACACAGCCCGGAGCCCACCACCCCCGGCCCCGCCTCACTCACCCCGCTGACTTCCCTTCGGGGTTCTGCAGCTATTTGGCCTTAGAGACCACAACAGCCACAACCTGCCCCTGTTCAATATGGCCGACTCGGCAACCTTCGGAGCCGCTCGGAAATTGTAGCCACCGCTCGGCTATTTCCGGTGAAAGTGACACAACCACTTCCGGAAGAACGGCGCTTCACTATTTCCAAAGAAAGCCGGTAGTAGACGTTCTCTGAGCCGGTGACGGTACTTTACAACTAGGTTTTATAATTATATGGTAACGTGCCCTTAATGAAAATGGCGGATTCGGGCTCAGTCCTGACAGTGCGGAAGCTTGGCTGCACTCCGCCCCCTGGGTCACGTGCTCGGTGCGGACGTCACGACTATAAGAGTCTCGGCGCCGGGCCTGGGGTTCTCTTTTGCACGTTCCTCTCTGCGCGACATCTCAGCAGCAGTGATGGGTTTCGGAGATCTCAAGTCTGCCGCCGGCCTCAAGGTCCTCAACGAGTTCCTGGCCGACAAGAGCTACATCGAGGGGTCAGTGACCGGAGGCCGAGTGCCCTGTGCTGCGCGCTGTGACTGAGTATGACCCTCCCCGGCCATTGTCCCCCGCGTGCTGCTGTGGCTGACACGTGTAGTGTGGCCGGCGCTCAGGCCTCCGCTCTGAGGTCAGGGCCGCCATATACTATAGGCCTCCGCTCTGAGGTCAGGGCCGCCATATACTATAGGCCTCCGCTCTGAGGTCAGGGCCGCCATATACTATAGGCCTCCGCTCTGAGGTCAGGGCCGCCATATACTATAGGGCTCCGCTCTGAGGTCAGGGCCGCCATATACTATAGGGCTCCGCTCTGAGGTCAGGGCCGCCATATACTATAGGGCTCCGCTCTGAGGTCAGGGCCGCCATATACTATAGGGCTCCGCTCTGAGGTCAGGGCCGCCATATACTATAGGGCTCCGCTCTGAGGTCAGGGCCGCCATATACTATAGGGCTCTGCTCTGAGGTCAGGGCCGCCATATACTATAGACCTACACTGACCATGGCATGGGGCTGGGTAAGAAGCGCTGTGTGAGCACCCTGGTGGCGGGGCACTGCGGCTTGTATGGCCGTGCTGCTGCTCTGCAGCCATTGTTCGTCTAACAGACTGTCTGGGATTGGAAAGGACCGTGTAGTGTGCATAAAGATTAGCAGGACTCATGTGTATATCATGTAAGCTGGAGATCCCTCCTGCCTCATCTGGGATTAGCTGTGTATGTTAGTATGGCAGAGCTATAGGCCTAGCACAGCTGTGTACTCAAGGCTGCCATGTCTGCCCCTAGTGGTATGGCACTGTAGGCTTGGGGCCTAGTTCAGTATCTTATGGAATGCTGCAGCTCTGTTGTCTGCCCCCTATAGTGGATAAGGTGTAGTGCTGTGGGCCAGGTAAATGCTGGATCTACAGCTCTTTAGAGACTACAACCTCTGTCATGCCTAGGGATAGGATCATGGGAGTTGTAGTCTTGATACTGCTGTCATGTAAGATAATTTGTCATAGAACTAGAAGTTCTTTACGTCTCGCTGTGTACATAAAGCTGTACTGTGCAAAGAGTGTCTCATATAGGCTGTAGTGACTGCAGCTGGTGTGTTAGGTTAGTGGTGCTGACCCAACTTTTTTTTTTTCCTTGTCTATAGGTATGTTCCCTCCCAGGCTGACATAGCAGTCTTTGAAGCTCTCTCTGGTGCTCCCCCTGCTGACCTGTTCCATGCACTGCGCTGGTACAACCACATCAAGTCTTACGAAAAGCAGAAAGGCAGGTAAGGAGTCTTTACTTTGGTTTCCAGATTCAGAAGCCACTTGCTGTATAATCCTTCTGGTACTTTACCTAAGTGATCTTGCTGGCTGGTAATATGATGATTGAACTAAATCACCATCTTTCGGCTGATATGTGATGCACAGGTTCTTTCTGATGTAGCCAGCTGTGGTTAGCTGCTAGTTCAGCATATAGTATATACTATGCTGTCTGTGTAGACCTGGAAGGTAATGGGTTAGCTATGTTGGGTTGTCAAACACACAACATATATTTAGCGCTCACCTTCCCAAATAGCTTGTACCTGCATCAGGGAGCTGTCCTGGAGTGACTAAATGTCATTGCAGAAAATAACCCTGCTATGTTACGTGTAGCCTACCTGGAGTAAAGAAACCCTTGGGAAAATATGGCCCAGTGAATATTGAAGACACAACAGACAGTGCAGCAAAGAATACTAAGGAGGACGATGATGATGACATTGATCTCTTTGGCTCTGACGATGAGGAGGTAAGTGTGAATATTATGTTGGTAATGCAGTCAACTCACTGTGTTAGTATACACTGTGTGTTGATATGCTCACTAGCGCTGTATACAAAAATATATAACCGCTGCTAGGTGTGTGGGGGACACCCTATATTCTCCCAATTATACAGAGCATAAACTAAACATATAGATACACCCAGCGCAGATAATTAGTGGGTCAGTCAGAATAAGGTGGATTATATAGGTGACAAATACCTGTATAGAAATCCAGCTGGAAAGGTGAATGTCACTTGCCCAAATGCCGATATCAATGGAGTTCAGCCAAAGTCCACATCCAGCTTTTATGCAGTGTAGAGAAGTTAATCAATGGGAAGAAATCTTCTGAACTCGGCAGATGCTCCGGCTGGTAGCACTGCACATAAGTTCAGTCTAGTTTTCCGTGGCAAAAAAGTGGGATCCTGAGTGACGTCACTCTCCTTAGGTGTGGATCCTAGTGCAAGCCAGAAGTTATCCTATGAATTTCAGTGTACACAAACTCCTTTCCTGATGAAGGTGTCCGTGTACACTGAAATGCATAGGAAAACTTCTGGCTTGCACTAGGATCCACACCTAAGGAGAGTGACGTCACTCAGGATCCCACTTTTTTGCCACAGAAAACTGGACCGTGTGAACTTATGTGCAGTGCTACCGGCCGGAGCATTTGCCGAGTTCAGAAGATTTCTTCCCATTGATTAACTTCTCTACACTGCATAAAAGCTGGATGTGGACTTTGGCTGAACTCCATTGATATCGGCATTTGGGCAAGTGACATATTCACCTTTCCAGCTGGATTTCTATACAGGTATTTGTCACCTATATAATCCTCCTTATTCTGACTGACCCACTAATTATCTGCGCTTGGGTGTATCTATGTTTAGTTTGTGAATAGTATGTGTTAAAGGAATTGTATGGGCAGTTTTTTCTCCCATTCCATGTTAAGATTCATCTTGTAGACTTCTGACATGCTTTAGTTTCCCTATTGGCACAGTTCAGATTGATCCATAGTTGTAATATAATCCTGCAGCACTAGAGGGCAGGACACTCTTGCTCCAGATATGCAGTCTAAGCAGTATGGGCTAATGGTGTATTTACAGATTTATCTGACAGATTTTTTGAAGCCAAAGCCAGGAACACACTAAACAGAACAGGTCATAAGGGAAAGATTGAGATTTCTCCTTTTTTAAATCCATTCCTGCCTTTGGCTTCCAAAATCTGTCAGTGTCAGATAAGTGTTAGATTTACATGTGACAAATTATTCATTCTATGTTCCTGTGTTAACTCTAAGACATTTTGTCCAGTTTAGACCAAAACATTGTACACTTAACCACTTGGAGTCCCTGTAACATAGAAACAAACTTGGACATGTTAAAATCTGAAGTCAGGGTCTGGGTGTTGGGACCCAACCTGTCACTATAGCCAGGAGACATGCTGTGATCTTCTGTAGCAAGACTGAAAAGACAGCAAGCCAAGGAGTAAAGTGTGTCTGAGATTCTCTGGGGCCTAATGATTGCTGGGGTCCAAACACCCAGACCCCTACTGATAAAAGCTTTTGACATCTGTAATTTTTTTTAACCGTTCCCCAAAACACGTGAATATGTTCATTTTCTTGCACATAATGCATTTATAAATGAGATATTGGACCACTTTCAGTTTGTCTATTTCTCCTCCCAGTCTGAGCATGCCTGCGTCCAAAAACTGATTGTTAAATTTTGATGTCCGTGATGACAAATGTAAACTGAAGTGATCAATTTACAAACAGAAGGGACATATGTTTTCTTATATCGGACTGAGAAACCTGATCAGACCACTCTTTCTTAGAAAATGAAATCGATGTGTTCAGCCTCAAATGTGGTGTTGTGACTATTTTAAAGGGGTTATCCTGGATTAGAAAATGCACTGCTACTTACTTTTACCCAGACAGAAGACAAGAGCTCATTCTCTTGTGGTAGAAATCCTTGGCACTTCTACTTCATGGTGTGAATTGTGCAGATATTGCTGTAAAATTACCAGGTTCCCCATGGTAAACTTGGTGCTGTGTGGACTTGCCCTTAGTGTTGCAGCATTGGTAACCATGATGAACGAACTGATCACCATCTTTCGGCTGATACGTGATGTACATGTTCTTTCTGAGTTTACCATGTGTCCTTTATGCGTATGTGTGTAGACTGATGAAGCTGAGTCCTATGTGACAGTTTCATTTTTCATTACAGGAAAGCGAAGATGCTAAGAGAATTCGAGAGGAGCGTCTAGCACAGTATGAATCAAAGAAATCCAAAAGTAAGTAGCCTGTATTTGGCTTATGCAGTGTAAACCTGCTGAGAGGCTTGTAGCCTATAGTGCTTCTGGACAATCCTACATGATCTGTTGTGAGTCCACAGATACTGGTCTGGAGTTGTCTGGCCATGTAGCAGTTCCAGCATTCCTCCTGTGGCACACTAATGTGTTTTGCAGACATTTCCCTTCAGTTGCTCTGTGGGGATCCATCTGCAGAACAGACAGCTATTAAGAAATGTTGGGCTAAGTGTGAGTTCATCTGACTCAAGTTTCTTCCCTACAGAACCAGCACTTATTGCTAAATCTTCCATCCTGCTTGATGTAAAGCCATGGGATGATGAGACAGATATGGCAAAGCTAGAAGAATGTGTCAGAAGCATCCAGATGGAGGGCTTGTTGTGGGGAGCATGTAAGTACCAGTCAGTGTACATGTGACATACTGGACAATGTGGTGTGGCATACATGATGAAATAAATCACCATCTTTCGGCTGATATAATGATGGAGCTTTTTTTTTCTGACTTGCCACACATTGATTCAATGCCACAGTCATTAAGTAGTCTATCAAAGTCCTAGGTTTATTCCCATCTTTAAACAGTACTGTCATTTATCGGAACGTCTAAAACTTCAAGTGTTGGTTGAATCTGTGCGAAGACCCCATACTGATTACTACATATAGCAGCTGACCCAGTGTATAGCCTCATGCAATGTGGTAGGAAGAAACTTTAGGTGCCAGTCCTTCCTGACTGCATTGGTCCTTTTGTAAAATAGTTGCACTGAACCTTGTTGCAGCTTTTTGGAACTGCACAAACTGCAATTGCTAAAGTACTGAAGCAATTTATATTTGATGGCTTTAAAATAGATAGTGGATTACATCCATTGTAAATAGGTTTTACAGTGAGTTTGTTTTTCTGGGCTTTGTCCATAGAATTACTAAAAGCCATTTTGCTGCTAAGTATCTTTATCAGTAGTGTAATAGGATCAGTCTGGTTCACAGAATCCTAATACTTCTCTGCTGAGTTAGTCTTTGAAATGCCTATACATTTAGAATAGCTGGTTAAGGTTAAACCATTCTTTTTTTTTTTTTTTTTTTTTACAGCCAAGCTTGTTCCAGTTGGGTATGGCATCAAGAAACTACAGATTCAGTGTGTTGTGGAAGATGACAAGGTTGGCACAGATGTCCTGGAGGAAAAGATCACAGCATTTGAGGACTTTGTACAATCCATGGATGTTGCTGCTTTCAACAAGATCTGATTCCACTACTTCCTGTTACTTTTGGCACTTAATAAACACCTTGTTATAATGTCAGTTGTCCTGTTCTATGTAGCTTTCACTTTTTTTAAGAGGTGTTCTGAGTTGTCAACAAAAGTTCAGCCTTCCAGATAAACAATATGTACTTGCCTGCCTCATGCTGCTGTTCTCCCGGAGCCGGTCCTGTTGCACAGTGCTTGTCTGTGTGGGCAGGCATTGTGCACAGACCCTAATCTGTAACCCCCAACTACTGTTTGGCACAAAATACAATTTTAAGACTAGTCACTACACTGTAAGTTTTTGTTCCCATAGCATCAGTGTGCACCAGGTTGCTTGGCTTATGAAGGCCATAGTCTTTTGTACAAGATGCGGTAAGACATCCAGCATGGTAATTTCCAGTGGGACTTTGTCTTGTGGGCCAGCACACGTGCATACATGAGAAGACAGATAAAAGGAAACTCTAAATATTTAACAAGCAATTGGAAGCAGTTCCAAAGAGCACTTTATTGGCTTTACTATAGTTACCAGTGCCCCACTATGGGCAGATGTAGAAGAGCCTGTCTACATTGCTGGCGCTAGCTTACAGGGCTTAGCCCAAGGTCAGCTTTCAAGGATGGGAAGGTGTCCTATCAAAGTATACTGCAGAACTACCGCTAAAGGGGCATGAAGGAAAAAACTAGAATTTCAATCTGTTTACTTTCACCATATGGGACCAATAACATTTTAATAGGTCAGACAATTCTACAGGTGGCTATAACAAGTTTTTATGTGGAAAGGGGGTGACTTGAGCTTCAATTTTTTTAGTACACTTGGATTTAAAATGGATTATTTTGAAATTTTGCTAGGAAATATCGATAATAGAGCAGATCCATACAATATTTCTTTTGTGAAATACACTTCAGTATCTCACCATGTAGTGTTCACACTTTGTGGCCCAACTTGCACTGACATGCAAACAAACAAGGGATTGAGCTGCATTATCTTAAATTAATTAGAAAGCTACACAGCCAAAGGCTATGTTAACACTGTTTAATTAGTACTATCTTAGGCTACGTTCACACAGAGCAAAAGGGGCGGATTAAATTTGGCGAGTAAACTAGACTATACCAGAATATATACTAGAATCCTCCCCCCCCCCCCCTTTTTTTTCCCCATTTCCGCGCTGATTCAGCATGTAATTTCCGCTTGTATTCTGCGCTGAAACAGAAAATCAGAGCCCCATTGGTTTGTATAGGCTTCCGCTAGCAGAAGAATGAACATGTTCATTCTTCTGGCGGAAAGCGGATTAGTTTAGTGCGGAAATTCCACCGCGTGAACTGTAGAGCAGAATTTCCATTCAACACAATGGAAATTAGCTCTGCACCTATTTTAACGGCTGAAATTTCAGTGCTGATTCAGCGCAGAAATTCAGCTGCTTTTGCTCTGTGTGAACGAGCCCTTACAGCGACTGCACGTTTTGCGGTGAATTACATGCGATGTGACAAACCATAAGGCTATATGACAACCCAGCCTCTATTGTATGGGTTTGGTTGTATTGAACATATTTTCTGAAAACAGCCAGAAGGGAAAGCCTTGCCGATCTGACCTTTTTCTTATAAGCTTCCTTGCGGTCTTCAAGAAAAAGGCTAGCAAGTATCCCACCGAAGTTTAAAATCTTAAGCAGGCAGGGGGGTGTGGGAACATAATAAAAGCATACTAACCCATCCCCATACAGCTGCCAGTGGCCTGCCTCCAGCTGCAACATTACATACCCTACTGATGAACTGCCTGCTCAGTCAGTGACTGGGGGTGGGACATTGTTGCAGTCACTGACTGGCCGGGCAATCCCTCAGCCAGGGCGTGACATAAGAGCTGGATATGTGGCTGACCCAGTTGCTGACTGAGATTGATATCTGCCATCTAAGTGGTGTGATGGGGGTACATGGACAGGTAAGGATGCTTATGTGCCTGCAGTCCTCTGCCTGCTTTTAGATTTTTAACTAACTTCACCTGTATAAATCTAAGCAGTCATATCTCAGCTACAGTAATATTACTGGTAGGAACATTCTGAAAGAGAATAGAGTGGGTGGTGATCTTGTGTTAGACCAAGGCAGCTTGGTTCAAGGACATAGTGTAGTATAGACATAACAGCTGATACCATGTACCAGTAATGTTTATTACAGCATATGCACTCCAACAATACCAGCTAATCTAACTTGTCAAGTCTTACCAAAGATGCAAGCCAAACATTCCTCCTTTAAACTTGTCTGCTGATGATGGATGTTTAGATTGTTTTGTGGTATTTAGACCAAAAAGTCAAATCAACCTGTGTTGGTCCCCTGCCTTACTGCACTCTCTTGCATCTACGTCGCACAAGGACCCTCCCTCTTAGCTAGTCACAAGGTGGAGGGGAGCATTTTTAAGTTCTTCTGAATAACCCTTTAGTGACAATGTGTTTAGGAAAAAAAAAAAAACGACCCTTCCATATTAACATGAATTAGACCCATGCTCTTAATAGGTCACCTGCTGCTGGTAACTTTCTATAGCTCAGGAATCAAAGCCATCAGTGAGGCCCTGCAGTAGGTTGGGCGCACTGATCATCACTGGCACTGCATATTAACATTGTCTAATCCAGGGATAGGGAGTCTTGGCTCTCCAGCTGTTGCAAAACTACAACTCCAATCATGACTCATGCATGATGAGAGTTGTAGTTTTGCAACAGCTGGAGGGCAAAGGCTCCCTACCCCTGGTCTAATCTGTTATGCAGCTATATTAATCGTATCATATATATTATATTAACTATAGGCAAATTAGTAGATGTTCTATTGCACTTTTATAATATTAGGTCTGTATTGCCATTCCTGTGTCAATGTATGGCATTTATGTATTAGTATTGCATTGGGGTACAGCTACTTTTAGCTGTATCTGACAATGTGTGTGTGCTCCCCTTGCACTGCATGGCCATACCTGTATTATATTGGCAATATAGAATTGTGCTATAGAGGCACTGCTATAGCTTAGTGACAATGAACTGGGTCAGGTGCACCTTCGCTTGCCAACTAAGTCAGTGTTAGACATGAGAAATGTTTTCTCTAGAGCCCACAGGACTGATCACCCCTGGGAAACCTGTCTTAAGCGTCATGTTCTTCCTGTAGAGGGCAGTAATTCATCAACTATAGAGATGAAGCAAGGATAGACTAATGCCCCTATTCCACGAGTCGTTTGAAGGGGCAAACGAGCGCTATTAGCGCTCGTTTGCTCCTCGTTCCCCGCTCGCTGCCGCCGCTATTCAACGCAGCTGCAGCGAGCGGGTGAGTGTGGGAGGGGGCGGCGGGGAGCTGCGGGGGGGCTGCCCGGGGGATCGCTGATCGTCCGGGCAGCCCATAGGATACAGCAGCGCCTGCTGCTGATGCTCCTATTCAACGGAGCGACGGCAGCAGATCGCTGCTATATCAGTCGCTTGTTTTTCAACATGTTGAAAAACAAGCGACTACAACAATCAGCCGACATGAACGATGTCGGCTGATCGTTGCACTCTATTCCACGGGACGAATATCGTTCGTAGCGGTCAATATCGGCCGAATACGAACGATATTGCTCCTCTAAACGACCCGTGGAATAGGGCCTTGAGGAAACAGAGGGTCATTAATGACCAATACAACCCCTGGCAAAAAGTATGGAATCACCAGTCTTGGATGAGCACTCATTCAGACATTTCATGCTGTAAAACAAACTCGGATCAAAAACATGATACAATATTAGGTCATTCCAAAGTGCAACTTGTTGGCTTTCAGGAACACTCAAAGAAATGAAGAGAAAACATTGTGGAAGTTAGTGAATGATACTTTTATTGACCAAGCACAGGGAAATAAATATGGAATCACTCAATTCTGAGGAAAAAAGTGTGGAATCACTCAAATTGGAGGTAGATAAAAAGGACACACCCAGTCTATTTCCTTTCCCTTGCCATTTGTCTTGAAAACCGAAAAAGTACAACTAAACAGATGAAGCAAAATGGGAGGAAGCTGGAGTCAATGTATGTGACCGAACCGTAAGAAATCGCCTAAATGAGATGGGATTTCTATACAGGAAAGCTAAACGAAAACCAGCATTGACACCTAAACATAAAAAAACAAGACTCCAATTGGCTAAGGAGAGGCAATCATGGACTGTGGATGACTGGATGAAAGTTGTCTTCAGTGATGAGTCAAGAATCTGCATTGGACAAGGTGATGATGCTGGAACTTTTGTTTGGTGCCGTTCCAGTGAGATTTATGAAGAGGCCTGCCTGAAGAAAACAACCAAATTTCCACAGTCCTTGATGATATGGGGCTGCATGTCAGGCAAAGGCACTGGGGAGATGACTGTGGTTAATTCTTCCATCAATGCACAAGTTTACATTGACATTTTGGACAGTTTTCTCATCCCTTCAATTGAACAGATGTTTGGAGATGATGAAATAATTTTCCCAGATGACAATGCATCGTGCCATAGGGCAAAAACAGTGAAGGCATTCCTTGAAGAAAGACACATTCAGTCGATGTCATGGCCTGCAAATAGTCCAGATCTCAACCCAATTGAAAACCTGTGGTGGAGATTGAAAAAAATGGTCCACAAGAAGGCTCCAACCTGCAAAGCTGATCTGGCAACTGCTATCAAAGAGAGTTGGCACCAAATTGATGCAGAATACTGTTTGTCACTCATCAAGTCCATGCCTCAAAGACTGAAAGCTGTTATAAAAGCTAAAGGTGATGCAACTAAATACTAGTGATGTATTTTGAATGGTCTTTTGTTTATGTGTTTTTCATGATTCCACACTTTTTTCCTCAGAATTGAGTGATTCCATATTTATTTCCCTGTGCTTGGTCAATAAAAGTGTCATTCACTAACTTCCACAATGTTTTCTCTTCATTTCTTTGAGTATTCCTGAAAGCCAACAAGTTGCACTTGGGAATGACCTTAATATTGTATCATGTTTTTGATCTGCGTTTGTTTTACAGCATGAAATGTCTGAATGAGTGCTCATCCAAGACTGGTGATTCCATACTTTTTGCCAGGGGTTGTATGTGCTGAACCATTGGGCAAAATCAATCCTGGAATAGAACTCCTCCGACAATCTGCCTTTACCATGTATGATGTATACTGTGTGATGGGGTATGACCATACTTACACAGAGAGTTACTTTTAAACATACTGTATGCATGTCAAAAGCTATTCATATAATTCAAAATGATAGAGAATCTACAGATTTATATTATCTATAGAATATATAATTACTTTGCTGTATTTTGTGTGTTCAGGACATTGTCTCGCAGAGCGTGGCGGCGTTATACTCTGAGAGCGCCAGGTCATCACTTTTAACGCCCGTATGACTAATATCTCGTAATGTGCTTTTAAAGATCTCTGCTACCGAGGCCTCTAAATGTGAGCGGAATGCTTTGCTTATTAGAACATAAAGGATAGGATTAATACAACTGTTTACAAAGGCCAGGCTAGTTGAAATGGGCATTCCAATCCTAAGCCATTCATCATATGCCTCACTGTGGTGAATGTTCAGTTCCAGTAAGCTAAATATGTGATATGGAGTCCAACAAAGAAAAAAGGCCACTATGACAGCTAGGACCATCCAGAAGAATTTACTGTCTCTTTGTGTGGTTCTTCTCTTCATTTGGATGGAGAGGGTTGTATAACACGTTACCATGGTTAGCATAGGGAAGAGATATCCAATAAAGAACTTTACCAGTGTCAGAGAAGTGTGGATCCTCTGGACAATGGAGTGATCCGTTTCATGGAAATGGTTGAAGCAAATCATATTAGACCCTTTCATCTCTGTATCTCTGAAGTACAAGTAAGGGCTAGCAATAGCAGTAGCTAGTAGCCACACAAAGCCACTTACAATCCCTGATATCCTCATTGTCCGATGTCTCTGTGAAATGCTTGGCCAGACCAGCGTCATATATCTGTCTAGGCAGATTACTGTTAGGAAGAAGACACTTGCAAACATGTTAAGAATGGCAATGAAAGAATTCAGTTTGCAAAGTAGCTTCCCAAAGGGCCAGTGGAAGTTAGTAGCCACGTATGTGATATGCAGGGGCAGAAATAATACAAAGATTAAATCCGCAATGGCCAGATTCAGAAACCATATTGTGCTTACGGTTTTCTTCCATTTAAATCCAGTGAACCAGATCACCATGGCGTTTCCTGGTACTCCGAGAAGAAATGCCAGCGAGTAAATAACAACTGATGTCACATGAAGGGCATGAGTTTGGGTTTCATGGTGTAGTACCTCTTCAAAGTCGTCATAATCATAGCTGTAGTAATCAATGGAGTCATTCAGTGTTGTGTTCATGGTGGACTTTAGAAAGCTGGGTAGAAAACACAAGAAGAGTAATGATGAAGACTTCACAAGTACTGCTCATACTTATAGTCTGCGTAATAGTTACACTATCTGGGCTAGATGTGCGAGGAAAAGGGAAAGTGACGCCTCAGATCAAAGAAGACGTCACCTGTGAGTCCCTGTATGACACTTTTCTTATTTTGTAGAACATCATTTAGTAGGGGTGCCCCGAGGTGACAGATACTGTACTCAGAGATATCACTGTGTTATCTGTGCTGTTACATAGGACTGCAGGTGACATCTACATTATCTGTACTCAGAGGGATATCACTGTGTTACCTGTGCTGTTACATAGGACTGCAGGTGACTACTACATTATCTGTACTCAGAGGGATATCACTGTTATCTGTGCTGTTACATAGGACTGCAGGTGACATCTACTACATGATCTATACTCAGAGATATCACTGTGTTATCTGTGCTGTTACATAGGACTGCAGGTGATATCAGGTGATTTCTCCAGGTTGCAGAAGTTCAAACTTTATTGTGCCCTGGTGTGCTGGTGTCTGTATACATGTGTGCTGGTGTCTGTATGTGTGTATACATGTGTGCTGGTGTCTGTATACATGTGTGCTTGTGTCTGTGTGTGAGATCAATTCTAGAGAACTGCTCATATATCACATTTTCCCCAGTGGCTTAAAATGTAACCTCTGTTATACAGTTATAAAATTGTAGAACCTAAATGTGAACAAGGTGCAATTCAAATAGACACTTACTTGTATAGCTGTCTCTTGTGCTCTGTATGCAGTGCATTATATTCACCCCTGCAACGTACAATTTATAGAGTGTCTACAAGCCCAGCGGGGCTCATTATGATGGAGACTAAAACTTACACAAGAGTGGGGTAGGGGTTCCCCTGTATTCAGAATGCTGTTGAGTGCTAGGCTATGCCCCGTCTGGGATTATTGTATTTCAAGGGTCTATGCAGAGCAGGATAAAGACACCTCTGCTGCACAAACAGCATCTCCTAGAAAGCGTTCTCACCGCCATGTATTCGCTATCACTGTCTTGGGTGAGCTAAACTAGTCTGCCTGGGGGGGGGGGGGGGGGGGGGTGTGATTAGTATATGCTCACTAACATGGAACAGCCTCATTATATTAGCCTTATCAACATATTCTATGTTAGTGAGCATACCAGGGAGGGGGGGATATTGGTGAACATATACAAATCAAACAGCCCCCCAGACCCTCGAAATTCAATAACCCCAAACGGGGCATTGCCTAGTACTCAACAGCATTCTGAATACAGGGGAACCCCTACCCCACTCTTGTATAAGTTTTAGTCTCCATCATAATGAGCCCCGCTGGGCTTGTATACACGCTATAAATTGTACGTTGCAGGGGTGGATATAATGCACTGCATACAGAGCACAAGAGACAGCTAAACAAGTAAGTGTCTGTATGGTGACATTTAAATTGCACCTTGTTCATATTTAGTTTCTACATTTTTATAACTGTATAACAGAGGTTACATTTTAAGCCACTGGGGAAAATGGGGTATATGAGCCAGTTCTCTAGAATTGATCGGAACCAAATTATACCTCCCAGCAAGGCGTGGGGCGAACACTATTTTTTTTTTAAATTAATGTGGGGGGCCCAGACACTTTGGTTGTATGGGGCCCCGAAATTCCTGATGGCGGCTCTGGATGGACGCATTGAGCTGTGACACTCTGTACAGGTCAGACTTCATGGGGGAGATTTATGAAAGGGTGTAAATATACACCTAGTGTAGACTGCCCACAGCAACCAATAGCAGCTCAGCTTTCAGCTCTGGTAAAATATAACAGGAGCTGTGATTGGTTGCTGTGGGCAGTTTACACCATGTGTTTAGTCTCTTTTTTTTTTTTTTTTTTTTTCCCAACCAGCACAAAACTAAAAATCTGCCTACAGGAGACTGGACCAGGATTTTAGAGAAGTACAGCTTTATTTTACAGCAACAAAAATAAAAATAGTAATAATAATATTAATAATGAATGTAAATTGCAAACATGCTTTATTTCACATCTACTGTTGAAAATAAAAATATATATATAATATTGGTGAGTTGGTCGGAAACATGAGAATATTCATTGAGAATTACCGGATGCAACCTGCACGGTGAATTGCGACAAGTAAAAAAAAATGATTTATACTGGGGCAGACTTTACACTTATTTCCATCACAGACACACATTATGTAAGATGAGAGGATGCACTGTAACTGCATCCACTTTCAAGGGAGCCTAACTACAGAAGGCTCTGCGGCTACATCCATTATTTATTAGAATGTTTCAGTGGATAATGTACATTGCAGCTCCTGTCTGGTAAAGCTGGGCTACATTATTCTTACAATTCATTCATAGTTAATAAACTATGGGTTGAAGCACAAACTGTAGCAGATTTATCGGTGTATTGCATTTTACAGATTGTGGTCACACATGGCGGTGTTCGTTTGTAAAATTGCCACCACTACCACTTTTGCTTCTCCTTCCTGCTAGATTCACTTCTTGCTTTGGCCTCAAAACTGCAATGTTGGCGTGTTTTTGCTGCATATTTTTGTAAGCCTGGAAAACCCCTTTAATGGGGCAAAAGTAGTTATACAAAACAGTGATCCTTTATTTGTTTCCAGATTTGGTTTTCCTAAAATATTTAGAAGAAGTACTTTTATAGTTAATTTGTTGTTTTTTTAATTCTACGAAGTGTCTGACTCACTGGAGGATTAAACCTACCTTATACAATGAGAATAAGGAAACACCTTGTACAACCCCTGGTAAAAAGTATGGAATGACCAGTCTTGGATGAGCACTCATTCAGACATTTCATGCTGTAAAACAAACTCAGATCAAAAACATGATACAATATTAGGGTACAAACCCACACACCGTATACACAGCAGATACGCAACAAATACGCAGCAGATTTGATGGTTTAGATTTGATGCTGTGTTCAGTTATTTAGATCTAATGTGCTGCGTATTTGTTGCGTATTTGCTGCGTATTTGCTGCGTATCGCAGCAGTAAATACGCTGCATATACGGTGTGTGGGTTTATACCCTAAGGGTATATTCACACGGGCGGGCTCGCAGCGAGATACTCGCTGCGAGCCCGGCAGGTCCTGTCAGTTCCCATAAACCACATACTTGCTGCGGTCTAAACGACCGCAGCGAGTATGTAATTATACTGCGCTTAACCCCTTCTACTCCCGCCGGCTCCCCCGCTGTAAGCAGCATACATTACCTGTCCTTGCTGCACGGGTCCGGCGTCCTGCTCTCCCGCCCGGCCAATCAGTGGCTGCGGCTGGGCAACACACTAATTGGCCGGATGGGAGAGCAGGACGCCGGACCCGTGCAGCAAGGACAGGTAATGTATGCTGCTTACAGCCGGCGGGAGTAGAAGGGGTTAAGCGCGGTATAATTACATACTCGCTGCGGTCGTTTAGACCGCAGCAAGTATGTAGTTTATGGGAACTGACAGGACCTGCCGGGCTCGCAGCGAGAATCTCGCTGCGAGCCCGCCCGTGTGAATATACCCTTAGGGTACAAACCCACTTGACGTATTTTCTGCGTGAATCAGTCTTAAAAATAAGCAGGCAAAACGCAGGTTGGCTTTATATGATTGTTCTGCGTTAAAATACGCAATTGCGTATTTTTGAAGCATGAAGCTTGTTGTTAGCAAAGCATTAGTTGTTAACAACCTGTGCGAAAAACGCATGTAGCTTCATGCTTCAAAAATACGCAATTGCGTATTTTAACACAGAACAATTGTATAAAGCCAACCTGCGTTTTGCCTGCTTATTTTTAAGACTGATTCACGCAGCAAATACGTCAAGTGGGTTTGTACCCTAAAGGTCATTCCAAAGTGCAACTTGTTGGCTTTCAGGAACACTCAAAGAAATGAAGAGAAAACATTGTGGAAGTTAGTGAATGACACTTTTATTGACCAAGCATAGGGAAATAAATATGGAATCACTCAATTCTGAGGAAAAAAAAGTGTGGAATCATGAAAAACACATAAACAAAAGACCATTCAAAATACATGACTAGTATTTAGTTGCACCACCTTTGGCTTTTATAACAGCTTTCATTCTTTGAGGCATGGACTTGATGAGTGACAAACAGTATTCTGCATCAATTTGGTGCCAACTCTCTTTGATAGCAGTTGCCAGATCAGCTTTGCAGGTTGGAGCCTTTTTTGTGGACCATTTTTTTCAATCTCCACCACAGGTTTTCAATTGGGTTGAGATCTGGACTATTTGCAGGCCATGACATCGACTGAATGTGTCTTTCTTCAAGGAATGCCTTCACTGTTTTTGCCCTATGGCACGATGCATTGTCATCTGGGAAAATTATTTCATCATCTCCAAACATCTGTTCAATTGAAGGGATGAGAAAACTGTCCAAAATGTCAATGTAAACTTGTGCATTGATGGAAGAATTAACCACAGTCATCTCCCCAGTGCCTTTGCCTGACATGCAGCCCCATATCATCAAGGACTGTGGAAATTTGGTTGTTTTCTTCAGGCAGGCCTCTTCATAAATCTCACTGGAACGGCACCAAACAAAAGTTCCAGCATCATCACCTTGTCCAATGCAGATTCTTGACTCATCACTGAAGACAACTTTCATCCAGTCATCCACAGTCCATGATTGCCTCTCCTTAGCCAATTGGAGTCTTGTTTTTTTATGTTTAGGTGTCAATGCTGGTTTTCGTTTAGCTTTCCTGTATAGAAATCATATCTCCTTTAGGCGATTTCTTACGGTTCGGTCACATACATTGACTCCAGCTTCCTCCCATTTGTGCTTCATCTGTTTAGTTGTACTTTTTCGGTTTTCAAGACAAATGGCCTTAAGTTGTTTGTCTTGACGCTTTGATGTCTTTCTTGGTCTACCAGTACGCTTGGCTTTAACAACCATTCCATGATGTTTGTATTTGGTCCATATCTTGGATACAGCTGACTGTGAACAGCCCACATCTTTAGCAACCATGCATGAAGGGTTACCTTCTTCAAGAAGATTCACAATCCTCTCTTTTGTTTCAAGGAACATTTCTTTTGTTGGAGCCATGGTTCTCGCCACTCCACTTCGTCCAGCAGCCCTCCAAGGTGTCATGACTGCAGGTGTTTTTAACTGCAGACTAACGGGCACATCTAATCTGGAGCAGGTGTCCATTTAGGGAAAGGAAATAGACTGGGTGTGTCCTTTTTTTCTACCTCCAATTTGAGTGATTCCACACTTTTTTCCTCAGAATTGAGTGATTCCATATTTATTTCCCTGTGCTTGGTCAATAAAAGTGTCATTCACTAACTTCCACAATGTTTTCTCTTCATTTCTTTGAGTGTTCCTGAAAGCCAACAAGTTGCACTTTGGAATGACCTTAATATTGTATCATGTTTTTGATCTGAGTTTGTTTTACAGCATGAAATGTCTGAATGAGTGCTCATCCAAGACTGGTGATTCCATACTTTTTACCAGGGATTGTAGTATGTGTTAGGGCCACGGTGGCGTCCCGTGCTCCGGACCGCCGCCGCACCCTCTCTCCCACTTCTGCAGCAGCCGGTGTCCATATGCAGGGACCCGGCGCTGCTGTTGCTTTGGCCCCGGGGGGCGCCTCACCTCACTGCGCTCCTGTCCATCGCTGTGCCGGCCGGCGCGCGCGTCCCCCCTCCTAGGGCGCTCGCGCTGGCTGTCTCAGATTTAAAGGGGCAGTGCGCTCCTAATTGGCTGTATGTCAATCACTCCCCTATAAGTTCCAGCCCTGCCCCCTTGCAGGTGTTGGAGCCTCTACATGCTTCCCATAGCGTTTGGCCCAGCTCCCTGTTGTTCCTGATTCCTGTCCGCTACCTGGTCCCTAGTCCTTGTTCCTGATTCCTGTCCGCTACCTGGTCCCTAGTCCTCGTTCCTGGTTCCTGCTCCTCTGTTACACTATTGCTCCTGTGTTCAGCCTGTCACCTGCGGTTACGCCTACAGAACTCTGCCAGCACCATCTCCTGCCTACTGCTCCTGCCACCCCTCGCCTGCCGTCACTAGCAACCAAGCCAGGAGTAGCGACCTGGGGGTCGCCTGCCGCAGCAAGTCCATCCCGCCGAAAACCAGCGGCCCCTTAGACTCCGCTCCCTGGTGAGGTTAGTGCCATTGCTAGTGACGGTCCAGTGGATCCACTACTCCAGGCGTTACAGTATGTTCATCGAGCACTCTTTAGGGTGCCTTCACACCTACCGTATCGCAGCAGAAAATCCGCTGCGGATCCGCAGCAGATCCGCAGCAGATCCGCAGCAGATTTAACTAAATGAATGAACACAGCATCAAATCCGCACTTACAAATCAGCTGCGGATCCGCAGCGGATTTGACAGTGCGTTTTTAATGCTGTGTTCATTCATCTAGTTAAATCTGCTGCGGATCTGCTGCGGATCCGCAGCGGATTTTCTGCTGCGATACGGTAGGTGTGAAGGCACTCTTAAGCTGACTGCTGCCGCTGACATGGCAGCAGTCACCGGCAAGGGAGACAGAATTGCTAGTCTTGGCGGCTAGCCTGGCTGTTTTGCTCATCACACTATGCCACCCCACAAGCCAAGTTTTGCTTCAGTTATTGAAGCATGTAGGTATAACAATGTTCCTGTCATTTCCAATTTCTCCAGCAATTTCTGACCACATAACTTTGCTGGTGTCTTTTTGGCATTAGGATTTTTCACAAATTCATTTTGACATAGCTTGAATCCTGTTCCCCAATAGGTGTGCGATATGAACATATATCTTAGCTCAGTATAGTGAGACATGGGCAGGACAGGCTCCTACTGACTGCACGGCTGCAGCAAAATAAATCCTTCTACAAAGCCAGCAGTTCAAATCCCAACATATCCTAAGGCCTTTAGACAGTCAGTAAATGCTGGGAGTTGTAGTGTTTACAGCTACGGCTGTCAGAATGCACTGAGCTGTTGTAGTTGGAGGGTGCTAGGTGCATTGTACGCTGCATGCTTCATGAAAGATCAGAATATATAGTTCTGTGTAGGCTCAGTGAGTAGAAGAGACCCTGGACCGGAACTAATAAAGAGGATATAACAGAAAACATATACTGTACTTTTATTTATACTGTTGATGTATTATCACCATACCATCCAGGGCCGGATTAAGGTTGGTGGTGGAGGCCCTGGGCAAAAATTTTGTTGGGGGCCCCCCCATTTTTTTTTCCAAATATATCCCATACAGCGATCTATACAGGTGGCCACTTACTGTAGCAGACTTAGCACCTACCCCTCCTCACTCCTGGCTGTGTGGCTCAGCATCCTCCTCTGTTTTGCATGTGATGGTCACTACAGGATGCAGTGCAGAGGAAGATGCCAGGCCCTAAAGACAGGATGGGGAGGGGTGTATTCCCACTCTGGGTGTGTTCCCACTTTGTGTTTATGTTAATAATGCAATGCGAGAACACAGCACTTCAGTACTTTCTGTGCTCTCTTGCCCCCTGTGCTAGCCCCCACAGCAGCATATGCAGATGTGAATCGCAGAAGGAACCTGGACTTGCAAGTCTAAGTCCCATCTGCAGTTCCCAACCATGTACACTAGCTGAAGCAGTAAGGAGCAACCAGAAAGTACTTAAAGGCTGTGTAGAATATATAGCGGATATGATACATGTGAACGTACCCTAAGGATTAAAATACACAGCTGTGTGCAGCCCATGATATGGCGTATATAGCCTGTGTGCAGCATATGACATACATAGGATATACACCATACGCTGCTCTCAGGCTATATACCATACACTGCTCTCAGGCTATATATCATATGCTGCACACAGGCTATATATCATCCACTGCTCTCAGGCTATACTGTATATCATATGCTGCACACAGACTATATACAGTATATACCATATGCTGCACACAGACTATATACAGTATATACCATATGATGCACACAGGCTATATATCATATGCTGCACACAGGCTATATACAGTATATACCATATGCTGCACACAGGCTATATACAGTATATACCATATGCTGCACACAGGCTATATACAGTATATACCATATGCTGCACACAGGCTATATCTTATACACTGCTCTCAGGCTATATATCATATGCTGCACGCAGACTATATACATTATATACCATATGCTGCACACAGACTATATACAGTATATACCATACACTGCTCTCAGGCTATATATCATATGCTGCACACAGACTATATGCAGTATATACCATATGCTGCACACAGACTATATACAGTATATACCATATGCTGCACACAGGCTATATGTCATATGCTGCACACAGACTATATACAGTATATACCATATGCTGCACACAGGCTATATCTCATACACTGCTCTCAGGCTATATATCATACGCTGCACACAGACTATATACAGTATATACCATATGCTGCACACAGACTATATACAGTATATACCATATGCTGCACACAGACTATATACAGTATATACCATATGCTGCACACAGGCTATATACAGTATATACCATATGCTGCACACAGGCTATATACAGTATATACCATATGCTGCACACAGACTATTTACAGTATATACCATATGCTGCACACAGGCTATATACAGTATATACCATATGCTGCACACAAGATATATACAGTATATACCATATGCTGCACACAGGCTATATACAGTATATACCATATGCTGCACACAGGCTATATATAGTATATACCATATGCTGCACACAGACTATATACAGTATATACCATATGCTGCACACAGGCTATATACAGTATATACCATATTCTGCACACAGGCTATATACAGTATATACCATATGCTGCACACAGACTATATACAGTATATAACATATGCTGCACACAGGCTATATACAGTACATACCATATGCTGCACACAAGATATATACAGTATATACCATATGCTGCACACAGGCTATATACAGTATATACCATATGCTGCACACAAACTATATACAGTATATACTATATGCTGCACACAGACCATATACAGTACATACCATATGCTGCACACAGACTATATACAGTATATACCATATGCTACACACAGACTATATACAGTATATACCATATGCTGCACACAGGCTATATACAGTATATACCATATGCTGCACCCAGAGTATATACAGTATATACCATATGCTGCACACAGACTATATACTATATGCTGCACACAGACTACAGAATTATTATCTCATGCAGTTTTGCCACAATTTCAGCTGATAAAAGTCTGCTATTAAAAAGCAGCGTGTGTATTATGGCAAAGAGCAATATTTCCCTTTTCACTTCAGGGTTCCCTACCAAATAGTTTTCTACAAAAAAAACAAAGAAAAAACATGTAATTCAGTGACTCACAGGTGACGTCTTCTTTAATCTCAGGTGTCACTTTCCTTTTCCTCTCCATCTGGCCTGGACCTCCAGGATGATTTCTTGCATCTACAATTCTTCTCTTTACAACCTGCAAGACAAACATCTCAGGCTCCGCACATTTCCTTCAATTTCCTTCCCTTTTTTCTTAATGAGTGTGTGGGTTGTCCCCTGTATGTAGCATCCTCTGCTGTGCCCCCATATAGTAATAATGTCCCCTGTACCCACATATAGTAATAATATCTCCTGTTGTGCCTCCGTATAGTAATAAAGTCCTCATGTTGTGCCCACCTATAGTAATATTGCCCCCTGCTGTGCCATCATATAGTAATAATGTCCAGCCCTGCTGTGCCCCCTGCTGTAATGTGCCCCCATAGTATATACCCCCTGCTCTAATGTGCCTCCATAGTATATGGCCCATGCTCTGATATGTGTCCCCATACATAGTATATACCCTTGTTCTGATATGTGTCTCCATACATAGTATATACCCCCTGCTCTGATATGTGCCCCCATAGTATATGCCCCCTGCTGTAATGTCCCCTTACATAGTATATGCCCCCTGCTCTGATATGTGTCCCCATACATAGTATATACCCCCTGCTCTAATGTGCCCCCATAGTATATACCACCTTCTCGAATGTGCCCCCATAGTCTATGCCCCCTGCTCTGATATGTGACCCCATACATAGTACAGTATATGCCCCCTGCTGTAATGTCCCCATACATAGTATATACCCCCTGCTCTGATATGTGTCCCCATACATAGTATATACCCCTGCTCTGATATGTGTCCCCATACATAGTATATATACCCCTGCTGTAATGTTCCCCATAGTATATACCACCTGCTGTAATGTCCTCCATAGTATATACACCTGCTGTAATGTCCTCCATAGTATATATACCCTTGCTGTAATGTCCCCCATAGTATATACCACCTGCTGTAATGTCCCCCATAGTATATATACCCCTGCTGTAATGTCCTCCATAGTATATATACCACCTGCTGTAATGTCCTCCATAGTATATACCCCTGCTGTAATGTCCCCCATAGTATATATATCCCTGCTGTAATGTCCCCCATAGTGTATATATCCCTGCTGTAATGTCCCCCATAGTATATATACTATGGGGAAGATGGGGGGGTGGTGGATAGGGTTGCAGGGGGAGAAGATGGGAGGGCAGCTGGGGTTGCAGGGGGAGAAGATGGGAGGGCGGATAGGGTTGCAGGGGGAGAAGATGGGAGGGCGGCTGGGGTTGCAGAGGGAGAAGATGGGAGGGCGGCTGGAGTTGCAGGGGCAGAAGATCGGGGGCTTGGGGAGAAGATCGGGGTAAGCTGGGGTGGCAGGGGGAGAGGATGGGTGGGGGCAGCTGAGGTGACAGGCAGGGAGGGAGGAGAGAGCGGTCGGGGGGCTGAGGGATCAGCCGGGGGTCCGGGGGATTAGCCGGCTGGCAGGGAGACCAGCCGGGGGTCCGGGGGATTAGCCGTCTAGCAGGGGGACCAGCTGGGGCATCAGCAGGGCGGCAGGTACAGAGGCAGGCTGAAAAGGCCGGCATGAGCTTCCGGTACAGGCAGGCCGGAAGCTCATCATGCAGCCCCGCGATGCCCGAACTTCTTCCCTGCTCAGCAGCGTGCGTGTGACGTCATCTCGCAGCTGCCGAACAGGAGAGAGGTTCGGGCATCGCGGGGCTGCACTGTGAGCTTCCGGCCTGTCTGTACCGGAAGCTCATGCCGGCCCTGCATGGGGGAGACCTTTCCAGCCTGCCTCTGTACCTGCCTAATCCCCCGGCCGACCCATCACTCCCCTGAGCCCCCCCCCCTAAACCGCCCGGGCGCGGACGTTAGCGCCGGGGCGGAGGAGGGGTTTAACAAAAAAAAAAATTGCTTCGGAACTCCCCTTCCGGATTACAGCTGGTGGGGGCCCCCTAGTGGTGGAGGCCCAGGGGCACGTGCCCCTTGTGCCCCCCCTTTAATCCGGCCATGATACCATCACATTGTTACTGACCAAATCTAGTCAACCAAAACCATTATTACCAATAATACCAGCATACTGTATAAGAAACAAATGTTATCATTACATCATGATTATTACTATTACCACCACATATACTAAGGAAAATAAATATTTGATACACTGCCAATTTAGTTTTTCTATCACAAAACAATGGAGAGGTCTGTCATTTTTATATTGCAACTATGAGAGACAAATCTCTCTCTCTCTCTCTCTCTCTCTCTAATATATATATAGATATATATATATAGATAGATAGATAGAATCCAGAAAATGTAAATGCTTCTTACAGAGTGTTTCAGGGCGTTGTCATGCTGGAAGACCCAGCCATGACCCACCTTCTTACTGAGGAAAAGGGGTTGTTGGCCAAAATCTTGTGATACATGGCCCTATCCATTGTCCATTCAATATGGTGCAGTTGTCCTGTCCACTTTGCAAAAAAGCACCCCCAAAGTATGATGTTTGCTTCATGGTTGGGACTGTGTTGTTGGGGTTGTAGTCAACCTTCTTCTTCCAAACACAGCAAGTGGAGTTGATACGAAAAAGTTTCATTTTGGTCTCATTTGACCACATGACCTTCTCCCATGCCTCCTCTGTATTATCCAGATGGTCATTGGCGAATTTTAAACTGGCCTGGACATATGCTGCAGTGAGCAGGGGGACCTTGCATGCCCTGCAGGATTGTAATCCATAACTATGTATTGAGTTACTAATGGTAATCGTTGTGGTCCCAGCTCTCTTAAGGTCATTGACCAGGTCCTCCTGTGTAGCCCTGAACTGATTCCGGGCCTTCTACAGAATCATCCTTACCCCATAAGGTGAGATCTTGCACAAAGCCCTAGACCCAGAAAGATTGACAGTAATCTTGTGTTTCTTCCTTTTTCTAATGATTGCACCACCAGTTGTTGCCTTCTCATTTAGCTGCTTGCCTATTGTCCTGTAGCCCATACCAGCCTTGAGCAGGTCTACAATTTTATCCCTGGTGTCCTTAAACAGTTGTTTGGTCTTGGCTATGGTGAAGAGATTGAAGTGTGATTGTTTGAGTTTGTGGAGAGGGGTATTTTTTATACAGGTAACAAGTTTAAGCAGTTGCAATTAATACAGGTAATGAGTACAAAGTAGGAGGGCTTCTTATAGGGGCTATCCAGCATTAGAAAAACATGTCTACTTTCTTCCAGAGACAACACGACTTTCGTCTACAATACAGGTATTGTTTGTGATTTAAGTTCCATTAACTGCAATGGCACTGAGTGCCAAACACCACCTAAACTAGAGAAAATGTGATTTTCTGTAGTTTGTAGTTTGTTTTTATGGATTATGTCTTTTACAGTTGAAGTGTAAAAGGTGTCTTTAAAAGGTGGGAAAACTTGCTAAATCTGTAGTGTATCAAATACTTATTTCCCCATGGCAGTGACTAATAGCACCGTATAATAAATAAAATCCACTAAGCAACACAGGTTGCGGACACCATATATATGATTACAGTGCAGTTATATCCAGTGACTCTCAGTCCCCATTTATATTGCTCTACAATGTAGTATTTAGGCCCAATTTGGACCCTTAGAATGCTACAAAACAACCTTATACATAAATTACCTGGGGAACTGGTTCCTGGAACAGTAAATATGCAGCAGAAAATCAACTTATTTTCTATACAAACTGAGTAGAAAAAGGTAACAAAAAGCAGTAACAGCTTGTAGGGCCTGAAAACAGAAAAGACTCTGATGCTGCCAGGTATAGTATACTTAGAAATTTCTTAAAGTATAAGAGCAATATGATGACAGGAGATCTGGGGTAAGCCGCGTACCTGCTGTATAGCTGGTATTCCAATAAAACTTCTGAATAACATTACTGAGACGTTTGGAGGATTCCTGAGTCAGCGCTATTTGGAACGTTTTTTTTCTGTGCTTTCCGCAGAATAAAGAAGAATGATGGAAAAGACAGAAAGACCAACTAATTGTCTGAGCAGAGGTTTGTATAAAACAAGGAAAGGAAGGAAATGGAAAAAAAGACATATAACAACACCTAATGAAGACAGGAAAGAGACCATGAGAGGCCCTTTGGAGAGGAATAATATGGTAGGTAGTTCAGAGACAACAACATAAATGAAGAGACATCCAATACAGCAGATGATAAAGAGTAATAGCCATATAAAAGAAGTCAAAGTCCAGCTCCATCGTGTGTTGTCTCACATGAGGGACATAAGACTCTCTTAGTCTGTGTAATCTGCAAACGCACATAAACTCAGTGCACAGGAAAATCCTTGGTGGTTGTCAGATACAGATCCAGGTACAGATATAGTTAATACACTTAATTTAGATCCTAAGAATACTTCTTTACACAGTCAATAAGAAGTTAAAGGACCAACCCATGCTACATAGTTTATCTTGTAAGGTCCAGGAGGGCAAGTTTTATTTGCGATTACTTTGCAAAGTCTGGGTATCTCTAAGAGGCTGTGGTAGGTCTCATGGATCCTAGTGATTTCAAAGATCACATCTAGTGAGCATGAAGAAGTATAGCAGAGATCAGAGTGTCTTGGGATCACCTTAGAAACTTAGAAAACATAGCTGAAAGAATGCTGATAAAATCCTGGTGATGTCTGTCTCATCCTTAAGCCGTGTGTAATAAAAAAATATCCTCCAGGCCAGTGAATAGGCTTTGTTACATCCTGTCTTTCTTACATCCCATGGACCAGGCTTTCTTATTGTTACTCTTATCAGAAGGCACAGTATATGCTGTTAACTGTATAAAAATCATATTTGGGGACAATGGTGTTTTTCTTTTCAAAACACAGCATGCTTTGGGTATGGCATATTTTTTGGCAATTGTTCCAGTAGATTTCTCTATGAGACCTAAAAAATGCATCTCCAAAATAAAATCTGCAACAACAAATACTACTAAAACCAATCTAAAAACTCAATAGGATTGCTGGGAGACTGACTTTCATGACCTGGCAACACAAAGCAGTGAAAAACCGTGAAGAGGCCACAGGGTGGAATCAGTGCTGCGGCCCTTTAATACTCAGGATAAATGGGGTTCCAAGAGGTTATACCAGTCATGAAGTGATGTCATATCACAGTGATATCTACATATATCACTTGATTTTGAGATAGGAATACCCCTAGGCCTGCAATTTTAGTTATGTGTTTTTAAGGGACAGTTCCCATGGTATGTGGGCCAGCATCAGTGCTCTAAACAGCAGCAGGAGCTCCCCAGAGGACACAGCTCCAAACCAGTACTGAGGCTGGACCCTCGTTGATCATACAGTGATGGTGCATATTAGTGATGTGCTACGAATTAATAAGATGGGGAAACCCTTTAAACCCTTCCCCCATATGAGATTTTTGAAAGATTTCTAACTTCTCACATTTAGTCATAACTTTTATCTTTTTTCCATATATGAACCATATGAGGGCTTAATGTTTGTGAGACAAATAGACCTTTTTAATGACAGCTCTCATTTTATTACAAAACAAACTGCAAAACAGAAAAAAAATATTTCTGGGCTGAAATAAAAAAAAAAAAACTGCAGTTCTGCAACTATTAAGGGATTCTGCTCCTACATTGCTCAGTTTGCAATAAAACTGATATGTTATTTTTATTCTGTAGATAAGTACGATTATAGTGATAGACAGTTTATATCGACATCGCCTGGCGCCATACCGTACACTGTCCCTGCTGTGCTGTACGAGTGTGCTGTGGTGAGCTCTCTTTGGTGGCCAGTAGCCACCATAATGTCCCCTTTGTCCCTGCTGTGCATTAAGCATGTGAATTCTTCTTAATAAAAATAAGAACTAGTGCATCATTGGGAACAATAATTGACATAAGACACTCTTATTTTCGGGGTAACACAATATATATAGAGAGAGATAAATATATACCACATATCTCAGGCCCCCTGCGGTATTTACTAACATATACTCTGAACTTAGGGAAAATGAAGAATGAACAGAATCAAAGACAGTCAACAAGACAGTCAACATTTGTCCATGACCCATGGGTTATTCTAAAAATATGCTCCAGATATCACTCATATACATAAAAATTAAAAATCTGACAGTGCTGATAGAGCCGCTGTTACACTGCTGTAGTACACAGACTGGCTCGTGGGCAATAGTAAACAAGCTGCACTGGGGCTGTTTTCCTGCATGTAAGAAATATATAAACATTACAAATCTTTCTTGACACGTCAACATTTGTCTTCCAGGAAAAAAAGATCTGAATCTGAATCTAAGAAATCTGACTCATTTCCTAAGGGAAGATAAACAGTGCAGAACACATGTCACAATACTGCATCAGTCCCAAATTGTTGTCAGCACAAGGAAACCTCAGATGCCCGGTAGGTAGGATATTGTCAACCTTCAAACAAAATGAGACTTCATCAATACTGCTCCAGTAAATTGCCAAAGACGTATTACAAAGATTGTGAAGGCTGCGAGTATGGATAGTGAAGCTGATCTGGTAGTTCATCTTGGATCAAATGATGGGACCTGCCTCTATCCGACATTTATAGCATATCCAGATGATAATACCCTTAAAAGAACACTTCAGTGTACAAAAATAATAAATATATGTCTTAAGTTGAGTTCTCTTTCATCGTCAGGTTATGTCTCTTTCTAGATTTTATAGGTGACAATATTTTGGCTACCCAAAAGGGATGTCACCCAGCTTTTCTATCCTGAATGGTCCTGAACGGCTCATATGGATAATGCAGCCATTAGGAAGCAAGGAATATATATATATATATATATATCCCTAGACCGATGGGTTGTTCAGGACTCTAATATCATTGTGGTTTTCACCAAGCTTTGTTAGGAACAAATATAACAATAGAAGTGGTAGTTTAAACTGGGAATGAAGCAAGAAACTTACCAGCAGAAAGTTGTCCTTGTACCCTTGTGCAGGGTGTAGTCAGTGAGAAAATCTAAAGCCGAGGATCCTCCCTTCAGCCTAATTACACCGAAAACATACTTAGCACAACACCCAATCACTGCTGGACTGGAAAATCACTATTTTATAACTGAAGCAGCAGGCTCATAATCAGATCTCTTAATTTACTTGAATTTTTTAAGTACAAATTCATGTTTTTTCAAGGTTTATTTCTTTTTCCTTAGAAACCCAGAATTAGTTTTCTTACCAAAAGTAACATGTCTATAAATACATGAAAACCAAATATTACTGATAAATAGACTCATTTTTTCTCTGAGTCAAGCCAAGTAAAACATTGCCAAAAAAACTCCCTCTATTTCCAACCCTGAATCCACACTCTGGAACAGTGAGTCCTTTTACAGATATACAAAGTTCTGACTTAGTTATAACTTCTGAACAGAGAAGTATGAAATAAAGGCCACTTATTGACACCCCTTAGAGTATGTAAGGGCTATTCATAAATGCTATTCAATGGGTTGAATAGATCAAACAGGTTATTTCTTTACTACTTTACTACTAAATTTGGCATGCCATACAGTAGTATATGTTTTATTTGCAGGACACAGAACCACAGTGTCACAAGCCAAGCCGGGCTGTCCTGTCAGACACGCCGATGGCATCCCTGGTAACCAGCCTGGCTGGTTGCTAGGGGCGTGTCGGCAGCGTCCTTAACACCACGCTGCCGCTGGGACCGTGCTGCTCCCTGGCTGGGCACTCAGTTGTCTCTGCCTTCAGTAATGCTGATTGGCAGATGCAGCTGCCAGCCAGCTTGGGAAATGTTTTGAAGGCTGGAGTCCCAGGCCCCAATCAGTCCTAGGGCTGGGACTTAACCTCCCATATAAGCCTGCCTATTCCCCTTCCTCCTTGTCTGCGATAGAGCCTAGTTTACTTGTGTATCTTGAACTAGTGTTTTTCTTCGCATTTGAGTATTTGGTTTTCTGACTTCTGGCTTTTGGACTTTGACTATTCTCCTGGACTATGTTTTGTACTGCACTTCCCTTCTGTTGCTGACTTGGACCCACGACCTTGCTGTATTGTGTTGCATTTGTCTTGTTTGTTGTTCTGTCTTCACACTATATAGGATAGGGAATGTCCTCCAGTTGTCCGCTTAGGACTGTTGTGGCAAGTAGGAAGGGACAGCGGGGCGCTGCCAATATTAGGGCTGCACCTGTCCTTTGTCTTACTGGTACTGTAACCCACCCATTCGTTTAATGACTTTTGTTGCCTTCCTCTGCATCCATTTCAGTTCAGCCATGTCCTTCTTATATACAGGAGTCCAAAACTGTGCATAGTATTCCACGTGTGGTGTGATCAGTGGTTTATAAAGAGGCAAAACTATGTTCTCATCTTTAGCATCTATGCCTCCCATCGATGCATCCCATTATTTTATTAGCCTTGGCAGCTGCTGCCTGGCACTGATCACTAAAGTTGAGTTTACTGTCCACCAATACCCCCAGGTCCCTTTCAGAAGCAGTTTTACCCAGTGTTTTATTATTTAACATAACTTTATTTATTCTTTTTATTTCCAAAGTGCATAACTTTACATTTATCCACATTAACCTCTTAAGGACATATGCCGTACCCGTACGCATCTGTGTTTGGTGGCCGTGGAACAGGCTGCTGTTCTTCTTTCCTGCATTCTTTATATAGCAGATCTGTGTGTTCAGGAATCCTACTGTGCATATGCACAAGCCCATCATCAAACTCATCAACCTATAGAAAGATCAAGCACCAATGGAAAAATATTAATTGATTGAGGAAAGGGGATCTTAGTAAGGGGAAGCCTAGAGCTCAACCTTTATTCACCCAAGTTAGCTAGGATCATATAACCCCATGACATCCAGACTTCTCTTTCTTCTATAGGATGTTCTCGGCACCATTAGTGTCTGCAATGGTCTGTAAAAGGAGTCCGCTAAGTATGAACAGCTGAGGGTGTATTACAGCGACATGTGCAGATGGTTCATGACACTAACACATGTGCTGATGGTTTCCTTAACCACCCAAAACACCCAGAGAGAACTCTCAATCAGGGAAATGATGTCATAGCCCTGAGGCAGGAGACAGGCCCATTTCCAGGAATGAAGTAAATGTCCAGCTATTTTTTCCTGCACATTCCCTATAATACATAATACATAGCAAATGTCTAACAAGAGTATAGTATGCCTTTTTGTATTATTTGAATAGAATTTTACCATTGCATGTTATTGAATGTGCAAAATGGACTTGCTTACCATTTGTACACAGTATGGAGTTGAAGAGCAGCGACTGTGTTCAAAAAGTATAGTATATCTACGACTGGGTTTACACTGTGTGTCAGGAATCTGCAGTAGCCTGTGTGAACTGGACCTGGTGTTTTGCTTTTGTGTGCCACGCCCGATTGCTTCTCAGCTTCTGGCTATGCAGGAGTTAAGCTGAGAAGCTCCTGGACTTGATTTTACACCTGTGTTGTTGCTGTGATTGACAGGTTTCTCTGCTTGTCTGTACCTGGAAGATCAGAGCGCCGGTCCAATGAGGATCCAGACCGCGCTCTTGGTCAGCATAAAGCAAAGCGGAGACTGAGTCCCAGCGCTGGCTAATTAGGTTAACTCCTGGTCCCAGCTTCCCCGTCTATTCCTGCGAACCCCTCTCCTAATCCCTCTGTGTTTCTCGACTTGTTATCTGACCTTCTGCCTGAATATTTGACGATCCCTTTGCCTGCTGATTTTGTACTGCGCTGCCTGTGTGGATTTGACCCGACTTGTTTACCATTCTTTTGTTTGTTCGTCCGTCTCGTTCTGTGTGCACTTTATCAGTATAGGGAACGTCTTTGTGGTTGTCCACGGCCGCCTAGGGCCAATTGAGGCAAGTGGGCAGGTGACAGTGGGTGGGTTCAGACCTAGGGCCCACTGTCTTGTTCTGTCTGTATCGCCCGATCCTGACAGATTAGCCAGCCTATAAACTGTCATTTGCCTCATGGACAACAGGACCGCTATGACTAACATTGTGGACCAAATGCAGCGGCTCAATACTATGGTTCAGGAGCTTGCTGTAAGGGTCCAGGATCAGGAGACAGCGCCCCGATAACTTACTGTGACCTCCCCTGCACCTCCGGAGTCCAGCTCCCAGACAGATTCACAGGGCACAGGAATAAATTTTGTGCCTTCCGGGAGGGGTGGAAGTTATTTTTTAAATTACATCCCCGCTCCTCAGGAGATGAGACCCAGAAGGTGGGCATTGTCATGTCCCTTCTCCAAGGGCCACCACAGGAATGGGCCTTCTCCTTACCATCTGACTCTCCTGAGTTATTGACTACCGATCAGTTTTTTGTAGCGTTGGGATTGCTGTACGATGACCCTGATGCAGCCAATGCTGAGCGTCAGTTGACGGGCAGGGCAGACGTCCAGTAGAAGAATACTGTTCAGAGTTCAGGCAATGGAGTGGCCTCTTCACATGGAATGACTCTGCCCTCCGTTTTCAGTTCCGTGCAGGACTTAGTGACCAGTTAAAGGACATGTTGGTGGCGTATCCCACTCCTGACTCTCTTGAGGAGAGTATGACACTGGCCATCCGAGTTGACCGACGACTGAGGGACAGACAGCGGTAGAGGGGTACCCCAGACCATCCCAGAACCTCTTTGTCTCCTGTCTCCTACCCTAAACCTTCACCTCCTGCCTTACCCACACCAGAGGAGCCTTTGCAAGTAGACTCCACTGATGCCAAGGCCCGACGGGCACACCGTCTGCTGAACAACCTATGTTTATATTGTGGGAAAGCAGGACATCGGGTACAGCAATGTCCTTCCAAACCGGGACCACCGCCGGAAAAACTTCAGCGCCTGAGAGACTATCGAGGGAGTCTCTGAGGCGCACAGGTAACCTTCACCCAAAAAATAAATTGTTGTTGCCAATTTCTCTTATGTTGGGGAGAAGAGTATGTCAGGGTATGCCCAGATTGATTCTGGGTCCTCAGCTAATTTTGTTAACGGCAAGTTCTTTTCAGGTTTAGAGGTTTGTCCCTTGCTGCTCAAGTGTCCAGTCAATGTCACTGGAGCAGACTCCGCCCCCTTTGCTCAAGGGGACGTACGATACATAACTCCCTGCCTGGAAGTTAAGGTGGGGTCCGTCCATATTGAAAAGATGGATTTTCTTGTGATGCATAACTTGTCGTCAGACGTCATCCTGGGGTTACCCTGGCTGGAGGCTCATAACCCTGTTTTTAATTGGTCCAGCCGGGAACTGGTGCAGTGGGGGCCTAAATGTGTCTCTCACTGTATTGCTGTGTCTCTCACGAAATGTTCTCCTGGGGAGGGGGAAATTCCAGAATTTTTATCTGATTGTCTTTGATGAAAAAGCTGTGGACGGGTTACCGCCTCACAGACCATATGACTGTGCCATTGAATTAACTCCCGGTGCTAAGTTCCCCAGGGGTCGAATATTTAACTTGTACTGTCCTGAAAGGGAGGCCATGAGAGAATATGTTAAGGATAGTCTGCGTAAAGGACATATTCGCCCCTAATCCTCTCCGTTGGGGGCAGGGTCCTTTTTTGTGGGCAAAAAAGACGGTGGGCTTCGGCCTCGCATTGACTACCGGGAGTTGAACAAAATTACGGTTAAAAATCAACACCCGTTACCCCTCATTCCGGATTTGTTTAACCAAATCGTTGGTGCCAAATGGTTTTCTAAGGTGGATCTACGTGGCGCTTATAATCTTATAAGGATTTGGGAGGGGGATGAGTGGAAGACCGCCTTTAATACCCCAGAGGGCCATTTCGAGTATCTTGTTATGCCCTTTGGGTTATGTAATGCTCCAGCGGTCTTACAACACTTTGTGAACGATGTATTTTGTGAACATTTGGGTCTATTCCTTGTTGTCTATTTGGATGATATTTTAATTTTTTCACCTGATTGGGCTTCTCACATATTACATGTACGTACAGTAATGGAGCTTCTGAGGCAGAATAATCTGTATGCCAAGTTATCGAAATGCCAGTTCGGTATCCAGGAAGTCTCGTTTCTTGGTTACTACATTACCCCTAATTCGTTTGGTATGGACCCCGTTAAAGTTACTGCCATTGAAAACTGGGAGCAACCCAATAACCTGAAGGCCCTGCAAAGGTTCTTGGGATTCGCAAATTACTATTGAAAATTTATTAAAGACTTCTCATTACGGATTTTACTAGGAAGGGGGCGGACTTAGTCAACTGGTCCCCAGAAGCGATCATGGCATTCGATAAACTTCGGCGATGTTTTACAGAAGCTCCAGTGCTGGCTCAGCCTGATTTTGAGCACCCCTTCATAGTGGAGGTGGACAAGTCTGAGGTGGAAGTGGGAGCAGTGTTATCCCAGGGATCTAGCACTTTTACCAACCTTCGTCCTGTTGCCTACTTCTCCCAGGCCGAATGTAATTATGATATTGGCAATAGAGAATTATTGGCTATCAAGTTGGCGTTTGATGAGTGGAGGCACTTCCTCGAGGGTGCCAAAAATAAGGTGGTCGTGCTTACTGATCATAAGAACCTGGTGTACTTAGACAGTGCTAAACGTCTCACCCCACGTCAAGCCAGGTGGGCCCTGTTTTTCTTAAGGTTTAACTTTGAGATCACGTACCGGCCTGGTTCCAAAAATGTCAAGGCTGACGCCCTGCCTCGTAGTTTTGACATCGAAAATTCTCCCAGGAACCAGCCAGATACGATTTTAAACCCCGGTGTGGTGGTGTCTGTCCTACAACTGGACGTGGTGACCCAGATCGCTGAGTCTCAGTCCTTGGCACCCCGAAATACTCCAGACTCATGCTTGTTTGTACCTCCGGATCTTCGTCTCGGGGTCTTGGAGGAAATTCATAGCTCTGTGTTGGCTGGACACCCAGGGGTGGCAGGAACCAAGTTCTTGCTCTCGCGCCACTACTGGATGCCTTCCTGGGATCGAGATGTGAAAGCTTTTGTTGAGGCTTGTGAGACTTGTGCTAGGTCCAAGGTCCCTCGAAGGCCATCTGAAGGATTATTACATCCGCTACCGATGCCTACGAGACCATGGACACATATATCGATGGACTTCATTACTGACCTGCCCCTGTCCAGGAGAAAAACTGTCATTTGGGTAGTTGTGGATAGATTTTACAAGATGTGCCATCTTATTCCTCTGTCTAAACTACCAAATGCTCGTACTTTAGCTACGCTATTTATTAATTATATTCTACGTTTGCATGGCATCCCTGAGAATGTTGTTTCCGATAGGGGTGTTCAGTTTGTGGCGAAGTTTTGGAGAGAATTCTGTGAAAAGTTGGGTATCTCGTTATCTTTCTCGTCTGCCTTCCATCCGCAGACGAATGGTCAGACCGAGAGAATTAACCAGTCCCTAGAGCAATTTCTGAGGTGTTTCGTGGCTGATGCCCAGGACAAATGGAGAGACTTTATATCTCTAGCTGAATTTGCCTTAAATAATCATGAACAGCGCTTACTTGGTATGTCGCTATTCTTTTGTAATTTTGGTTTTAATCCTAGGTATTCTTCTACTCATGCCGCTGAATCAGTTAACCCTTCAGCTGAAGCCATATTCTCTAAACTGTGCACAGTTTGGGCCCAAGCTCATCAGAGCTTGGTTAAAGCCCAAGAGCAATACAAAAAACATGCTAATAAAAGACGCATACCTGGCCATCAATACATGGTAGGGGAAAAGGTCTGGTTGTCTACGAGAAATCTGAGGTTAAAGGTACAATCCGGTAAACTGGCACCTAAATATGTTGGACCTTACACTATTGTGGAAGTGATTAACCCTGTTACCTTTAGATTAAAACTGCCTGCATCATTTCGCATACATAATGTGTTCCATAAAGTATGTTCCTCCGGTTGCGCCGTCTTCTCCTCCTGCTCCCCTGGTCATCCAGGGGGAGTTGGAGTATGAGGTAGAAAAAATTCTAAATTCTCGCTGGGTACAAGGGTCTTTGCAGTACCTGGTCCACTGGAAAGGTTTTGGCCCAGAAGAACGGACGTGGGTTTCTGGGAAAGACATGCATGCCCCACGTCTGGTTCGACAATTTCATGCACGTAATCCGTCTAAGCCAGGTCCGTTCAATAAGGGTCCTGAGGCCCCTCATAAGAGGAGGGGTACTGTCAGGAATCTGCAGTAGCCTGTGTGAACTGGACCTGGTGTTTTGCTTTTGTGTGCCACGCCCGATTGCTTCTCAGCTTCTGGCTATGCAGGAGTTAAGCTGAGAAGCTCCTGGACTTGATTTTACACCTGTGTTGTTGCTGTGATTGACAGGTTTCTCTGCCTGTCTGTACCTGGAAGATCAGAGCGCCGGTCCAATGAGGATCCAGACCGGGCTCTTGGTCAGCATAAAGCAAAGCGGAAACTGAGTCCCAGCGCTGGCTAATTAGGTTAACTCCTGGTCCCAGCTTCCCCGTCTATTCCAACGAACCCCTCTCCTAATCCCTCTGTGTTTCTCGACTTGTTATCTGACCTTCTGCCTGACTATTTGACGATCCCTTTGCCTGCTGATTTTGTACTGCGCTGCCTGTGTGGATTTGACCCGGCTTGTTTACCATTCTTTTATGTTTGTTCGTCCGTCTCGTTCTGTGTGCACTTTATCAGTGTAGGGAACGTCTTCGTGGTTGTCCACGGCCGCCTAGTTCCGATTGAGGCAAGTAGGCAGGTGACAGTGGGTGGGTTCAGACCTAGGGCCCACTGTCTTGTTCTGTCTGTATTGCCCGATCCTGACACTGTGTTAATCAAATTTGATGTAGGTATACATGTCAGAAAATAGCTGTAACGTGACATACTGCTCATTCTGCTTAATTCCTGTTTGAGTCTCACCAGATAAATATATATGTACAGGAAGTGGCTCAAATGTTGGCTGTACATCTCCACTTTACACAATAAGATGTGTGGCTGATAAATTTTGGTTAAAAGATGTTATAAGCTGGCGAGCAGGCATTTTTCCGCTCACTGGCCGATTGTTGACACTTTTACGGAAGCTCGTTGACCATAATCAGCCTATGTAAAAAGGCCTTAACAAATAACATTTCTGTATATTTTGTTTATCACAGGGTATCTATAAAAAAATAGATTTAGATTTTTTTTTTTTTTTACTACAGGTCTTATTCTTACAACCATGCACAGAGCAAAAAAAAATTAATATCACTCTCAATGTAACCATTATCACTTAAAAATGACCACTTACTATTTAAATCAGTTAAATACCATGCACAGTGCTGTATTATGATTGAGTGCATAAAAAGTATATTTAGAACCAAAGAATAAGTCCAGTTTGTGAACGGCTTTCCTTAATGCACAAGGAAAAAACAACCACATTCCCTGATATGCACATTTAATAATGGCAATTAACACAGCAGAATATACTAATATTGCTGGTCAGTGTGGGTAGGCAGATAGATAGATAGATAGATAGATAGATAGATAGATCACACTAAAACACTAATCTTCACTTAATGTTTTGTTTAAAAAAAAAAAAAAAGGAAAATCACAGTATTTTTGCATTTCCTTTACTCTTCAAGGCCATCACCATTACACCACAAGGATATATGTAATTAGTACAAAGCATTGCACCATAAAGGCTTCATATTGCACCATTATCACATATATCGCACTTCACTTATGGTAATCCCGATGCCCCAATACATGTCCCGATATTTTTTAATAGTAAAAATCCATGTGAAAAAAAATACTTTTTGGGATATTCAATCCTGGTGCACAGCATTAATGATGGCCACAAAAAAAAAATCACATGGATTTTTATTTTGAAAAATATTAAGTTATAATGGGACATGTTTTAGCATTAGGACTACCATAAGTGAAGTGCAATATATGTATTAATGGTGCAATATGAAGTCTGAAGCAAAAATATTGTGGTTTTCTTTTTTTTTCTTTTTTAACTAAAATTTAAATTAAGCTTAGTTCATTAAAAAAATATCCCAATAATCAGTAAAATTATCTATTTATTGATCTTATCTCTTACATAAGGAGCAATTCACTACACACAGACTTCTTGACCTTTTTTTTTATCTGGGCCTTCACCACTTGCCATATAAAAAAGAAAGATTTATCTCATTGTAGCTTTCATTTGTCTCCCGAACCAAGTAAAATTCCTTTTAGACCAAAAGATTCTAGGCTGCCTGCCAGCAAAGGAGTGTCGATCAGCGAGATCAGCTTTCATTTGCATTGCACAACAGTCGAGAAACCGAGCCACAATGTCAGAAAGAAAGTGAAGACGCCGGATCACACAGCAGTACTGATGGTAAGTATGCACTGCTGATACTGGCATCTGGAAACTGGCAGCACAGAGATATGCAGATCCAAGCTGTCAGTTTCCCTTTTGCGATTGGTCGCACATTTTCTGTTTACACAGGAAGTTGTGCGGCTGATAACTGACCAGTGTAAAAGGCCTTTAAGCAAGACCAATAACAGCATTATTGGTTAGGTTGCCTAATCTGAGATTCCTGTAGCTAAGGAAAGATCTGTAATATGCTGTATAATTCCTTTAAGAACTACTTCTTCAACATCTCTCGGGTGCTTAACTATTTAGGCTCTCCTCACAGTTTAAGAAGCTCCACATCTACATAAACACAGTATGAAGAGTTTATAAAGATGTGGGCATAGTACAGCAGTACAGCAGTTACTTGCACTAACATAGCGATTTATTCTATCAGCCTTTTGGAGTCAGAAGGAATTTGGAAATAGGGCTTTGCCGTCCTACTTTGAGTACTATGATTTATATAGCTTTACAATGTAAGGTGCATGCAAGGTTAAGATCTACAACCACAGGCACCTATGTACATACACTGCATTCACAGATAAGGCATCTGGTAGTCATGTACCAGCATGATTTCATTCTTAATAACCACAAGAAGGTATATGGTTGGCAGTGGTAGGACAGGAATGGACTTCAAACACCATAGCATGGCAGGATGATTCTTCCATGTAGACAACCTGGCATTACTTTAATTCTGCCTGAGCTGCAGGTAATCTGGGCAGTGCCTGGTGGTTTCTCCCTATCTAGCTAGACTTGATTAATAAATCTCTGCTTATACCCAAACAGGGAGAGAGATCTATGACTCGAGGCCAGTAGGGAGGGGAGAACGTGTAAGGGACTGCCCCAATGACTTGTGGTTGTAGAAGCATGAATGGGATGGTTGATTGCCCTAAACAGGATGCCAGCTTTTGAATGCCATTTCTTTAGCAAATATACAGTGCATTTATAGCTGTGATAGCCATACATACAGTTGGTCCTCAATGTACACATAATATGTTCTTGAATTGTGCTAATATTGATATTTTTCTTTTTCTCTCTATTCTTTTTTCCTCTCTGTTATATTCTCTGTTTCTCTCTATATTACATTTCCATGTAAGCAATAAATCACTATGCTACTTTATTTATTTAGACATATCCCATGCCTTTGTGACCAGAAACATCAGTGCAGAATTCTTCCCAGGGAAGGCTGCTGTCCAAACAAGAATGGACAAGAATGTCCCTATTCACTAATGTGCAATGATTGAAAGGCTGAAAAATTCAGCTGGTAAATGAAGCACAGAGGTCTTCACAGCACGATGGACTGATGCCAACGGCACAGAACAGGGCAAGATAAACTGTATGACAGGAAGGAAGCAGGAGGGATGTATGAGGGTACAAGTCACATGAAGTTATAGAACAGCCTTAATAAATAGTAATACGAGGCATATCAGCACTGATAACGTCCTCCTATAATCTATTATCTGAGTAATTATACTTTTTTTATTGGTCTGGCTAAACTTTGTTACTATTGTACAAATGGATTATAAATCATAAATAAAAACCATTGTGAAAGGAGAAATCCTGTTGTCGTCACTATACAATAAAGGGCAATATGTGACTCCCCGTCATTTGTTAATTGGAAGGGTCTGATCATAGAAATGTACAGCAATGTCACTAATGTTCACTAAATTGTCATGTGTGAAATGTAACTGGTTTGTTTTGGGATATGAAATTGACAAACTGCAGTTATAATAACGATGTAAGTTCATCCGCTGTCTGACGTGCCCTAGATATACATTTCAGCATACATACCATGACAGGTAAAGGAAGTTATCCCTTTTTCCAAAACAGAGACAGAGCAGAAAATGGCCTGGGAATGTCTGTGCACTAGATAAGAGTATGTTCACACATGACAGATTTGCCATAATCTGCATGGGGTTTGCAGAATTCATACCCATGCTGCAGAAACAACCTTTTTCACATGCAATGAATGTATTTTCATCCGCGAGATTTCTGTAACAAATCTGCTATATATGACCATACCCTTAGGGTCTATTCACACAGCAAACTGAAGAGGTGGAAAATTCTCCTTGAAAATCAGTGCAGAATCTGCATCTGAAATGCATGCAGATTTTAAAACTTCCATTGATTTGAATCCTTGCAGAAATGCACAGAATCATATCTCACTTTTTATAACCATGCAAAAAAATCTGGAACACTGTTTTTGAAAACCACATTAATTGGTCAGTGTAGTGCGGCATTTCCCATAGAAGGCAATGGGTGATGGTTTTTCATGCAAAAGCACGCTAGAAATCAGCGCTTGGTTCTCATCCAATTCAGCATGGATTTTAGCCTTGTGAACATGCCTTGTGGTTGTAAGGCAGAGTAGTCTGTTACAACTTTTTAGCATGGAGCTGGATCGGCACTGTTCTGTCTAAGTGAATGGAAGCATTTTGTAAATGTGCCGATTCATGATTTAATATCACATTTTTTGCCAAACATACCAGCTTTTAACTATAAATTATTTGTAAAAATGCTTGTACACTTTACATGCATAGTTCAGTGCCCCTATGTATCCTTTTGAATACTTTCAGAAGGTCCACCTAGTGTGTTGAAGGATACCTGTCATAAAGCTGATATCTACCAGTTGGCACAAAGACGTAGTTGTTGCAAGAATATTGGGTTGCCATGGATATGTCCTAAGCTGAGCTGGCGGTAGGACATATCCATGGCAACCTAATCTTTCAGTGTCAGCTGTGACTGCAGGACTGAACAGTGACAGGTACCATTTAAAGTGCTAGTGAGAAGAAGAGCTTGCATAATCACTATCCCACCAGCGTACAAGAAGAGCTGGCCAGTTTGATCTGAAATGTGCTTCCACTAGTAGTGGACACATTTGATGAATGTTCTAAGAGGAAAGCTATACAACACCAGGGGGCTCCATAATGAGTTTTAAAAAGGGAAGAAAACTTAATATAGGCACATTTCTATGAAAAATTACATCTTAAAGATTATGTTTTCGTTGATACAACAGAGAAAAGTGACATGTACTAAGGGAAGAAGAAACCTTTTTAGGGTACAAACCCACTTGACGTATTTGCTGCGTGAATCAGTCTTAAAAATAAGCAGGCAAAACGCAGGTTGGCTTTATACAATTGTTCTGTGTTAAAATACGCAATTGCGTATTTTTGAAGCATGAAGCTACATGCGTTTTTCACACAGGTTGTTAACAACTGATGCTTTGCTAACAACAAGCTTCATGCTTCAAAAATACGCAATTGCGTATTTTAACGCAGAACAATCATATAAAGCCAACCTGCGTTTTGCCTGCTTATTTTTAAGACTGATTCACGCAGCAAATACGTCAAGTGGGTTTGTACCCTAAGGGTAGCTTCACACGTACCGGATTGGCAGCGGATTTCCCTGAGCGAGTAGGGGTAGTGTGGTGCACCAGATAGGGTTGACAGGGTCCAGTGCTCCCCACTACCTTGAACAAGATCTAGTCTCTTCAGAATATCACGCTGCGAGTTTGCAGTAAAATCTGCTGCGAAACCTGGTACTGTCACTTCAATGGGGTTACATACCCGCAATTTTCACTGACTGGCTGTTCGGGACCGACGGAAGACGGGAGCCTCACATGCAGTCACAGCGCCAAGCAGGTAATGTATGCTGCGGGCAGCGGGGGGTTAAAGGGGCTGGGTTACTCGGAGCAGAAAATTTCGCTGCGGGTATGTAACCCCATTGAAGTGACAGTACCAGGATTCGCAGGGGATTTCACTGCAAACTCGCAGTGTGATATTCTGAAGAGATTAAATCTTGTTCAAGGTAGTGGGGAGCACTGGACCCTGTCGATCCCTATCTGGTGCACCACACTACCCCTACTCGCTCAGGGAAATCCGCTGCCAATCCGGTATGTGTGGAGCTAACCTTAAATATAATAGTTGAGAAACTGCAGATAAATTCTCTGCAATAACTCTCCAGAATACAAAGCACTTTGTTGTGAATGTCTAACCTGGTGAATCACAGCTACTTCTAACAAAAGATCAGTGATCCAGTTATAGTGAGCCCTCTTTGTTCATTCTGCCAGACACAACATTTTATATTTAGAAAAACAAACTTCCCACTTGTGACCAGAGTATACACAACAGAGGTTATTTAACCACGGTGGTTGTCCAGGGCTCATTGTTACAGCCCTTGTTATGATAAGACAGGCTTTTTATATAGCTTTGTTTGAATAAACAATCATTAGCTTACAACACTTAAGCTAAAAGGTAAACTTTGTCTAATAGGGGATAAATTCATCACTGCTGTTCTGTACAATGCTGTATATGGCAGACTGTGTCTTCTATTTGCACCCTATCACTGTAAATACACTTGAAAGATTTATAACAGAATTAGAATAAGAATAAGAATTATAACAGAAGTGCTGGAAGCACATATCAATACACTCTTATGATACTTGCTGAATTTTTTATTCATATAGATATTCTTATGGTAAGGAAAAATAAATAATAAACAAACTCATAGAACTTTCCTTTAAAATCAGGTAGCCAGCAGATGTAAGAGGGAATTTGATAACATGTATGAACTTACCTCTTCCTGTGCCTGTGGGACCGCTGCATACAGTACATCACAACCCTCCTGATGGACTGGCTGTTCAGCCAGTCAGTGACTGGGGCCGGGCACCACTCCAGCCCAGTCCATCGGCCAGGACAGGCTTTTTCCCCCGATTTGTGATGTCATCTGAACTCGTGGGAAAATGCCTTCCGGCAGGGTCCCAAGGCCACAGGAAAAGGTAAGTTTGTACTTGTTATGAAATTCCCCCTTGCTGCCGGATTTTTAAAATGGCCGACTTCTTTATCCGGCAATTCCACTCAGTTGTTTTTATCAGAAACTGATAGCAAAAATTCCTCCTTTTTTTTACATAGAAACCATCAGTTCCTGGTCAGGGTAGAAGGGGGAGCGCTGCAAGATCTGTTCTTTCATTCAGCAATCAAGTGGTCAGTTGGAACACTGGATATTTTGAACTGTGCCATTCAAATTAATGGGATCAGTTAAAAGGTCTTCCTCTGACATTTTGCTATTGAGTGGGAGGGAAATGGAGACGGACCGCTGTAGGTAAGTTAAGGGGGCCTAAGCTGGACATTGAATGTTTACTTGGAGCTATGTTAGTAGCATTTATGTATATAGTTAAGGTAAATTGACAGATCTGTCAGGAAAGTTTATTCTGTTTTTCCATATCATCTTATTTTAAAGTATTGTGGCTCTAGCTTTTCTTACAATAACTTAATTCTTTGGAAGCACTAAAGAGAGAATTTACATTTATTCCACCACATGAGCTTCCATGAGGTGTGGCTGAGGTCAGTATACTCTCCAGGCCGACACACAAAACACATGCTGAAGTAGGAAAAGCTTTCTGCGAGCTGTTGTCACAAAGCTGAAAGAGCACAATTCTCTACAATAATATTATTATATGGGGCTTAGCCGAAACCTTGAAAGACTATCCACTGTCCTACACCATCATCCCTCCTTCACTAAACCTCACATGTGGCACTGTTCATTTAAGTAAGAAGCATTCTCCTAACCCAGATCCATCTGTCAGACTGCCAGAAGATGAAGCCTGAATCATGCCTTCCGTAAACATGTTCCTGCTGGTGGTTGTAGTGTTGACAGAACGAGGATAATCCGTTAAACCCATTCAGTTCTACCAGATGAATTCATCACATACCCAGGGTGCATTCACATTCATAGGCTGATCCCCTCCAGGTACAAGTATCATATTATCATACTAAGCAGACTCCAGGTCTCCATAGTGTATACTTATATTCTACTATTCTTCTAATTACCGTTCTGACAGTCACACAGCTAAAATGCAAAGGAGGAATGAGTAACTAATAGGAAACAATAGAAGCATCTAGTCTGCCCAATATAGATATGGTGTACATGAGGATCAAGTTCTGGTCTTTAGGTATCATAGTAATCTGCCCCATAGTCAGGTCAAGTAAGTAGACTCACAGATAGGTCTGTATTAAAGGTCCTAACAGGTGCCTGTATTGCACACATGAGAAGGCAGCCTAATTCTGGCAGAAACTAATAGTAATGTAGGCTTTGTCTTGTTATGATTAGAGATGAGCGAACCTGACAGATTTCTGGTTCGTACTATGCCATAGGCTGTATCCCAGTTTTCTAGGCGTTCCTTGCGCTATATCCACCCGCTGCACGGAGCCGGCAGACAGCGGGAGTCAGATGCCGAGATTTTTGGTTCGTACGAACCAGAAATCCGGCAGGTTCACTCATCTCTAGTTATGATGTGTCAGTCAGTCACTAATAGTACTGGAGCCTTTATCATGTTATAAGGTTGTAGTCAGTCACTAATAGTACTGGAGCCTTTATCATGTTATGAGGTTGTAGTCAGTCACTAATAGTACTGGAGCCTTTATCATGTTATGAGGTTGTAGTCAGTCACTAATAGTACTGGAGCCTTTATCATGTTATGAGGTTGTAGTCAGTCACTAATAGTACTGGAGCCTTTATCATGTTATGAGGTTGTAGTCAGTCAATAATAGTAATGGAGCCTTTATCATGTTATGAGGTTGTAGTCAGTCACTAATAGTACTGGAGCCTTTATCATGTTATGGAGCCTTTATCATGTTATGATGTGTCCGTCACTCACTAATAGTACTGGAGCCGTTATCATGTTATGGAGCCTTTATCATGTTATGATGTGTCCGTCACTCACTAATAGTACTGGAGCCGTTATCATGTTATGGAGCCTTTATCATGTTATGATGTGTCCGTCACTCACTAATAGTACTGGAGCCGTTATCATGTTATGAGGTTGTAGTCAGTCACTAATAGTACTGGAGCCTTTATCATGTTATGAGGTTGTAGTCAGTCACTAATAGTACTGGAGCCTTTATCATGTTATGAGGTTGTAGTCAGTCACTAATAGTACTGGAGCCTTTATCATGTTATGGAGCCTTTATCATGTTATGATGTGTCCGTCACTCACTAATAGTACTGGAGCCGTTATCATGTTATGGAGCCTTTATCATGTTATGATGTGTCCGTCACTCACTAATAGTACTGGAGCCGTTATCATGTTATGAGGTTGTAGTCAGTCACTAATAGTACTGGAGCCGTTATCATGTTATGGAGCCTTTATCATGTTATGATGTGTCCGTCACTCACTAATAGTACTGGAGCCTTTATCATGTTATGGAGCCTTTATCATGTTATGAGGTTGTAGTCAGTCACTAATAGTACTGGAGCCTTTATCATGTTATGATGTGTCCGTCACTCACTAATAGTACTGGAGCCTTTATCATGTTAAGGAGCCTTTATCATGTTATGATGTGTCTGTTACTCACTAATAGTACTGGAGCCTTTATCATGTTATGATGTGTCCGTCACTCACTAATAGTACTGGAGCCTTTATCATGTTATGGAGCCTTTATCATGTTATGATGTGTCCGTCACTCACTAATAGTACTGGAGCCTTTATCATGTTATGGAGCCTTTATCATGTTATGAGGTTGTAGTCAGTCACTAATAGTACTGGAGCCTTTATCATGTTATGAGGTTGTAGTCAGTCACTAATAGTACTGGAGCCTTTATCATGTTATGATGTGTCCGTCACTCACTAATAGTACTGGAGCCTTTATCATGTTATGGAGCCTTTATCATGTTATGATGTGTCCGTCACTCACTAATAGTACTGGAGCCTTTATCATTTTATGATGTGTCCGTCACTCACTAATAGTACTGGAGCCTTTATCATGTTATGGAGCCTTTATAATGTTATGAGGTTGTAGTCAGTCACTAATAGTACTGGAGCCGTTATCATGTTATGATGTGTCCGTCACTCACTAATAGTACTGTTGCCTTTATCATGGTGCTGTAAGATTGCTGTCACTCAGTAGTAGAAAACTGTAGTTCCCAATTTATATGGTTGCCCTTTATACTGCATACTATATGATATTGTAACTTGTATTTAATGCATAATAAATGGGAGAACACAGATAAACATAAAATAATAATCAATCAGGGAATGTAAGGTATATTCAGATCAGATCACAACATTAATATATTGTTATTAAAGGTTACTATCATCCAAAATGTTTGACAGATAGTAATCCACATAGTAGTCAGTCACTTCATGTGTTTTATGGGAAAATCAGTTACGTCATGCACATCAGATAATAGCATGCAGGCTTTATGTAACCTATAAACTCAATCTACTCCCTGTATCCTTTTTATACTACCAGCTGCTATAGAAAATATCTTCTAATATATACTGTTAGTAAAAACAGCAGCGTAAAAGAGACTGCTTCTAAGAAACAGGGTCTATCTCCCTAGTGGACTTGGAGCTTCCATGCGTTACATGACAGGCCAGTAAACAGAATGGCTGTTATTAAATATTTCATTTTCCCTAAAGAGCGCAGGGGAAATGTCTTGCTGCCTGTGCGCTCCCCTCAGCAGTCTGCAGAGCTCTCTGGTGCAGCTCTTATATGAAGGGTCTGCCTGCAGTAAGAACATCCCTTGTTGTAGTGCAACCTAAACAGTAATAGTAAACTAAGTTTTAAGCCTTTCCAAAACATTATTAAACTGAATTCTACATATTTAGTACACATTTTCAAAGAAGAGAGAATTAGGATTTGAACCCCCAGAATCCATGATATTCCATCCCTCATACTTACAGACATAAACACCCAGACATTTGTACAATCTTACCTGATTCTTACTGTACTAGAAAATACACTACTTATATCAATAGATATTCAATGCCAAGTTCTCAAAAAGACATATCTCCCCCTGTCATAATTTACACTGACTTAGATGTTGTGTAACGGGAATGGCAGGAAATGGACTCACCTCAATGGCTGCTGAAGTCAACACATGAAATGACTCTCTCTGCAGCTGTTGGGCAGAGAGAAGTTCTGTGATTCATTTTACCCTGTTAGGTCGGCATGTCCTGCCTTCATGGGAGGAACAATCCTCTTATATGTTGAAGATGGAACTGTTTGCATCTGGACGAACAATGACTGAGGTGCAGATAAGCTGAATGAGGGTGGAAGCCAGAAAAGGCAGCTGGATTACACAGACGCTGTGAATAGGAATTACTGTGCTCTGCCAGTCCCTCCATAGTGGAGAGCGTTCATGGATGCACACATAATGTTGGACTGAGCTGAGCCTGGATTTACACATGCATTTTGTTTTAACCACACTCAGGAGTGAATATAAAAGAGATGTATCCACAGCTGGACTGGAACTAAAAAGCAGCCAGTGCTTCACACACAGTATAATGCTCGGAAAGTGCCCACATACAGTATCAAGAGCCCCAATACATACGGTAGTTATGTTATAATACCCTTACCAACATACAGTGATTACATATTGCCCCCAAACTGCTCTGAACAAAACAGAAAGATATTACCAATGATACCATACCTAAATAATACCACCACACCCTGACCACTATCACTACCAATACAGACCTTATAACAGAGTACATTTACATCCAGTGACTCACAGGGGGCATCTTCTTTGATTAGTCTTTCACTTTTTCTTTTTCTCTCCATTCCGCCTGGGCCCACCTTGAAGTCTTCCAAATCCTCTCTCCAAAATCTGCTAGAGAAACATTTTAGGCTCCAACACATAAAGTAGTTAGGTGTGCCCCTATATAGTAGTTATATAGCAATTATGCCCCACTGTGCCCCCACAGATTTAAGGTGCCCCCACATATTAATTAGGTATGCTCTGTGCCCCAATATAGTAGTAAGGTCCCTATATAATATAGGCCTCTCTGTGCAGTCCCCATATAGTATCAGGCCCCTGTGTGCAGCCCCAATGTAATATAGATCACTGTGTGCTTTCCCAGTTGTATAGACCTCATGTCTGCTGCCCCAGTAGTACAGACCCCTTGTGTGCTGTCCCTTTAGAATAGACCCTTTGTGTGCTGCCCCATTAGTATAGACCCCTTGTGTGCTGCCCCCAGTAGTATAGACACCTTGTCTTTTGCCCCCAGTAGTATAGACCCCTTGTTTGCTGCCCCAGTAGTATAGACCCCTTTTGTGCTGCCCCAGTAGTATAGACCCCTTGTGTGCTGCCCCAGTAATATATACCCTTTGTGTGCTCCCCCAGTAGTATATACCCCTTGCGTGTTGCCCCAATAGTATATACCCTTTGTGTGTTGCCCCATTAGTATATACCCCTCATTTGCTCTTCCATTAGTATAGATGCCTTGTATGCTGCCCCATTAATATAGACCCCTTGTGTGCTCACCCAGTTGTATGTACCCCGTGTGTGCTCTGCAGTTGTATATATCCCTTGTGTGCTCCCCCAGTTTTATATACCCCTTATGTGCTGACCCCCTGTGTGTTTAACTGCCCTATAGAGGGTGCCTAGGTAAGTAGATTAATTACATTCCCAATGGCATCCCCCCTGGTGCCCTGGTGGTTGCACATAGCTAAGGCCGGCCCTGCATATACTATAGCATCTCCCACCATGTATCACAAAAAAAGCTTCTGCTAGGATTTCTGCTATGGAAGGCTCTTAGACGTGTTAGTGGCCACGGTTTGCACTTGTGGTTTTCAGCTAGATATATCACTGTTATCTGGTCTAGGTGCACTGCAACTAACACCCCTGTATGAGCTTTCTAATAAATATATTATGAAATCCTAATAAAAATCTTTAATAAAACCGTGTTGCATTCATGCTAAAGTTATTTCCTATAATCTCTGTGCAAATTTTGGTGCAAATAAGTGACTTTTTTGCACCACAGACATTAGTTACAGGAAATATTATATCCTATCCACAGGAAAGAATATGAATGGTTAATCAATGCCCCACCTGCCAATCAGCTGTTCAGTGCCCACACTACAGTGAGAACAGAGCAGTAAGCAATTGGCTCCATTCCCTATGTAGAGTCTTTTATTTTTATTTTTTTTATCATTTATCATGCAGTTATTTAGGCCCCCTTCACACTTCAGGAAAATGTGTCTGTTTTTCTTATCAGGAATTCCTGTTAAGATTTCCTGACCCATTGAACACCATTGACACCCTTCAGGATTTTTCCTGAAGGGTGTCCGTTCAGGAAAATAGGTCAGGAAATTATAGAACCTGTCTTATTTTCATCAGGATTTCCTGAATGGATGTCCCCATAGAGGTCTATGGGAGCTCAGGAAATCCTGAAGACACTCCTGGATGTTTCCTAATGGTTTCTTGAACGTAAACACAGAACACAGTCAGGCAGCAAATAAGTGTCCTTTAAGATTATTGGTTACAGACGCCTATGCCAGGAAGAATACGGAAAAGAAAGTTTGACTCATTTTATCAAAATAAAGAAAACCCACAGGCAGGGGCGTAGCTAAAGATTGATGGGCCCTGGTGCAAAATTTTAATTCCCCCCCCCCCATCCGACCTTACAGGCACAGTCAGAGGCTGTCCCATTGATTCAATAGGATTTCTTGTGCGCCTTCACTCTCCGCTCTATATGACATGTCAATTCTTTGAGAGGAGAGTGGAAGCACATGAGAAATCCCATTGAATCAATAGGACAGGCAGAATTTCAAACTGCATCCGCGGCGCAGGTTCCGCTTGAAATTCCACCTCTTTTGCTCTGTGTGAACGGGCCCTTAAAGTATAAAAAGTATGGCCCGATTGCAACAATGGACGTACTTTTACAAGAAAATACGTTGTTTGAACATAGTCTATATGTGGGAGAGTGTGTGTGCATATATGTGTGTCTCTGTGAATATGTGTCTTTATTATGAGACTGTGTGTGTGTGTGTGTATATATATATATATATATATATATATATGTACACACACACAGGCACATATTGTATATACACCCAGGAATCTACATACATAGGGTCACATACAGTCACATATGTACATACAGCCAGACACACATATACCCATTCAGACACACACACATGCTGTACACAGAAGCACATACATCACAGTCAGGCACATACAGTATATACCCATTCAGACAGACAGACAGACACACACACACACACACATACACACAATGCTTTACACTGAGGTACTTACATAGTCCTCCTCTCCTGTATGTTGCCGGGCAGTATATGGGCGGAGCTTCCTCCTGCAGGGGGCGGGACTCCCAGTAACCCCCTGTATGCTGTCTCCTCCTTTCCCCACTGTTCTTCCTGGCAGCCTTGTGCAGCAGATCTCATCTCCTCCAGCAGCATGTTCCTGTTCCTCCTCCTCCTCCAGCATGTCATGGGGTCGGGCCCTCAGCATGCAGTGAGGGTTGCTGCTGCTCACAGAGGTGCGTTGTTGTGCCTCCTGTCACAGCAGAGGCCCTCAGCCTGACCCTGGCCCCTTCAGCAGCTGCTTAGTAAGCACCGGGGCCTGGGAGGAAGGGAGGGAGGGAGGGTGTCCGCTGTGATGCCTGTTACTTTTACAGCCCAGGCGGACCCCCCCCCCCCCCATGTACTGGCAATCTGGGCAGCCCCCTGGTCTGCCAGATTGTCAGTCTGGTCGTGGAGGAAGAGCAGCAGTGCAGTTCTCCCAGACAGGGAGAATTGCAGTGATAGAAAGTGGTGGGGTGGGGGGCATCGGTGGCCCCCCCCTAGCTAGGGGCCCGGTCGCCATGGCGACCGGTGCGACCACTATAGCTACGCCACTGCCCACAGGACTTCAAGATGTACTAAGCGGCCATTCACTGTGCTGTCAATACACTTCACATAGCTAACACTTGAAAGCTGTTTATTTGCAACTTGCAGCTTGAAGAAACATTATTATACCCGCAGTTAATACCCTAAATTACAGGTTATGGCCCAGGATTATGACTTCAGTGTAACACATATATTTCTAGTTAACACTTTCCCAACCGCAATACTACAACCCCTGGCAAAAAAGGAATCACCACAATTATTTTCCCCTCCACATCTTACAAAAATTTACAGACAATGTTTATGTAATAGCTGAACATTCTGGCTTCATGAATTGTATCTCACACAGATGAAAGGTAATTATTTGTATTATAGGAGTATTCCTAGCCAAAATATGCACAGGACAGGGCATACGTAATAGATCACAGGGTCCCCAACAGTCAGAACTCCTGCAATCTATGTATTCTCTTTGGAGCCACAGAAGAGAGATGAAAGCTACATTAGACCTTACTACTTTATGAAGACACAGAGGGACCTAATTACTATATAGTGCAGGAAATGGAGAAATACTTACCATAAGTGAGGGGCTGCCTTAGCAAAATTCCCTAAAAAAACAATGTGATGGCTAAAAATAGCAATTTATTGTGCAAATAGTGCATACAGGATTATAAGGCACTTTGGGAATCACCCCTTTGTCAGATACAGAAACAAGAAACTAGGGCTGGGCAATTCATTCAGTTAAAGGGGTAGTGCGGCGCTAAGCAATTATTCACAAAATAATATACAACTTTGTTATGTATGTGAATGGCCCCCTTCACCGTGTTCCCCGTCCCCCGCCCGTGGACCCGGAAGTGTGGTGTACCCGCTCCAGCCGTCCCTCATGTCGGCCCCCTCTGCCGCGTCATCAGCTGCTCAGCCGCGATTGGCTGAGCATAACTGCACGGGCGGGGGGCGGGGAACACGGGAAAGGGGGCCATTCACATGCATAACATACATTACAAAGTTGTATAACTTTGTAATGTGTGTTATTTTGTAAATAATTGCTTAGCGCCGCACTACCCCTTTAATTTGATTAATTTATCCTTAGGGGGGCTCATGATTTCATGTTTTGCAAAAATTGCTAACTTGATTTTAGCCTTCTGTTTTCTAAATACAAAATGTGCAGGACTGTGTAGAGGATGCTGTGCAGGAGCCAGCAATCCTGCTCTTTAATCCTTTCTTTGCTGTAGCACAAAAGAGATTAACAGAAGAAAACTATATGCTTCACAGGTTCCTGCTCTGAAGACCTTCAACCTCCAAACCAGAGTCCTGCACATTTTTCCTACTGGCCGGTGGCCATGGAATGGAGGTTGTGGGTTGTCAATGAAGGAAGATGAGGTATTTAGTTTCCTGCTGACGACCCCCGACCTTAGTTCCCAGGCTGCCACCAAGGAGGAAATATAAGCTGGACTGCAGTGTGGAGGTCAGAGGTCATCAGACCTTTCTGCTGTTAATTCTTTCTGTGCTGCAGCATGTAATTTACTGTGTACGGACATGGAGAGAAAGGAGCTGCTGCACCTCACACCTATGGCTGAAACTAATGCCTCTCGGCTACATTTAAAAACCAACGCCAGGATGTTGGCATATAATTTGATCAAACCATATTGCCTCATGTACCACGTGCTTTGCGGGGTTAGCGGTCACTGACCGACACAGTGTTGATTTAGTGTACGGACTCATGTGGGCCAGGGGACCTGCACGTGGTACATGAGGCAATATGGTTTGATCAAATTATATACCAACATCGTGGCGTTGGTTTTTAAATGTAGCCAAGAGGCATTAGTGTCAGCCATAGGTGTGAGGTGCAGCAGCTCCTTTCTCTCCATGTCCATATTTTACTTTTCTCCCCTTTCTGAGTGGCCAGTACTCCTTCTTGTAAGACCCATGTGACTCCAATTAGCAGGAAGCACCTCTGCACACATGTACCTCCTATTTCTCCCATTCTACCTCTGGTGCAGTGGAGAGCAGTAAGACCTTGTTCACACTTGTGTTGCTTGGTGGCAGCTTTCTCCGCCGGCGGCACCTGTGGGGTTTGGGGGGGCCCTTGGGGTTTGGTCCTGTGACAGTGGCGTTGCAGGGCCATTCCGTGGCCTCCCTTTCCTGCTTGCACTCGCTTTGCAGGGTTAGCGGTTGCTGACTGTCACAGTGTTGATTTAGTGTAGGGACTCATGTGGGCCAGGGGACCTGCACGTGGTACATGAGGCAATATGGCTTGATCAAATTACTGTGCATACCAACATCCTGGCGAAATTTAATTTTCCCAACAGGGAAATCAGGAATAAAATCAGCACCCTAAACTGAAAAGGGAAAACACAAGGAGATCACTCTACAGTTTCCCACAGTAAAGACACAGGGTGTTCTCCAAACAATGCTTCCTCCTGGCGGCCGCTAAAGTGGTCCCCAACAACATACTGTAGGTTCTTCACTTGAGGAAGCGAGGAGATTGTCCCTTTGAAAGGAGTAGGAGAAGATCTAACAGACCAATTAGGTTTAGAAAGGACAGTAGTCACCCCCTGCTTTTCCGAGCGTCTTTCCCTCAATCTCAGACACAGCTAATGTCATGAAGTCACTGAGGTTGTCTGAAGTGGGATGACTAACCATGACATATTTAATGGCATCAGCGACACGTTGGCGGAAGAGAGTCTTTACAGGAGAGTCTGATCAACCTGTCACAACGCACCACTGGCGGAACTCGAAGACCTTGCTGGATAGACAAGAGACGGGTCTCTGCCAGTGCCTATTGATTTGGGTCGTCATATATTTGTCCCAAAGCAACTAAAAGCCTCTCTAGGGAATTCCATTCTAAGGCTTCCAGTGGGAGAGACAGAGCTCAATCTTGCGGGATACCCTGAAGAAGGAAGACAACTACTACAACTTTTTCAGCTTCAGAAGGGAACGGGTTAAACCAAAAATATAAATTGCAGGACTCTCTAAAGGTCCGGAACCTGTCCGGATTTCCATTTAACCCATCTGGCAACAGCATCTTGGGCATGGGTCTGGACAGGGATGGCTAAAGAAGACTGTGTTGCAGATGACTCAGATGCATTATGGGTAAGAGCATCAACTCGCTGTGAGAGTTGAGTAATTACACCCGCCATTTCCCTATACTGAGTAGCCAATTGATCTGGGCAGTTGGTGACCGATGTTTGGTATTCATGCCAAACCGCTGTGAGAGTCGATTTGGGTAAGGGCCTACTATAATGTGATGACCGACAGAGACCCACAGACCCACAAGGACAGGGTGAAGCCCTGGCACTAAAACCACCGATCTGTCCCTGTCTTTTGGGGAACCTGACCCCTGATAGGCCAGCCCAACCTGAAGACTGCTGCTACACTATATAGGTGCAGAGACACAAGACAAGGACAGGGCAGACAAAACACAATAAAAGAATGGTCCACTAGCTTGGTCAGTAATAGTCAGAAGTCACAGTACCAAAACAGATAGCAAGGAAAAAGTCAAAGGGGCAAAGCCAAGGATCAGAATAACCAGATAGCAAAACCAGACAGAGGAAGTTAGCGTAGGCACTAAACAAGTTAGGCTCTATAGCAGGCAATGAGTGTGTGGTATGGGCAGATACTTAAGGGAGCTGATATCCCGGCCCAGCTAAACCATTGGGAAGAGAGTGCAAAATTTGGCTTAGCTGATATCATAGTGTTTTTCAGGCCCTCCCGTGAGACGAGTCACAAAAAAATGAGGAGGAGCAAGAGGAAACACACCAACAGAACCGGGTCAGGTAACCTCATGAATAAAGGACAACTCCGGCCCTGATAAAAAAAAAAATAAACTGAAGCTACAGTTGGTGTATTCATTTTTTCTTCACTTCCTACACTTTGTCTCCTGTGATGTCTAATTGACTCTATAGAACTGTTAGATGGCTTACAACTTGCTCACCCAATCAGAGCTGAGCAACCTGAGTCATCTGACAAAGGGAGGCTGGACTAACAGGTCTTAGCCCAGTTTCCCTCTTGATGATGTCATTGTCACAAAATGGCTGCCACAGAAAAGCCTAGGGTCAGCAGTCATTAGGTAAGAATGAGTTTACTTCACTTCCTGGTGGGGTTTGAGGGGGGAAAAGAAAGGGAAGGGGGCGGGTAAGTGATTGAAGCATATTACAAAGTTATATAACTAGATCATCCGGGCAGCCCATAGAGGATTATCGCGATCGCTGCTACCACAGTCGTTTGTTTTTCAACATGGTTGAAAGACAAATGACTGCAACGATAAGCCGACATGTACGATGTCAGTTGATCATTGCCTTCTATTCCTAGGGACGATTATTGGCCATAGCGGCCGATATTGGCTGAATGCGGTCAATAATCGTTCCGTGGAATAGGGCCTTAACCACCCAGCTGAGACCTACATTCACAGAACACATGAAGAGATCTCTAAACACCCAGGGCCACCATAAGTTCAGTAGCAATTACAGAAGGACAAAAGAATCATTATAAAGCCAGACGACAAAGGCAGAGCCACCATGGTTATGGCTATGACAATGTACCTAGATGAGGTACATGCATAACTAGCAGACACTGACACATACTTTCCTCTCCCCAGGGACCCATTACCTAAAATTACCCAGCGTAGGGGCATCTATAAGGGGCATAATACAAGGTGGACCATCTATAAGAGCATAATACGGGGGGACCATCTATAAGGGGCATAATTCAGGGGGGGGCATCTATAAGGAGCATAATACAGGGGGAGCCATCTTTAAGAGGCATAATACAGGGGGGCCATCTATAAGGGGCATAATACAGGGGGGCCATCTATAAGGGGCATAATACGGGGGGACCATCTATAAGGGGCATAATACAGGGGGACCATCTATAAGGGGGATAATACAGGGAATTATCTATAAGGGGCATAATACAGGGGGAGAGCATTTATAAGGGGCATAATACAGGGGGAAACCATCTTTAAGGGGCATAATACAGGAGGGACCATCTATAAGGGGCATAATACAGGGGGGGCATCTATAAGGGGCATAACACAGGGCGGACCATCTATAAGTGGCATAATACAGGGGGGCGTCTATAAGGGGAGGTAACAGGGGGCCATCTTTAAGGGGGATAACACAGGGGGACATCTACCCACTAAATGTGGGCACAAAGAGGTCAATACAGATGTGTAGTTTGTAGAGGGATTAGGATAGTGACAGAGTGAGGAGCCTAATGTTTGTCTGGCAGATTTTGTGGATTCGTGGCTCGTAGAAGTTCTCATAATGACCCAGGGCAGATGGAAAAGAAAATGAAAAAGGAGGAACTCTGATTAGAGAAGACGTCCCCTATGAGTCACTTGATTTAACTGCACTGTAATGGATATGGAGTACAGAACCTGTGTGGAACTAGGTCTTCCTCTATATGACTGTATGAGGTGATCTGTGCAAAGTAGATTTTGTTCAGTAGCAGCGGTGGTGTTAGTCAGTATTTAGTGGTATTAGTATGTGGTGGTGTTAGTTAGTATGTGGCGACGTTAGTCAGTATCTGGTGGTATTAGTCAGTAGCAGCGGTGGTGTTAGTCAGTATGTGGGGGGGGTAAGTATGTGGTGGTAAAATTTGTTACTTGTAATCTGGTACTGTGTTTTATTGGATTTATGGATTTGGTCAGTAACAATATGGTGGTGATGGTAGTGGTTGTGGTGTGGCGGTAATATTTCCCCCTTGTATACTCATATTATTGATAATATTGGTCTCAATATACAGGATTTGGTTAGTAATGTTAGTCTTGCTTGATATATAAATACCAATAGCATTGCTTGGTCGAGGCCCAATTTACAGTCTGCAGCCCTTAGGATATGCTGCGAGTTGTAGTACAGTAAAGAGACAATCCTGTGATAACTCCCGATGTAGAGATGTTTTGCTCGACTTTCAGGGCTGATGATTGTGAACCACAGATTTCAGCCACCAGGAATCTCTGCACACAGTGATTTATTGAAGGGTTGTCCACTAGAGATGAGTGAACCGGGTTCGGGTTCGAGTCGATCCAAACCCGAACGTTCGGTATTTGATTAGCAGTGGCTGCTGAACTTGGATAAAGCTCTAAGGTTGTCTGGAAAACATGGATAAAGCCAATGACTATATCCATGTTTTCCACATAGCCTTAGGGCTTTATCCAACTTCAGCAGCCACCGTTAATCAAATGCCTAAAGTTCGGGTTCAGATCGACTCGAGCATGCTCGAGGTTCACTCATCTCTATTGTCCACTCAAAAAATAAAACTCCCAGCATATCCTGAGAGCTGTATAAATGTAGGGTGTTCTGAGAGTTTTAGTTCAACTGAAAATGTTGTTCACAATGGATTTGTCACAGATACAGATGGATCCAGGAGAGGACCGGGTCAGCATGTCGTGTCTCACTGGTTCTATATTAGGGGGCCCCAAAGATCATTTCCTCTGGTGGGTCCCAGGTACCCCAGTCTGAAACTGGAAACAACGCAACGCATGTTAGACAGAGTGACCAAGCATAAGTCAATGATGCGCTGCAAAAACTCTATTTTCTTACAGAATCACTCTTCTGAGATCTGACACCAATGCTGTAGTGGTATGGTGGCTCTCCATTTTTCCTCTGCATCTCTCCCCCTTTACCTTCTTTCTTTTCACCTTTCCTTCCCCCTTCCTCTTCCAACCTCCCCCACTTTCTTTTTCCTTATCCTTTCTTCCTCCTTATCCTTTCTTCATCCTTTTTATTCTACTTCTCCTTTCCTTCCTTTTTTTCATACTCCTGTGTTATTTCCTCATAGCATCATACTTCTCTGTTACTTCCTCATAGTATCATTCTCCATTCATAAGTATCATACTTTTATATACTCCACACTTCATACATCCCACTTAGGGCCCTATTACACCAACGGATTATCTGACAGATTTTTTTGAGCCAAAGCCAGGAATGTACTATAAACAGAGAACAGGTAACAAAGGAAAGACTGAGATTTCTCCTCTTTTCAAATCCATTCCTGTCAGATAATCTGTTGGTGTAATAGAGCCCTTAGAGCCTTTTGTATGCGGGGTTCATAACAAACTGATTAACATTAGTAGACAGAGCTTTCTGTACGCTGCACCAATAGCACACAGATTAACATAGGCTGCAATTGCCCCAAACTTCCACTAGATGCCGCACAAGCTCTAGAAACGTAACATAATTATCCTGGAACACAGCACTTCCTGGCTTTGACACGCACGTCCCGCAGGCAGCTTAGAGATGACGACACACTGCCCTCATAGCCCCGGCTAGCAGCAACATACTTGTTCCGGCCGCCATCATCGTCCCTTAAGCAGGTAACAACACGGTGAGCATGCTACAGCTAGTTTAGCTAGGCATTTGTAGTATACATCTTTTTCACTTTATACTTATGACTGTCTCTTGCTTCCCATTCAGGTCTGCCTATCTTTTCATGCACATAGTGTGAGTATGCTTCCTCCATTCTACTGCCAACCACATATTACATCTTACCTATAGCTTTTACACGAGGGACTGTACTTCTGCATTATTCTACCTGATGTATTGATAATGTGATATTTCTTTAGACTTGTCTTTGGCTTCAGACTTATCCTTTTATTACTGTAGCACTACTGTATTGTTACAGCTAATAAGCTCCCGCCTCTCTTATATGTAACTTAAGAGCAACATCCATGTTACTATATTCCACACTCTGTACACTATTGTATCACACTAGTATCATATAAAGCAGTGATTTTCAACCTTTTTTGAGCCGCGGCACACTTTTTATACTTAAAAAATCCCAGAGCACACCACCAACCAAAATGGCACAAAATGACACTAAAACTACATATTATACATATAGTTAATAATATAGATTCTAAATGTATTTATACTCACTCAGTGTGAAACCTGGGCCTGTTTTTTCTCCCCCTTGTGCTTCTCTCCTGTGCTTCTCCCCCCTACTTCTTTCCTGTGCTTCTCTCCACCATACTTCTCCCCCCTACTTCTTTCCTGTGCTTCTCTCCACCATTCTTCTCCCCCTTACTTCTTTCCTGTGCTTCTCTCCACCATACTTCTCCCCCCTACTTCTCTCTCCCATGCTTCTCTCCTGTGCTTCTCTCCACCATACTTCTCCCCCCTACTTCTCTCCCCCCTGCTTCTCTCCTGTGCTTCTCTCCACCATACTTCTCTCCCCCCTGCTTCTCTCCACCAAACTTCTCTCCCCCCTGCTTCTCTCCGCTGTTTTTCTCCCCCCCCCCCCCTGTTTCTCCCCCATGCTTCTCTCCCCCCCTTCCTCCTCACCTCCTCCGAGATGGTCGCCACTGCTGTCCGCCTCACCTACTGGCCGCTCGTAGGGCCCGGACGTGCTCCTCCAATCAGCGGAGACTGGGAGCGTGGTGCGCTGCGGCAGGCCGTAGCGCACACGTTGATTGGATGCGTGCATTACGGCCCGCCGCAGCGCACCACGCTCCCGGTCTCCGCTGATTGGATAGGAGGAGCACGTCCGGGCGCTACAGGCGGCCAGTAGGTGAAGCGGACAGCAGCAGCGGGGCGATCTGCAGGGGCACCATAGTTTGGGGAACTTTCCCCGCGGCACACCCGACCATGTGTCGCGGCACACTGGTTGAAAATCACTGATATAATGTCATTGATTTGTTGTCAATATTGCAGTTGATATTCTTCATCCTGTAATATTTCTCTCAAATAGCACCACTATTCAATGAGTACACAGACATATTTTGGTATGGTATTTTGTTGTCACAAGATAAACTCGGTACACATACAAGCCTTTTTATTTCAGTACTTGATACCAATTTGATACTTGAAAGTATTAACCCCTACATCCCAACACACAAATACAAATATTAGGCCCCCCAGTCTGCGGATGTAATGCACTTTATACTGCAGATATAATGCCCCCTTCTCTGGGCTGCATATATAATGCCCCCTTCTCTGGGCTGCATATATAATGCCCCCTTCTCTGGGCTGCATACATAATGCCCCCTTCTCTGGGCTGCAGACATAATGCCCCCTTCTCTGGGCTGCAGACATAATGCCCCCTTCTCTGGGCTGCAGACATAATGCCCCCTTCTCTGGGCTGCAGACATAATGCCCCCTTCTCTAGGCTGCATACATAATGCCCCCTTCTCTAGGCTGCACACATAATGCCCCCTTCTCTGGGCTGCACACATAATGCCCCCTTCTCTGGGCTGCAGACATAATGCCCCCTTCTCTGGGCTGCAGACATAATGCCCCCTTCTCTGGGCTGCAGACATAATGCCCCCTTCTCTGGGCTGCAGACATAATGCCCCCTTCTCTGGGCTGCAGACATAATGCCCCCTTCTCTGGGCTGCAGACATAATGCCCCCTTCTCTGGGCTGCAGACATAATGCCCCCTTCTCTGGGCTGCAGACATAATGCCCCCTTCTCTGGGCTGCAGACATAATGCCCCCTTCTCTGGGCTGCAGACATAATGCCCCCTTCTCTGGGCTGCAGACATAATGCCCCCTTCTCTGGGCTGCAGACATAATGCCCCCTTCTCTGGGCTGCAGACATAATGCCCCCTTCTCTGGGCTGCAGACATAATGCCCCCTTCTCTGGGCTGCAGACATAATGCCCCCTTCTCTGGGCTGCAGACATAATGCCCCCTTCTCTGGGCTGCAGACATAATGCCCCCTTCTCTGGGCTGCAGACATAATGCCCCCTTCTCTGGGCTGCAGACATAATGCCCCATTTACACAGAGTGATTTATCTGAAAGATTTTGGAAGCCAAACCCAGGAATAGATTTGAAAAAAGAAATCTCAGTCTTTCCTTTATGACCTGTTCCCTGTTTATAGTCTGTTCCTGGGTTTGGCTTGAAAAATCTGTCAGATAAAATCAGCAAATTGGGACTTTGATCATTTAATAGTTTGGAAAATTGTGTATTCCATCATGCCAACTATGTTTAGCTTTTATTATTGGAGGTTTTTTTTTCTTTACACTTTCAGTTAATAAACTGATCTATGACTAATCTGATCCATTTCTGATTTATGCAATGCTTTGAAAGTAAAATTAGTGCTCTGCTAGTAGAGTCTGCCTGAGCCAGATTTTATTAGCAGACATGATTATAGACCTATGGCTATGACGTGACCCATCAGCAACCTGCAGTCACGTTGCAGGATGCCGATCAGACACTTGACTGATTTGGCATCTCATGGGTTAAATGACTGCAAACAGAGGGATCAATGGTGGGATTACCGGACAGCTGACTGGTGAGGGCATACAGAGGACATGGCAGGGGCTCAGCCTGCCACCTACTTTGTTTTTGGAAGTATACTGTATGTTGAGCCGTGTTTTTGCGCATCTTAGTGTCACTGTGGTTCTAACTTTCAAAATCGAAATCAACAGTAGATGTGATATACAGCAAGTTTGCAATTTACATTCATTTTTTTTTCTAGTAATCATGGAAAACACGGCACTTCCTGCTTTATGACTCTTTTTCTCAAAGAGTCAGAAAACAGGAAGTCCTGTGTTTCATGGTCATCTGAGCGCTCACAGAGAAGGCAGTCATGTGATTGACAGACACATTGAGCTGTGACTCTCTATACTGGCCGGAATTCCTGGGTTTAGTCAGTTTTTTTTTTCAACCAGCAAAAGTCAAAAAATCTGAGTTCAGGAGACTGGACCTGGATTTCTGGTAAGTTCAGCTTTGTTTTACAGCGTAATAACAACAAAAATAATAATTGTAAATTGCAAACTTGATTTATATCACATCTACTGTTGATTTAGAGTTTGAAAGTTATAACGACAGTGACAGGGAATCCTGGTATCGAACCTACTTTACATATGCATATGCAACCTCTGAGCAAAGGTTTGTTTTTATATTTACATGTAGACTTTTCATGCTGCCTTAACCACAAGTCAGTCTGGGCCGGGCCTGGTGACTTTCCCATGCACAAAGACAAGTGGTTGAGGCAGCATAAAAGTAGTGACAGGTTCCTTTTATAGCGGTTATCCAGCGCTACAAAAACATGGCCACTTTCTTCCAGACACAGCACCACTCTTGTCTCCAGATTGGGCGGGGTTTTGTAACTTAGTAAATGGTGCTTAATTGCAACCACACCTGAAGACATGAGTGGTGCTGTCTCTGTAAGAAAGTGGCCATGTTTTTGTAGCGCTGGATAACCCCTTTAAGTCAGCCCACTCCATTGTATTACATAGACTGTGTAGTGTATTGTGCTGTTTAATCCGCTGTAATTTTATTAAAGGAGAAATCCGGCGAAAATTTTTATTAAAGTATTGTATTTCCCCCCAAAAGTTATACAAATCACTAATATACACTTATTACGGTAAATCCACATAAAGTGCTTTAAGTGTATATTTGTAGTTTGTATAAAGTTTTGGGGGAAATAAAATTATAAAAATTTTGCCGGACTTCTCCTTTAAGATATGGCGGTGCGGTGTAGCATGTATATGTGATAGTCGCTGCTGTGAGACGCCCCTGGGCTATGAATGTCTGTGGTGTTGGATTTCCACAATGCTGCACATTACTAGTGATGCTTTATTGTGACTCCTCTAACATTGTCAGATCAGGAGAGTATGAAAAACCCCAAAAAAGGAAGGACTGGAAGAAAATGGACTGGGTGAATAATAAAAACAGGCAGATTAAAAATAAAAGTTGCATCTAAAAATATTCACCAGTCGAATACTGGTTCACAAACAGAACTTAGACCTAAAAATGGGTGAAAAATCTAATAATTCACCTAAAAATAGGCGCAAAGCCCTTGATAAATTTCCCACATAATGTTTTCTTTTTCTTGCATATTTCATCAGTATAATATATTATTGCAATACAATTAAAGCCTCCTACAGTATTACCTTTAGTATTGTACAGATATTGTAGTTATGATACATTCAGTGCAGGACCTTCAGGACTGTCAGCCATGTCATTGGTCACATGACTGTGACATCACCGAAGGTCCTACAGCTCAGTAAGTTCCCTATCTAGCTGCCATACATATCACCTCCAGATTTCCCTCCTGCAGGGCACTGATCTCACTGATCGGTGACGGCAGGAGAAGGGAGGGGACTCATCCAGCGCAGAATCAGCACTGTGTCAGAGCATCAGGGAAGGAATCAGGGCAGTCTGACAGTGTGGGGCTGCCCTGTCTCCTAAGTATAAGACGCAGGCCCTTATAAAATGAAAAAATATGGTATTTTACTTAATTGTATGGTATTTATATGCTCCTGTATCAGTAGTGATTCTTTTCAGCAATTTGTTACTTTATGATGAAGAAAAATAAAAATAAAATCTTATAACAAATTTGTGTTTTTGTTTTCTCTAGAAAATGTACAATTCTGTTTCACAATGCTTTCCGCATTAGAGACAGATGTCTGAATCTCCTGACTCCTATCTTACAGGCAGGAGTCATACAGTAAGGCACATGATCCAACAGGAGTAGTAACTACTCATACAATTAAAGCTCCTGGGGGTGGGACCGGAATCACAGTTAAATACAATCTGCTTTAGTCTATAGGATTATTTTTGTCCCATCTGTGATATTCTCTTGATAACCAGCAGCAAGAGAAGGAAATGGGAGTAACTGTAGGCATGTCAGTCCATAGAAGTCTCCACTGTAAGGCTATGTTCACATCTAAAACTATGGGGGATTTATCAAACTGGTGTAAAGTAGAATTGTCTTAGTTGCCCCTAGCAACCATCAGGTTCCACTTTTAATTCCTCACAGATTCTTTGGAAAATGAAAGGTGGAATCTGATTGGTTGCTAGGGGCAACTGAGCCAATTCTACTTTACACCAGTTTCATATACAGTATCTCCCCTATGATGGTGTTCACAGTGTTGTACCCATTCTGGATCCACTGACCTAAATTTACTAAAACTGTCTAAGGGTACAAACACACACACCATATACGCAGCTTATTTACTGCTGCGATACGCAGCAGATACGCAGCAGATTAGATCTAAATAACTGAACACAGCATCAAATCTGAACCACCAAGTCTGCTGCGTATCTGCTGCGTATACGGTGTGTGTGTTTGTACCCTAAGTCTTAAGTCCCTCTTAAAGTGACTGTACCACCAGGCCCAGGCTGAAGCACTGGAGGCAGGCCAACCCACCCCCAGTGGGAACAAACCCCAGCCCCTCCATGACGTGACTCCATTAGAGTCAATGGAACCCTATCATAGAGGGGCTAGGGTTTCCTCCCACTAAGGGTGGGTCGGCCTGCCTCCGGTGCTTCAGCCTGGGCCTGGTGGTCACTTTAAGCGGGTAAGAGCTGTGGGAGTGATCACTAGATCGTCCTGGCAGCACATAGAAGATAGCGCCGCTGCTCCTATTACACAGAGCGCCGGCAGCATATCGCTGCTATCGTGATCTATGACTTTTCAACATGTTGAAAGACAACGATCAGCCGACATCATATCGGCTGATCGTTGTCTTCTATTACACTAAGCGATTATCGTCCATAACGGTCGGTATCGGCTTAAGACAGTGACGACGTGTCCACCACTTAGCCTGTATATGCCTATGGAAGATATAGGGGGAGGGGCATGGTCACATGCTCCTCCATGTCAGCTACCTTATGGACCAAAACACCACAGAGCAGGGCAGCACAGGCTGGAGGAGGGGAGTCTGATATTAGCTCTATGAGGTACACAGGGAGCTGCTGTCAGTATATACAGTGAGTACACTTACTAATACTGTACTGTAAGCAATTTTACTATAAAGTGGCCAACCCTTTTAAAGGGAATCTTTCAGCTGTAAATAATGCTCAGAGCTAATGGGTATGTTCACACTGAGCAAAACAGGAGAAAAGTCAGAGCGGAACCCCCTCCACAGACTATGCTTGGAATCTCACCTGCCTCACTGTCTCAATGTGATGTCTCGTGCCCCTCCGCTCTCTGCTGCTCTCCGATCAAAGTATTGACATGTCTCATCACATTAAGACAGTGAGGCAGGCGGGATTCTGACCGAAGTCCACAGCTAGCAGGTCACCAGTCCCAGAAGCTGACAAATACCATCCAAAAGGCAAAGTCTAACAACATCTGAGAACAGTATTAGGTCTTCAAAGCTTAATTCACATATCCAGGTACGAAGTAAGAAGTGACGTTTTGACCGGTGTGGGCTTAACCATGCTTGATAAAGACCACACTGGTCTAAACCACACATCTTACTTGTACCTGGATATGTGAATAAAGCTTTAAAGACCTAATATTGCTCTTGGATGCTGTTGGACTTGCCTGTTTAATGTCACTTTGACATGTCAAAAGTTTTTTTGTTTTTATTCCTATGATAGTGCCCATTTAAGGGTTAACATAATCTTACAATTCTGTGTAAAGAAAAAGTAGTCAACATGCAATATTACATGTGTTAGAATGCATAGTAACATGCAACATATATCCTGCTATAGTAGAAAAAGGCAAGAGTCTGCAGCACACCGGAGTAAAGGTGAATAGTGTTTATTCCATCATCAAGGTACATAAAACGTTTCGATTCAATCCAGAATCATTATCAAGCATTATCAAGCATGCTTGATAATGATTCTGGATTGAATCTAAACGTTGTATGTACCTTGATGATGGAATAATCACTATTCACCTTTACTCCGGTGTGCTGCAGACTCTTACCGTTTTCTGTATTGGGGATCCTACGCCATAGGACTTTCACTGCACAGCACCCACTACTTTGGATCTTAATGTGCGGCTGCTACTCTGCTATAGTAGAGATATATGCAGATCATCATTTTCTTAATAGTTATAATGCATGATAATTTAGTACGTATACAGTAATGCAAATATGGTGATTGAATGTGTTTTTACATTGCATTGTTTCACAGTATTATCGGAATGCTGGTGGGTTGTATTATGTGAGAATGTTGTGGCAGTATATGGCTAGGGCTACAAGTTGACATTGGTCAGCAAATAGCACCTGGGTCGGTTACTCAGAATAGCTGTATTAGGACATCAGGGACAAAAATTGTGGACATGTAGGTCTGGGATGGGCTACAGGACTTTAAAGGGGTTGGCCACTTTATAGTAAAATAGGTCAGTACAAAGTATTAGTAAGTGTACTCACTGTATATACTGACAGCAGCTCCCTGTGTATCTCATAGAGCTAATATCAGACTCCCCTTCTCCAGGCTGGGCTGCCCTGCTCTGTTTTGTTTCAGTCCATAAAATGGCTGACATGGAGGAGCATGTGACCAAGCCCTGTCCACTGTGTCCTCCATAGACATATACAGGCTCAGTGGTGGACACTGGGGGGCGGGGCCTGGTCAAATGCTCCTCCATGTCAGCAATCTTATGGACCAAAACACCACAGAGCAGGGCAGCACAGCATGGAGGAGGTGAGTCTGATATTAGCTCTATGAGGTACACAGGAGCTGCTGTCAGTATATACAGCAAGTACACCTACTAATACTGTACACTGAACAATTTTACTATAAAGTGGCCAACCCCTTTAAGGAAGCAGCTTGGTGAGAAGGCAACAACTGTTGGCAAAATAATTAGAAAATGGAACAAACATGACTGACAATCTTCTCCAGTCTGGGGCTTCATGCAAGATCTTGGGGTAAGGATGGTTTTGAAAAAGGTGAGGAATTTGCCAAGAACTATGTTGGAGGACCTGGCCAATGACCTAAAAAGAGCTGGGACCATAGTATCAAAAATTTCTGTTAGCCATCATGGATTAAAATTCTGCAGCGCACACTAGGTCCAGGATCTATCTGATCTAGAGGAGGCATGGGAGAAGGCCATGTGGTCAAATGAGCCTAAAATTGAACTATTTGGTATCAACCCCACTCACCGTGTTTGGAGGAAGAAGGATGAGTACAACCCCAAAAAAACAGTCCCAACTGTAAAGCTTGGGGGTGAAAACATCCTTGGGGGTGCTTTTCTGTGATTGCATTATATTAAAGGGAGGATGGATGGGGCCATGTATTGTGAGATTTTTAACAGCCTCCTCATCTCAGTAATCTGACTACCCCTGAGGAAGTCTGTGATGACAGAACACACGGAGTCTCAGGCCAGCTACTCCCAGGAGATGTGCAGTTGAGGTGTTCACTTTAAGTAGTCCCTTTTGACTTTGCTTATATTCTGGCACTTTACTGCATTGACTCTTTATACAGTTGTTCTCAAAAGTTTACATACCCCAGCAGAATTTTTGCTTTCATGTTCCTTTTTAGAGAATATGATTGACTACACAAACTTTTTTCAGCTCATGGTTAGTGGTTGGGTGGAGTAATTTATTGTCAAACTACTGTGACCCTGATAAAATTTTTACATACCCCAATTCTTAATACATTGCACCCTCTAACATCAATGACAGCTTTAAGTCTTTTTTGGTAGTTGTGGATGAGGCTCTTTATTTTATCAGATGGTAAAGCTGCCCATTCTTGGCAAAAGGCCCCCAGTTCCTGTAAATTCCTGGGCTGTCTTGCATGAACTGCATGCTTAAAATCTCTCTAATAATGAGGTCAGGAGACTGAGACGGCCACTCCAGAACCTTCACTTTGTTCTGATATCCAAGTAATTGATAATGCTATTCAGCAGTGTTCAAACTGGAATTAAAAATGGAAAATCAGGGGCTTTGTAAAAACCAAATCACAGTCAGATAGACCAACAAAAAATTCGGCCACAAATGCCAGGAAAATTGTTTAGGAAGCAAAGAAAAACCCATTAATCACCTTTATCTCCTCTGACAGTCAGCACTGACCTCTCTGACCTCTGATTACAGCTGTCACCCAGCTCTGTTCCTGTAATCCTCTGTTATCTGCTTTCTGCTGTCGGCTAAAGGCCCTATTCCACGGAACGATTATCGTTGATAAACTCGCTCCAATGACCACTCGTTAACGATAATCGCTTTGTGGAAATGGTGTAAACGAACGACTGACAAAGGCGAAATCGTTATACTTTGGTTCAAAATTGTTTTTCAGCATGTCGAAAAAAAGTTGTTGGTCTTTGAAAGATAATTCGATAATTGGTTTGTAAAATTAGAAATCTTTCAGTCGTTCGTAAAAAGGTTTAAATAAAGTAGGTGTCATATGGTCATGATCACCCCAGCGAACGTTTTAAACGACCATGTAACGACCGCAAAATAATCGTTACACTACATATATCGTTCATGTTATGTGTTATCGTTCGCTAAAAAAAAATCGTTTAGTGATCGTTAACGAGCGGTTGTTGGAGCGAGTTTATGAACGATAATCGTTCTGTAGAATAGGGCCTTAACTCCCTCCTCCCCTCTCCCTAGAACAGACTGGGTACGTCTGATGCAACAAGTCACAATTTCCTTATTTTTTGCAGTGGATGGAAAAGAGGAGGGAGGGGGGGGGGGACCTGGGAAAAGGCTTTTTAAATGCAGATAATGGCATATTTGGCTAATAAACCCAATTATAGAGTTTCCTAAAATCGCCTGGACTATTGATTTCTGCAAAAAAAAAAAAAAAAATATATATATATATATATATATATATATATATATATATATATATATATATATATACGACAGTGACATTGTCTCCTTTGGATGACTCTGAATTGTATAAGATACCTGTTCTGTTGGTAACATATTTTACTTTCTCTATGAGTAATTTGTAGTTCAGTTTGGTTTCTAAAAACTATAATGGGAATCATCTTTCTGTGTCATAGATGTCCTTCAGAGATGATACTGGCTGATTTGTTTAATTTGCCTGCCATTTCCTCAAGAGACTAAAACTAAACCAGTAGAGAAACAACCATTAAAAAAAGGTAAGTGATCAGTGATAAAACTGTGCTCTTCTACTTATAATGTAAACACAACAGGGTGAATTTACAGAAATGTGGCATACTGTTGCAGTTTTTTTGCACAATTCTATTTTTTAGCACCAAATAACGGGCTTGATAAAGGTTTTGGTAATTATAAACCTTTTGTCTCATTCAGTTTTAACACCTAAAACTCTGTGCCAAAACTGTATGATGCAATAGTGGTATTATGCTGAGCAGGGCCGTTTTAATACATTGGTGGGCCCAGTGCACAGCCCTCAAGAGTGCCCCCCCCCTTCCCTTTCGGCACATTGTATAATGTACTGAATTTCCCCCCACACTGTATCAAGAGCCCCAATACATACAGTAGTTACCTTATAACACTATTTCCACCATACAGTGATAACATATTACATAAAAACTGCACTAAACAAAACAGAAAGATATCACCAATGATACCATTACATAATACCGCCACATCATGACCCCTAACACTACCCCTAACCCTATAACAGAGTGCAGTTACATCCAGTGACTCACCGGGGGCGTCTTCTCCAATCAGAGTCTGTCACCTTTTCTTTTTCTCTCCATCCAGCCTAAGCCACCTTGAAGTCTTCTCCTGGCTGTGAATCTTCTCTCCAGAATCTGGCAGACAAATATTTTAGGCTCCAACACATACAGTAGTTAGGTCCCTTGTACTCCTATACAGTAGTTACACCCCTCTGTGCCTCCATAGTTCTAAGGTGTCCCTGTAGTATATAGACCCTCATGTGCTCCTCCAGTTATATACAGCCCTCCTGTGCGCTCCCCCATTAGTATATAGCCCCCCTGTGCACTCTCCCCAGTAGTATATAGCCCCCTGTGCTCTCCCACAATAGTATATAGCCCCCTGTGCTCTCCCACAATAGTATATAACCCCCCTATGCTCTCCCACAATAGTATATAGCCCCCCTGTGCTCTCCCACAATAGTATATAGCCCCCCTGTGCTCTCCCACAATAGTATATAGCCCCCCTGTGCTCCCCCCAATAGTATATAGCCCCTGTGCTCTCCCCAATATATAGCCCCCCTGTGCTCTCCATAATATATAGCCCCCCTGTGCTCTCCCCCATAGTATATAGACCCCTGTGCTCCCCAATAGTATATAGCTCCCCTGTGCTCCCCAATATTATATAGCCCCCTGTGCTCCCCAATAGTATATAGCCCCCTGTGCTCCCCAATAGTATATAGCCCCCTGTGCTCCCCCATAGTATATAGCTCCCCTGTGCTCCCCCATAGTATATAACCCCCTGTGCTCCTCCATAGTATATAGCCCCCTGTGCTCCCCAGTAGTATATAGCCCCCTGTGCTCCCCAGTAGTATATAGCCCCCCTGTGCTCTCCCTCATAGTATATAGCCCCCCTGTGCTCTCCCCCATAGTATATAGCCCCCCTGTGCTCTCCCCCATAGTATATAGCCCCCCTGTGCTCTCCCCCATAGTATATAGCCCCCCTGTGCTCTCCCCCATAGTATATAGCCCCCCTGTGCTCTCCCCCATAGTATATAGCTTCCCTGTGCTCCCCAGTAGTATATAGCTCCCCCTACCATATAACATTGAAAAAAAACAAAACACTTTTACTCACCTAGGTCCACGCGTTCCTCTTCTCTTCCCTCTTGTGGCCGCACTTCCTGCGGTCACAAGAGGCTGCACTCCCCTTACCCTCGCGCCGACGCTCCAGTGACGTCGGACGCTAGAGGGAGAGTGCGGCCTCTTGTGACCGCAGGAAGTGCGGCCACAAGAGTGACTGACAGGGAGGGAGCCAATGGCTTTCTCTCTGTCGGTACCACTGATGCTGAAGCGCGGCCGCCGCAGCAGCAGCGGGCGGGCGGGGGCAGTGGCGGACGGGGGGGCCCTGCAGGGGGCGCCATGGAGGGGTAGATTACCCATCCATGGCGCTCCCCCCTGACAGGTTGGTGGCCGGAGCCCTGGGCGACCGCACTGGTCGCACATAGCAACGGCCGCCCTGCTCGGGGGGGCCCCTTTAACCAGTGGGCCCGGTGCACGTGCACCATGTGCCCTCTGGTTAAAGCGGCCCTAATGCTGAGCTTGCATAACGCCAGCAGCTGGCACACACAGCAAATGACTGACAACGGTGGTCGCACCATGTCAGTCATTTAACCATTTAAATACTGTGATCATGGCATTTAAACAGCTGAATGACCTGTCATTGTGGGGTTTGATCGGCACTGCTGCAGCACAATTTGTGACATGCTAATGTGTCTTGCCATTAGTGGTGAGCTGTGGCATTTTTTTGTGTTTTTTTTTTTTTTTTTTTTTTTTTGAGTCTGCAATTTCAGCCACAGCAAGGTGCTCCTGCCTAGTGCCAATGGTGTTGTAGGAGAGCTGGCCAAATTTGTCTTTTTGCCTAAGAAACAAAAAAATACATAACATATTTGGTATCACCACATGCAAAATTGTCCCAACCATTTAGTAATAAAATCAATTAAATGAAAAAAAAAATCAAAAGCACTGCCCCACAGGCACAACACTTCTCTGAGATTACAGCTATACAGCCTGCACTGTTCTGAGTAGTCTCTGCCTCACAGTGCTCTAGCTGTGAGTGAGATAATACAATGTATCCTTTAGAACAGAGATGGGGAACCTTCAGCCCTCCAGCTGTTGCAAAACTACAATTCCCGCCCAGGTATGATGGGAATTGTAGTTTTGCAACAGCTGGAGAGCCGAAGGTTCCCCATCCCTACTTTAGAACGATTAAAGCACAGCAGCACCAGGCTGGATTTATATTCCCTGACTTTGCTTGGTTATTCTCGGACAGTTAACAGCAGTGGTACAGAGCAGTCCAGGATGCTCCACAGGTAGGCTACTGGCATTTTGCGGTATCTCCCCTTCTTCTGGCCCACATAGAATACATCATGGCACCTGGGTAGTATAAATGCACCTCCCCCAACATCAGGTGTCAGAGGTGCATTCACACACGATTAATGGTGCACAATTTACACTGTGAAATGTCAACATTGTAAAACATACAAAAGATATAAAATCACAATTTATTGTAAATATTAAAAAAGTGATTGTAAAAACTTTTTTTCCAGTTCCATTTTGTGGTTAAAGTGTACCGGAGCAGCAGTAAATTCCATGCTGGGAGCAAAAGTTTAGGTCTCCATGGTTACGATCACTTATGAGACCATGATACACATGATCCCCATTGGATCAGAATGGTCTCATGCGTGTTCGTAGACCCAAACTTCCACCCGCACCTTGGAATTCACTGCTGATCTGGCAGCAGTCCTCATGATAGGTACATTTTAAATGCAAAGTGCCACTACAAAGTGCAATTTGTCCCACCAAAAAAATCCTTCAAATGCGTGTATAAATGAAAAATTTAGAGTTCTTGCTTCGAAAAGGTGAGGAAGAAGAAATAAAAACACAAAAATGAAAATTGCCTGCATCCTTAAGGGGTGAGGCAGCACCAAACCTGTAAAACACTATCTTTATTCTCAAAAATGGTGAGGAGTAAAGCTCTGTTTACATTGATGTATGCAATGCTGTTTCACATGTGAAAAACTACTGACCCCACAATAGATCTGATGTTGGTGGTATCCGTGTATGACAAATTCACCACTGTGTTGTGGGCACTGTGATAAATGGTACTACAAATCAAATGTGAATAGAGCTTAAAGTTCCTCAAGTCCCCTTGGCTAACCCTCTTTTATATGATTCATGTCCTCACATTCTGAAGTCTATCGTAAGAAGCCCTATCTACAAAAGAATGTAATGGGTATTCTGATTTTAGTACCAAATAAGGCTGGGTTCACACTACGTATATTTCAGTCAGTATTGTGGTCCTCATATTGCAACCAAAACCAGGAGTGGATTAAAAACACAGAAAGGCTCTGTTCACACAATGTTGAAATTGAGTGGATGGCCGCCATTTAATGGCTAATATTTGCTGTTATTTTAAAATAACGGCTTTTGTATTGAAATAATGGCAGTTATTTATCGTTATATGGCGGCCATCCACTCAATTTCAACAGTGTGTGAACAGATCCTTTCTGTGTTTTCAATCCACTCCTGGTTGATGTTGCAAAATACTGACTAAATAATGACTGAGAGAGGGAAGTATGGCATCCTTTATTTCACACGTGGCACACTTTGGTTTTAATGAAGTTGGTGTGCCACTTTATAAGTAAGCTAGGCTTTGAGGTATCCTTATACACAACTTTATAGTTATAATAGCTAAGTACTGCTTTATTGCAATGGTTACCTCCTTGTTTTATGGCAAATTAGTCATTTATTTTGTTAAAGTAAATTGTCTATGCCTTAGAGGAGACTTAAATACTTCTTTGTTATACAGATGTATGATAAGAGACGGCCATCTGAAGAGGAATCATCTACTTCAATACAAGGTACTGTGAGAAAGTTTACATCCTGTGCAGTAAGCTTTTTTACAGATCTGTGTCGTATTGCTTCAAAAGATAGCCTGCTATATTTTTATGTGCCTGCTTTCTATATAGAGGCTTGCAGAGGATTATTTTTTTCTCAGGGAAAATACAGTGTAACACAACCACCGTAGTGGCATACATAGTGCACAGGGCTGCCATCTGAACAGTGACTGGAGACCCAGAGTTGTATAGCTCACCACACTGCCTGCATTCTTTACTTTTGCTGTAACTGGAAAGGGAGAGTATTAGGGCTGTATTACATGGCCCAATCTACAGGAGGAAGCACTTCCTTCTCATTGCCCGCTCACTATCTGTGCTATTATACACACAGACGCGGAGGGGGCCACGGGGAGTTGTGAGAGGGGACACTCAGACAATCATTAGATCTTTAGATAGGCACAAGCCTAAAGGACAGAAATGGCTGCACATCGCACCCATGGTTGATACGAAAGCCTATCAGCTACATTAAAAACCAAAATCAGATGTTAGTATATAATTTGATCAAATCATATTCCCTTATGTACCACGTGCAGGTCTCTACGCTAAACGACACTATTGCAGTCAGCGAACGCCAACCCCGCAAAGTGTGCGTAAGCAGGGAAGGGGGGGCCACAGAATGGCCCTACGACCCCACTGCCACAGGACCAAACCCCAAGGGGCCCCCCAAACCCTGCAGGCACCGCCAGCGGAGAAAGTGGCCACCAAGCAACACAAGTGTGAAGAAGGTCTTACCACTCACCATCCACCAGCAGGTAGAATAGGAAAAAGAGGAGGTACTTACCATATGTACACAGGTGGTTCCTCATAATTTGGATCACATGCGTCTTACAAGGAAGGAGTGCTAGCTACAATGAAAAAAGGGAAATAATACATAAAATATACACAAGCCTTGCGCTCTCTTTGCGGGGTTGGCAGTCACTGACCGACATAATGTTGATTTAGTGTAGGGACTCATGTCGGCCAGGGGACTTGTAGGTGGTACATGAGGCAATATGGTTTGATTAAATCATATACCAACATCCTGGCGTTGGTTTTTAAATGTAGCCGAGAGGCATTAGTGTTATAAGTGTGAGGTGCAGCAGCTCCTTTCTCTCCATGTTAGATCTTTAGATATTACAGACTTACAGATATTGTTATCATTATTTAAGAACATGCTGAATTGTCAATATCGTTATCATTATTTAAGAACATGCTGAAAGACAACGATCAGCCAACTTTGTGCATGTCGGCTGATCATTGCCTTTCTACATGAGCTATTATACGTAATAATTATCGCCCAGCACGACTGGTAATCAGCCAAGTATGGCCGATCATCGTTACGTATAATAGGACCCTTACAGAGGTAACAACAGTTAAAGTGACTGTACCACCAGGCCCAGGCTGAAGCACTGGAGGCAGGCCGACCCACCACCAGTGGGAAGAAACCCCAGCCCCTCCATGACGTGACTTTATTAGAATCAATGGAACCCTATCATAAAGGGCTAGGGATTCCTCCCACTAAGGGTGGGTCGGCCCGCCTCCAGTGCTTCAGCCTGGGCCTGGTGGTACAGTCACTTTAAAGAAAAGCCAGTACTGGGTCACTATGCAACTCATAAGTGGCCTACTGGAGTGACGATCAAGCAGAGTCACAGCAGTCAGAAGTCTGGTCAAAATAAGCCGTTGGTTTCTTTATTTACATTCACCTTTTGAGTGTATTTAAACCAAAATATGTATACCATGTGTAGACACTACTTGTCCGTACGCATATTATCCATATAGAAAACACCAAGATCCACAGGGATCAAACAATGCTGGACACCACAATGTCACAAAAATATATCCTTTATTGACACAAAAAGGATATTTTCCTGCGTATTTTCCTGCATATTTTCCTGCTAATTTTTAACCCAGGAAAATGTTTTCAAAAGTCAGGGGTCATCTTATAGGGTGGCTGCTGAAAAATATTGGAACGGCACTGGAGAATCTGCAGTCGCCACATACGGTGGGGGGAGCTAAAGAACGTCCGCATCTCCGCTGTATGCGGTGACTATAAAGGGCAGAGCAAGCTGCAGGGGTCCGGGTCATGGAAATAAGAGATACGCTGGCGCTGTGCCCAGAAAAACACACCTCTTTCACCCGTCTGGCCTGCCCTTGTATCCTTCCTGTATTACTGTACCTCATTTTCTACCTCTCAGATCTCGCTACTGCCTGATGCTTTTTTATTAATTTTTGTTTGGTGTGTGTTGGAAGAGGGGTTGTCTTATATGGGAAGTTTATCCCAAACTGTATATTTTAACTGGAAAAGCTGGGGGTCGTCTTATACGTAATACGTAAAACCATACAAACAAATGATAAAAATGAGAAGTCTGCCTTAACGTTTCACCCAACGTGAGTTTCATTTAGCTTTATCAAGGGCCTTGATTTTGTTTGTAAGTGCATACATGTCCCCTCACTGTACTAGTATTCTGTACTGCTTCTCATTTTTATTAATTGTTTGTATGGTTTTATTACATTTTTTGTTAATAAAAGATATATTTTTGGGAGAGAAAAAAAAATGTTTCAATAAGTCTTAAGCAAGATGGAAAAGTCTCTCTTTCCATTGTAGTCTTTGTGATTCTCTTGCATTGTGTGAAAATTATAAAAGATTGCTTTTACATTGTACACTTTCAGTTGATTATGATGCATTTGTATTGCAGGTGTCGATGGGAAAATTGAAACAAATCATGTTAAAGTAGAGAGCAGTAGCAGGTAAGACTTTGCATTTAACACCATTTAAAACATTCAAGCCGTGTGTATTTCTCACTTGCATTATGTGTATTAAATATATATATATAGATGTATGTATGTATGTGTGTATATATATATATATATATATATATATATATATATATATATATATATATATATATATATATATATATACACTCACCGGCCACTTTATTAGGTACACCTGTCCAACTGCACGTTACCACTTAATTTCTAATCAGCCAATCACATGGTGGCAACTCAGTGCATGTAGACATGGTCAAGACAATCTCATGCAGTTCAAACCGAGCATCAGTATGGGGAAGAAAGGTGATTTGAGTGCCTTTGAACGTGGCATGGTTGTTGGTGCCAGAAGGGCTGGTCTGAGTATTTCAGAAACTGCTGATCTACTGGGATTTTCACACACAACCATCTCTAGGGTTTACAGAGAATGGTCCGAAAAAGAAAAAACATCCAGTGAGCGGCAGTTCTGTGGGCGGAAATGCCTTGTTGATGCCAGAGGTCAGAGGAGAATGGGCAGACTGGTTCGAGCTGATAGAAAGGCAACAGTGACTCAAATAGCCAACTGTTACAACCAAGGTAGGCAGAAGAGCATCTCTGAATGCACAGTACGTCGAACTTTGAGGCAGATGGGCTACAGCAGCAGAAGACCACACCGGGTACCACTCCTTTCAGCTAAGAACAGGAAACTGAGGCTACAATTTGCACAAGCTCATCGAAATTGGACAGTAGAAGATTGGAAAAACATTGCCTGGTCTGATGAGTCTCGATTTCTGCTGCGACATTCGGATGGTAGGGTCAGAATTTGGCGTCAACAACATGAAAGCATGGATCCATCCTGCCTTGTATCAACGGTTCAGGCTGGTGGTGGTGGTGTCATGGTGTGGGGAATATTTTCTTGGCACTCTTTGGGCCCCTTGGTACCAATTGAGCATCGTTGCAATGCCACAGCCTACCTGAATATTGTTGCTGACCATGTCCATCCCTTTATGACCACAATGTACCCAACATCTGATGGCTACTTTCAGCAGGATAATGCGCCGTGTCATAAAGCTAGAATCATCTCAGACTGGTTTCTTGAACATGACAATGAGTTCACTGTACTCAAATGGCCTCCACAGTCACCAGATCTCAATCCAATAGAGCATCTTTGGCATGTGGTGGAACGGGAGATTTGCATCATGGATGTGCAGCCGACAAATCTGCGGCAACTGTGTGATGCCATCATGTCAATATGGACCAAAATCTGAGGAATGCTTCCAGCACCTTGTTGAATCTATGCCACGAAGAATTGAGGCAGTTCTGAAGGCAAAAGGGGGTCCAACCCGTTACTAGCATGTTGTACCTAATAAAGTGACCGGTGAGTGTATATATATATATATATATATATATATATATATATATATATATATATATATATATATATATATATATAATGATATATATACAAACACAGTGGTTTGCAATAAATTAGAATATCAACAAAAACATTTTTTTTCCCAGTAATTCAATTCAAAAAGTGACCTCATATATATTATAGAGTCATTACATACAGAGTGAATTTTTTCTAGCGTTTATTTCTGTTAAAGTTAAAAAACCCAAAAGTCAGTATTTCAGAAAATTTTAATAAATAACCCAAAACACCTGCCGTGGCTTCCTAAGTGTTATAAAAGGTCCCTTCAGTTCTGGTTCAGTATGCAACACAATCCTGGGGAAGATTGCTGACTTGACAGATGTCCAGAAGGCAGTCATTCACACACTCCTCAAGGAGGGTGTTAAATATGATGTGTTTTACAATGAACAATATATCTTGGTATAATATAATGTAAGTCATATATATACTGCTGACCTCACCATAATAGCACAACACTATTCACTGTATAAAGTGATTGTAATACTGACATTATAATATCATATTCTATACTAAGGAGACGTGTATAAGTTGGAAATAGATACATAAGTGTACACAGCACTATTCACGGTTACATGACTATGTAGGGTGGTAATGCTGTACACAGCACGATAACTATACATCCATAGCTGGAAACAGGTTATGCTGATGCATAGAGAAAGAGTTCTATATTTGTTATGGTCATATATGTGCAGACACACACACTTAATTATAATAAACACGCCCACACATGACATTGACAGTGAGTCATGAACCCTATATAAGATGGTAGTTACCAAGATGGAGGTTGGTTGGATCAGGGCTGTACAGAAGGTATGAGCCCTATGTCACAAGAAGGATCCAGAGCCTTCAAGGAGAAGGTTGTGATGTAAGCGTGAGGAATCCATGATGGAAGCGTGAAGGAAGGAATGTCTCCCAGGATGCTTGAGTGAAGCAACAGCTGCCTGAAGCTCGTGACGATTTGTAAGACAAACCCTTCACTTCAAAGGACTCTCATATGAACTATGGACACTAAGGGCTGTAAGACGTTTCTCTGATATTCTTTTCTATTCAATTCAGTAATTTCACTACTTTTAAAGAAGAAGCAATAAATCTCCATTTTATATAGAAACCTCTCTGATGTCATCCTACTGCGGCGAGCTATAAATTACAGGTACTAACGCCATTTTCTACAGAGGGTAAGCCACAAAAGTTCATTGCTAAAGAAGCTGGCTGTTCTCAGAGTGCTGTATCAAAGCATATTAATGGAAAGTTGAGTGAAAGGATAAAGTGTGGTAGAAAAAGGTGCACAAGCAACTGGGAGAACCGTCTTAACAGGATTGTAACGAAAATGCCATTCAAAAATTTTAAAGAGATTCACAAAGAGTGGACTGCTGCTGGAGTCGGTGCTTCAAAAGCCACCACATACAGACGTTCTGCAGGACATGGGCATTCTATTTATCAAGCCACTCCTGACCAATAAACAACGCCAGAAGCGTCTTATCTGGGCCAAGTAAAAGAAGAACTGAACTGTTGATCAGTGATCCAAGGTGCTGATTTCAGATGAAAGTAAATTTTGCATTTCATTTGGAAATCAAGGTCCTAGAGTGGAGGAAGAGTGGAGAGGCACGCAATCCAAGCTGCTTGAGGTCTAGTGTGAAGTTTCCACAATCAGTGATGGTTTGGGGAGCCATGTCTGCTGCTGTAGGTTCACTGTGTTTTATCAACACCAAAGTCACCGCTGCCATCTACCAGGAAATTTTAGAGCACTTCATGCTTCCCTCTACTAAAAAATATTTTTGGAGTTGGAATTTTCATCTTCCAGCAGGATTTGGCACCTGTCCACACTGCCAAAAGTACCAATACCTGGTTTACGAACCACAGCATCACTGTGCTTGATTGGCCCGCAAACTCGCCAGACCTTAACCTCATAGAGAATATATGGGGTAATGTCAAGAGGAAGATGAAAAACACCAGACCCAACAATGCAGATGGGCTGAAGGCCGCTATCAAAGCAACCCTGGCTTCAATAACACCTCTGCAGTGCCATCAGCTGATCGCTTCCATTGATGCCGTCATTCATGCAAAAGGTGCCCCATCCAAGTATTGAGGGTATTTACTGTACAGACTTTTCATTTGATCAACATTTCTGTGTTAATTTTTTTTTTTTTTTTTCAGTTTTATATAATATTCTAATTTTCTGAAATACTGACTTTTGGGTTTTTCTTGGCTGTAATCCATAATCATTAACTTTAACAGAATTAAACGCTAGAAAAAGTTCACTCTGTATGTAATTGTAATTTTTGAATTGAATTACTGAAAAAAAAATGCTTTTTTGGTTGATATCCTAATTTATTGCAAACCACTGTATATCCTGAAACCATCACAGCTTTAACAGATTTTGCTTAAATCAATAGTACAAGCAAATATAAGAGATTTTATAATATATCTTATCAGAGAAATGTATGTTAACCCTTACTTCTACCCCTAAACCTATTATTCCTACTGAAAAGCTGCTAAAAGTCTGTCTTGAGAGATTAATTAGACTGTCAGAGCACTGGGGGATGAGGTTTAATCATAGAATTACATAGATGTCTGTGTAAAGGGGAGAGTTCTTAGCTGCAGAGTGAGGCAGAGGGCAGTGAAGGGAACAGTTCTTAGTAGCAGAGAGACCTGATTACAAAAATCTAGCATGTATAATACCTCACCCTAGTCAGTGCATGAGTTACACATTACACAGCTAAGTGTAGCTCTATAGTTTCCTCCATGCTGTTGCTGTAGTGGGGCAGGATCACCTTTTCCTTGTGAGTAGTGTGTATAATAGACCTCATAGCAGCTGGAGCTTCGGAGCAGAAATCTGCAGATTGCTGCCACAGTTGTCCACAGCTAAGAGCAGCAGCTCATACGGCAAAGCACCACTCATAAAAGAAATTGGAACAGAAATCTGCTATATTGACATTCAATTGTAAGCTGCCGCTGGGCTTCAAGCATACAGATAGAAGGAAGGAGCTCAGGAAAGCCTCTTTGACACTTTGTATAGGAAAATAAAAACATTTTCCTATGTAAGGGAAGCGCAGACGTATATATGAAAGGTGCAATGTGTCTCTGTGACCTAACAGCTGTCTTGTTTGAAATGCAAAGTGCAGCTCACAGGTTTACTTTCAAGAGGTATTTCTGTTACAAATTTTTTATTTATTATTATTATTATTTTATTTATTTATTTTTTAAAGCAATCATATTCACCTGCCCCAATCACATGCAGGTTCCATTCCGACATCTCCTGGTCTTTGCTGCTTCCCTTTAAGGAGACTTTCTAATGTCAATTTAAAGAATTTTATTCATTGTTTAATAAAGAAAAATCCAATATTGTGTCAGTTCCTCATGGTTTGTAAAGGTTGATTGTTGAACTAACACTAGTACATTTATCATTACTGTGCCTTGTAATCCACCATGTGACCATCACACGACCAGGGTACATTTTTTATTACACAATGAATTTGTTCTATTTGCCAAAATAATCAAACCGCTGTTAAAGGATCTGGCCGGGGTTGTTGTGCCAAACTGGAATCAGATCAGAACTATGTAAGGTGGAAAAAGCAGGTAACACACTGTAAGTACCATCTGGGAATCAGGCCCTATAGAATTCATGATGGTCCACAGCGGTGGGCAGATGTAGCAGCCTAAAAGATTCCTGTCATTTGAAAAATCCTCTGGCATGTAAAAGGTTTTGACTGGTCAGGGTCTTTCTTACAAAGCTTTTTACTTTTTCCTCCTCCACTCCCCCCACCCTCCTATAGCCCAAATCTTTACAGTTCATTGGCCTCATTTGGTCCAGTTTTGTCTTCTGTTTTTTTCCAGGATTACAAGTCAAGGTCTTATAGAAACAATGCTTTGATTTCAGTGTTTTGACGTCGTGGTCACATCCTGATGGGCACTCAATACCCATGAACTTGCTTAACATATTAACAAATTACTATTACATTTTATTGTCAACTGGGTTGGAACCTTTTTTTTATAAACATTATTGATGAGACTTCAGTTTGATAAAATGTCGACCAACAGTATTCAGGCTTCCTGCCTTCAGGATGGACAGTCTTTCTTTACATTTGGTGATTTTTTTTTTTCTTGTGCACTATTTTCACAACTATCTTCTTTCTGAATGTTTTATTGAATTATTTTTATTATACTTGAAATGATTGCTCATCTCACATCCCTATCTACAACATGGAGCCATAATGAGAAAGTATATTGTCCAGGAGTCAGTCTTCAATTCTTCAATGCTCTTAGCCTTTCAAGCCTTGAACGATGTATACAGAAAAAGCAGGATGCTATTGACGTTACTTGTAGTTATGGCGTTTATAAACTGAAGTGTATAATTTATATGGGTTGACTTTGTTTCGTTATTATGGTTTTCCTGAAAGTCATTGGACTGTTGTACTCATTGGTGTATGGTAATTGTATTTAATTATTTTTTAATTCTATAATGATAGTTTGATACTTAGACTCATCACATTGGAGAATATAGTGGAAAATGTTGCCTATAGGGCCCTATTGTAAAAACTCTATACGCACAGTATATGTTTTTTTTTTACTGCATGCTTCTTTATTAAATAGCTGACAATGCTATTACATACTCTGGTGCATGATAAAATTGCCTAAAGTGTCTTTCTATAGTGAGCCTGTTCAGACCTTTGACTACGTTTGGCTTATATGCTTGGAAGATTTTCCAATGGTTACACTAAACATTGGTGCTTTTTTCCTGACTAGAAGTTGCGGTACAAACAGCTTTTCAACCTTATTGTTAAACAGCTAACACTGCAGAGCATTACCCCACCACTACACATAGCACAGTTATCCATAGGAGCCAATGTAGCCATTCAACAGGCTGCAGAACCTTAACCACAAGTGCACCTAGTACAGCAGTTATAGATAGGAGCCCATGTAATATTCAGCAGGCTGCAGAACCTTACACCACCGCTACACATAGTACAGCAGTTATAAATAGGAGCCCATGTAAACATGCAACAGGTTTTTATATTCATAGAAATACATGTATAAACCTTATAAGAACATAAAAGTGACTATTTGCTTTCTTGTATACAACATTTTTACAACTTTATTTTTCAAGTGAAAATGCTCAGATGGTGGAGCAGCCAGAGAACAGTATACCTCCAGGGCATTACAGACAAGGATATTGCAGTTGCTGCCAAGTCCATTACATTAACCTGGTAAAGGTAAGAACAAAGCTATATAAGTTTGGCAGTAAATTAAACACAAGTCACCTTATTTAGGAGGACACGGCCCAAACTATTTTTTATTTTATTGTTATATGTTATAGGACATCAAGATTTTAGCCAGATTATATATATTTTATGCATTTGCAAAGTAAAGTTGTTGTCTAAAATATTTTTACTCATTATAGTCACATTTGTTACTAGCCGTTTGATGCAAGATTATACTTTACTCTGTTATGTGGGCCTTATGCTGTATGCTTTTACATGTCGCCTTTCTCTAGAGATTTTAAAGGCCGACAAATTCAAGTTTTTATGCCCATTTTTTCTTATTCATTGTTAGCTCCCATTTTTCTATGATGATGCTATGACACTTACATTTACTGTTCAAATTTTTTTATGGTCTGTCAAGAATTATGATGCCTGGCAAAGGTGTCAGCACTTCAGATGCTTGTTAACATGTAAAGAATTAAATAACTTTTCATTTGACTGATCTGAGCCTTTCCATTTTTACATTAAAAAAAATTAAATTTAAACCAGGCAATTAGAGTTCAATTACCTTTCAGTGTTTAATTATAATGTTCTTCTAGCATCTTGCAAGTGACAATCACAGACAGCTATCTACATGCAACAGGAACCGTTTAGGAACAAGCATGTTGATGGAGCGCTTCCTGAAGGATGTACACCTGTATCATCCACAGAATTACCATGATATAAGGTAAAACCTGTGCATCGTAAATAGTTTTTATGTAATAATAGATGAACCTGTGGTATGTTATGAAAGATGACAAAGTAGATATTTCTGCCCACAATATGCCCATTGTATATTTTATTTTAAATAAAAATAAACATGTGCCAATAACTGTATTAAAACAATTCAAAAAATAATAATTTAGGGAAAAATATTGAATGTACAATACTTTACCGTAGAAGTAAAAACTAAACCAAACAGTCTAGAATATAACGTCGCTAACAGATGGCATCCATTTGCCATGCAACTGCATGTTTTCCATACTGGTTCTGCTCTAGTGGGATATCAGACGGTTGCAGCTCAGATTCCACTGCAACATCATGCAGTTGTGGAGGGTCTCGGATTACGAGTCTCAGTTTAATCAGACTTATCTAAAGACCCCCCACATGGTGCTCCAAATCCCAGAGGCACCCTCCACATGCAGGTGAGCCAGTAGTTAAAAATACATGCATCAAGTAAGGAAGGCACTGGAGGTCCTGAAGGTCCTGGCTGAGGTTTTGAATCTGCAATGGCTGGTTGGACTGATGCAGGTCACTCATTCTGGAAGCTCTAAATCCACAGAACTCCCTGTTAGTCAGCCACAGCCAACAGGACCATTGACAAATACTGCTTGTATTTGAAATATAAGGACCCTGAGCAGGGCCGGACTTGGACTGAAAATCAGCCCTGGCATTTCAAAGCACACAGGACCACTTGCGGTGCGGTGATAAGTTATGAGACGATGTTTAAAGTGCAGCATGGCTACATGTTGTATCATCACCGCAATGACTGGAATTACAGGTAATAACACAGTAAATGGGGTCAGAAGCTTCTGTCTCTGTACTGTGTAGCTGAGCTGCAGTTACAGGCCGTCACCACTACACAGTGTACAGAGACAGACTGCTTCCGGCCCTGGTCACCGTGCTGAGTTTAACACCACCAACACATACTTACTAATACCACCACATACTAATACCACCACATACTGACTAATCAGTATGTGGTGGTATTAGTCAGTATGCGGTGACATTAGTCAGTATGCGGTGGTATTAGTCAGTATGTGGTGACATTAGTCAGTATGCGGTGACATTAGTAAGTATGTGGTGGTATTAGTCAGTATGTGGTGGCATTAGTCAGTATGTTGTGGCATTAGTCAGTATGTTGTGGCATTAATGTCACCGCATACTGACTAATACTGCCACATACTGACTAATGTCACCAAATACTGACTAATACCACCGCTGCTACTAAATAACATCCACTGTACAAAGATTACTATCACCTCATACAGTCATATAGAGGTGGATGCAGCTCCACACAGGTTCTGTACACCATATACATTACACTGCAGTTACATCAGGTGACTCACAGGGGCGTCTTCTCTAATCAGAGTTCTTCCCTTTTTATCTTCTTCTCCATCTGCCCTGGGCCATTAGAACTTCTCTGAGCCACAAATCCACAGAATCTGCCAGAGAAACATATTAGGCTCCTCACTCTGGCATCATCCTCATCTCTATACTAACTGCACATCTGTATTGGCCCCTTTACACCCTGGTTTAGTAGGTAGGCTGACTTTATGTGACCCCCTTATAGTATATGCATCCTTCTATGTAGCCCCCTTATAGGTGGCCCCCCCTCCCCCTATGTTGTCCTCCCACTTATTGATGGCCCCTTCTCTCCCCCCCTTATAGATGGCCTCTTCTCTCCCTCCTCCCTCATAGATGGCCCCTTCTCCCCCCTAATAGATGCCCCCCTCTCTCCCCCCTCCCTTATAGATGGCCCCCTCTCTCTCCCCCCTTCATTATAGATGGCCCCCTCTCTTTTCCCCTCCCATATAGATGGCCCCCTCTCTCTTCTTCCCCCCTCCCTTATAGATGGCCCCCTCTCTCTTCTTCCCCCGTCCCTTATAGATGGCCCCCTCTCTCTTCTACCCCCCTCCCTTATAGATGGCCCCCTCTCTATTATCCCCCACTCCCTTATAGATGGCCCTACTCTCTCTTCTTCCCCCCTTCCTTATAGATGGCTCCCTCTCTCTCTTCTCCCCCCCCTCCCTTATAGGTGGCCCCCTCTCTCTTCTCTCCCCTCCCTTATAGATGGCCCCCTCTCTTCTTCCCCCCTCCGTTCTAGATGGCATGCCCCCCCCCCCCCCCCCCCCCCCCGTGCAAAGCAGACAAATTTTTTTTTAAAGAAAACTTACCTAATAACCCGCTCCCCTGCCGGTCCTCTCTTCTTCTCCAGCCTCTGCCTGATGTGCGGCTGCTGGGGGTGTCCTGGCCTATCCCCGGCAGCGCGCGCATCATAGAGCTCCCTGCGCGCTGGGGCTGGGACTTCTGGTACAGAGAGCGTCTCTCTATACCGGAAGTCACAGCTACAAGGAGCTCTATGATGCGCGTGCTGCCGGGATAGGATGGGACACCCCCAGCAGCCATGCATCAGCCGGTGTGACTGGAGCGTTGTGGGCCGGATGATTCTGCTTCCTCCTGGCCCAGTGACTCCTTTTTCCTACGGTAGGGGAAAGGAGTCGCCGGGTCAGGAGGAGCACGGGACTGGCCCCCGGAGGTCACCGGTCCTTCTGGCATTTGCCAGAAATGCCCTATGGCCAGTCTGGCCCTGACCCTGAGTGAGGTAGTTTGCTAATGTAAAATGTAAAATCCCTAGCACTCCAAAGATCATCTTTTGCATTGGGCTGGGGCATCCACCTTTTACTTATCCACCTTTGGCAGCATGTGTAGTGGTGGAATACACGTTCCATTGTCCTCCCTCTCTTTAAGTACCATGTTTGACACATGTGTAGATATCAAACTTTCTTTATGCAATGTATTTCTTTAGGCCTATATATACGGGGTTAGCTAAAATTAAACTTCACCAACTCAGAGAGTTCTAGAAAGCATCCAACTGCTCCGAATGAACAGCTGGAGTTTCTGGTTATAAAATTTTTGCTTGTCAAGATCTGATGTGACAAACCTGCATCAGTGTCAGCTCAGAAGGACGGCATTCATCAGCATTTTGTAGTGATTAAAGCTGACTTACTGCTTTCAGCGGTAAAAAACTTAATTTTGTGACTTGAGTACATTGATGAATTGTGTCATGCTTTGCATATCTACAACGCTCCCTTTTGGTGATTCTTTGGACTAAAATTCTTTATTTTACAAATGGTGAGCATATCATCTGAAGTGCCTGTTGTCTGTTTTTCATTTTACGTGGAGAAGCAGACCACCCATCACAGCCCTCTGAGTTGGGGAAGTTTATTGTTGCTAACCCTCCTTTAACAAAGCCGACTAGTACTGCACATAAATTCCTAAAAATATCTCTCTCTCATGGAGAAAGAGAGAGAATGGAATTTACATATGCAGGCTTATAGAAGTAAATATATGGACCACAACTAAAAAATAAGAAGGATAAATTAGTAGGACCAGTTTAGAAGAAAAGTTAGGGAATTTAGATTCTATATTACTGTGTATTAGTGTGATCTCTAGAGTCCTGTGTGAAGAACTACTTTCTTTGCTCTGGTAATGAGGGAGGCAGAGTTACCAAGATCTAGACTGCAGTGCATCCTGGGAAATACACCAGATTTGTTTATTTTTTTATTTTTTGCATGGATACAACCCCCTTTAAAGTTTTTTCCCACTCTTGTTGTTTTTCAGACCAACATATGATGATATACCAGATGCGAACCTACTTACGTCTTCTAAAGAAGACCAGCTTTGTAAACCATCTTTTCAAACACAAACAAGCGAGCCTCCTCCTTTCATGGGCTTGGGCATGAACAACACAGATGAAGATGGCTTAAAGTACAACTACAGGAAGATGACCTTTACACAGTCTCATGATCAAAATCCTGAACAAGGACATGGTTCCAGAAGTGGTGTACCTCATCATAGCATTCTAACTGTTAACAGTAAATTAACTGGTTCTAAAGAATTGGAAGGTAAAGCAGAAATCATTGGGACATACTGCTCCCCATTTAACACCATACCTTTGGATTCATCAAACCAGCATATTGTAAGAAACAATAGTTTTGCAACACCTCATTCTCTATTATGTGTAGAATCAAGTAAAAATAAAGAGACGGATTATAAAAAGGGAAAGAGGCATCCAGGGCTTTATGTAACCACATGTTCTACGACTGGTTTGCAAAACAAACAATTAAATTCCCAAGGCAGCTGTTATAACACGACCTCAGGAACATTATGTGGAGTCAAAAACACATCTCAGGAGGAGAAAGGCAATATTCTCAGGGATTATGTAGTGGACAGAAAGCAAAGAGATACTACCGGTGAATGTGATAGATTACAGACCCTCAGAGACAAAGAGATTAATTCAGTAAGAGGTAATAAAACAACTGTGGATGACATCATTGATGAAGTCATATGGAAATACTGCCATGAATCCTCATCAAAGGCGTTACAAGATAGAGATAAAGAAAGTGTTTTATCTTTAAATGTTCAATCAATTATTGGTCACACAGAGGCCTCAAGTCTCAGTTTCGACTGGAATGTACCACTTCAGTTTGAAGAACATTCAAAGATAAATTTTGATTTTCTCAAGGAGTATAGTGTAAATGTTGATGAAGACTACAAGTCAAAACTTAAATCTGTTCTAAGAACAAGCCCAATAACAGATAAAGTTATAAAGCCTGACCCTGAGGAAGAAATTCTTCTAGCACTGCCTCATGTGCCTCCATCTTTTGTTGGTAAAACCTGGTCACAAGTAATGTATGAAGATGACTTAAAAGTAGAAGCTCTTGTAAAGCAGTTTAGGAAAGGAAAATTCCATTGTTACTTTGAAGATGGACCTTTAAAAAATGCTGGTAGAAAAAAGCAGCAAAAGAATAAAGAAACAGAAAACAGATGTGAGATAAAGATTGAAGACTGGAAAGAATCTGAAAGCAATGATGTGATACCGTTACTAGATCATCATTCTGATATTGACAGTATCAAATCAGAAAAACCGCTGCAACCCAAGCCGCCTAAACCCTGTAAGCGAACGTGGAGACAAGCTTCAAGATGTCAGGTTGTTAAAGTGAGCCATGCCACCCAGACAAGTTTGATCAATTTCCCTGTAGTAAAAAAGAAAGTAGTGAAAAATGAACAACAGGGAGTTTTTGATTTTGTGGAAGAGAAGACGCCAGATATAAAAACTCGGATGTGTGCTTTAAAACTTCCAGACTCTTACACCAAAATATTAACTCCTTTACAGCCTAAGACTATGGTGTATGTTCTTTCTCACCCAGACTTAAAACCAAGTACCGGTAAAGCAGCTTCGGTCTTTAGCAGAGGTCGTCATCAATGTTCTACTGATAGTAGAGACTCTGTATTCTACAAATATAAACAGTCTGCTCTGAAGTATTATGACCCTTTAACTAATCGCATCCTTAAAACACCTCCAAGAAACTCAATGCGAGGAACGGGTATTAAAGCATCTTGTGTTCGGAAGCTGTTTCGTACACTAAGTAGTGATGAGAATATCGATAACCAAGATTTTGAGCAAAAAGAGTCCAGTAATTCTAAAAAGTCTTTAAGCAGTTGTTCTGTTGGTTCTGTACATTTTGAATCTAGCACAGGAAAAGATTTAAATTCAACTATTAAGGGATGTGGATCATCAATCAGCACAGAGCTTATTGGCACACCCTGTACCAAATCTGGGCACCCTGATAAGCCATATGCAAATTTTTCTCTTTCCCCCTTCAGTACTAGTTTCCCTCAAACAAAGGAGGACATCCAGCATAGTTCCATGATTACAAAATCTATTACAAAAGCACTTAAACCAAAGAAGGTTATACGAAGAGAATCTTCTAAACCCACAACAAGGATAACTAGAGCACGGATGGAACCTAGAGTAGTCAGAAAATCCAAGGACAATCCCAATAGAATGGTTAAAAAACTAGCACAAGTAAAAGCTACAAGCAATAAGCAGCCAAGTAGAAAATGTTCCTCAGAAGTTGCAAAATCAACCAGAGGAATAGTTCAGACTTTTCAGCCTAGTAAGAAAGTTAGGGGCCGAAGGAGTCAACAGTCTGCTGGGGAACATGAAAAGACTCTTGTCAAATCACAATTTGTTTCACAAAAGCTTGTGAAAAAAAGAAAAAACATATCTAAAGCAGTGTCAAAAAAGAATACTCAGATGAACTACCAAGACAAAATTGTTAGAAGAAGTCAAAGTAAAGTCTCTGAGGTCCTTGTCCATAGTACTATACACCAACTAAGGAGTAGGCATAAAGCTTCAACTGCTGATTCTAATTCGAGGACTATCCCAAACACAATTACAAGAAGGAAAGTCAGATGAAATACTGTTGGACATCTTTATTCATAAACGTCTAAAACACTATAACACTGTTTGCTGGAAAACGGGTTTTATAACAATTTTTTAAAATTCTTTTTTATACATTTTGAAATTTCAAACTATTAAGTGTATTTTAAAATTATTTTCCACATTTCCATTTTTTATAACTCTGTATTGTATAAAACTAGATTTGTTTATTTTATAAAGCTATGTTAACTAAAATAATAATATAAATGTACATGTGTCAATAAGTTGCATATTTTATATCAGAACAGCATTAAGAACAACTGTACAGCTCATGCCTAGTGAATAGAAAAAAATATTCTAAAGAGGCTCTGTGGTCATCCATGTGGAGCCACCATTCCGCTAATTCAGGTACCTTTTATTTGAACAGTCACCACTGTTCAAATTCACGCCCCACTGACAACAGAACAGAAATGACTGTCTCCTTGACTGCTAGTTGACCTTGTTGCAGTCTATGGACTGTCTTCACTATTGTCATCGGGTTGTGGAGGCCCTTCCAACTGGGAACTGAGTGGCCATGACCACCCATTTGGCAATCTAGGCCATTGTTAGCATATTGGGAGCTACTAATAACTGAATAGAGAAAGGTTAACGGCAGCTCTACATGGATGTCAACAGATAATGATTTTAGAAGAGGCCACAGGTCCTCTTTAATTTACAGTTCACTAATATAATTTAACCATGCTATTTGCACACATTGTGTAATTTAAAGGGTTATTTGGGGTAAACAATGTTTTTTTTTTTTTATATTGAACTGTGAGTGCTTTCAGATAAAAAAAAAGCCTTACTCACTTGCCCCAATCCCCAGCAACTGCTTTTCTGATGGTGCCAGGTCCCCACTGCTTACTGCTGCCCTTCGATTCCTCAGTGTTGTTACTTCTGGAAGTGCCTGCTCAGCCAATCACTGTCAGAAGAAGCAGGCACCCAGCGCTGTGGCTTCAGCAGCTGCAGGGGTTTGGGACAGTTGATTATAGTTTTTCTTATTAGTTTGAAAGCACTTTATATTCATTATAAATAAATTGTGCTCCTCTCTGTAGTTTTCCATAGTATCAAGCAGTTGGCTGTAGACTGTTTCTAGCAGGGATCCAAATTTGAGGCTGCTTAGACTGTAACTTGTCCCAGTTAGGTGTATAGGTTATTCTAAAGCGAAGGTCTTGTGTCACTGTTTGAAGCAATGATTTTGACAATAATCCTGACAGTGTTTACTGTAGGTAAAGCCCCATGAAATAACTTTAGCAAAGACCGAGCCTACAGTTGTAAAACTGATATTGTCGCCCCCTTTCCATATAAAGAGTTCTCAGCTGATATTCTGGACATTTCATATCTTACCGTATAGAGGATTTCTTGGTGGTCCCTCCCCTCAGGAATGCATGTTATTGTTGGTGGACAGTGCCATATGGGCGGGGTGATGATGTCACAGAGGAAGGGCTATGGCGTGATGTGGGCATGGGGCATATGGGGGATTTGGGGCACGATGGCCGTGAAGTCCTGCCCATACTTCACTGTTCAACAACAATAACATGAATTTTTGAGGTGAGAGATCACAAAGAATTCCTTTACAAGGTAAGATATGAAATGTCTAGAATATCAGCTTAAGAACTAATTTTATGTAGGGATGGTCCGAACCTGCAGAGGTTCGGGTTCGTATGATTCCCGCTGTCTGACCGCTCCGTGGAGCGGGCGGATCCAGCGGGAGTTGCGCCTGGAAAACTGGGATACAGCCTATGGCTATGGCTGTATCCCAGTTTTCCAGGCGGTCCTCCCGCTGGATCCGCCCGCTCCACGGAGCGGGCAGACAGCGGGAATCATTACCGAGGGTTCGGGTTCTTACGAACCCCAACCGAACTCTGTTCGGACCATCCCTAATTTTATGGAAAGGGTGATGTCACTATTACTTTAAATGTGAATTTGTGACCTCAAAATTCAGTACCAAAGTGCTGACAGTGTAACATATGTTACCTTTCATTTAACTGTCCATAACTGCAATCTGCTAAAAAAAAATTCTGTTATGATGCAGTGAAGTTCCAAAGAGGCATGACCCATGGAGTTCAGAGAGAGTTTCATTCAGCAGTTATGGACAGCTGAATGAAAGGTATAGAAAATAGTATACCCGTGCACTACGCTGATTGGCGCACATTGAATAGAAAAGAATTTATGGTACATATATCAACTCCACCATTCAATGTTTATTATGCCATCTGTTTGTCACTTCATGAAAATATTATTGCCAGACATAAAGAATTCATTGGCACATATCTTTACAGTTGTTTTTTTTACATAGACCTGTATTATGAGTAAGTAGCGTCTCAGACCTGAGACACTATTTATTCATAATACAGGTTTCTCCATAGGCACTATACCCTTTCTCTCTGTACCACAGTATACCTGGCTGACAAAGGTTCCCTGTGACTGAAACGTCCCTGATTTGGGTATACTGTTAATTATATGTAAAAAAAGTTTTAAAGAAATGTGCCTATAGGATCTCAATAATACTTTCATGAAATGATAAAAAGATGGCATAATAAGCATTAAACGGTGGAGTAGAGTGCAATTTATATACTTACCATAGCAAAATTAAAGGGGATGTGTATCCTTTACATAAGACCTATGTAACACTGTCAGCACTTTGGTACTCCAGGTGACAGATTCCCTTTAAGTAAATTGCTTGAAAGTTTATTTGCACTGAAAATAAAGTTTATCCAAGTACAAATGTCATCTGTGTGTAAATGCAGTGGCAATAAAAAAAATGACAGTATAACCTAATTTAACAAAGCATTAAAGGGGTATTCGGCTCAAACATAACTTTTCATATTGAAACTCACTCCCAGCAACTCCCCCGCACCACTCCAGCCATAGACGAACCACAGCACTCGGACTCACCGTATATAGATCCCGGTTGCTGGAGGTGCTCACAATAAAAGTGTAGATAATCTTGTATAACAGTCAACAAAGCACGCTGCGTCGTGTGAAACAGCTGTTGCCTGTTATCTGTCTGCATCCGATGACCAGCTAGCCGGCTGAATAAATCACTTGTGGTTGCAGTAAGAAGAGTGCTCCTATCTTTGTTTCTTTGTTGACTGTTATAACTTTTCATATGTTGCTGCCCATGGTGACACTAACAATTCATTCCATACTTGTTACTATCTATTCAGTCTCCTGCCCCCAGTTTTGATCCAGAGGCTCGAAGACAAAGAAATCTGTGTCTGAACTGTTCTCTCCGTTTTCCCCTCCCTTCCAAGATGACTCATGTAAACAAAACCTTAACTGGCTGTATCTGCAACTTTGTGGCAACTTTGTCATGCTGGGAGCATTAGTCACAGTGAGGTCATCAGGTTAACCCTCCTAGCATTACAAAGTTGCAGAAACAGCCTGCCAGAAACTTGTTTACTGAGTCGTCTCACAAGCAAGGGGGGAGGAGGGGCAGACCAAGAAATCTGTGTCTGAGCTGTTCTCTCTTCGGCACAAAGCAGCAGGATCAAAACTGAAGAGAGGAGAATGAATAGATAAAAACAAGTATGCAATGAATTGTTAGTCTCACCATGGGCAGCAACATATGAAAAGTTTATGTTTGAGTGGAATAGCCCTTTAAACTTTATGAGCTGGACTGTGCAGGTTTTTCCGCTAAGGCCTCTTTCACACATCAGTATTATACGGTCTTCAATTACGGATCCATAATTGCAGACAATATAGTACCCATTGATTTCAATAGACCCTTTAACACATGCATGTGTGCAATTGGGTGAATGGGTGTGTGCAGTTGTGGACATCACGACTGATGTGTGAATGTGGCCTAAGAAAGGGAATCTGTTTACCCTTATCCTCTTAAATGGATCTAGAATAGTTGCAGTTCCTGTTGACTAGAGATGGGCAAATTTACAGTATAAACAAAGCGAATCGCTTTGTTAGCTCGGCAATCTGCTTATCAGCCGGCTGCTTTTGAAGTCCATGCCGCTCCTTGCTACTCCACCCTGGGTGTCTGGAAAAGCTGAATCCAGTCCTGGGAAACTTCTGCTAGGATTGGATCCAGCTTTTTCAACAACCCCGAGCAGAGCAGCACAGACTTCAAAGACAGCCGGCTGATAAGCAGATTGGCGAGCTAACAAAGTGCTTCGCTTTGTTTATACTGTAAATTTGCTAATCTCTACTGTTGATCCATTTTACAAAGCTTATGTGGTTGTAGTGGACACTTACTTTTTAGTTTCTTCCCAGCTTATGGTTCTTGCCATCTGATAGAGTGGAGTAGTTTAAATTGAGCTGGTTGTGGAATAAATAAACTGCAGAGCCTGCACTGATAGAAAAGTCCCATGAACAAGATTTATCATAAATTATAAAAAATAATTTTTATGAGTACCAAGAGTGTATTTTTGTACAATCCCTTGTATTTTTCTTAAAGTGAATGTACCACAGATACAACGCTTTTCTGATATTTACATGGATAGATCGGTGCTGGTGCGGGGATGCTGGTGCCACTGTTTGTTTTTTTTTGAACCACGGCCCGTTTCCCGCATACAGAGCCATTCTATTCCCGGGCACCAGCCAGGGGTGAAGCACTGGAGGCGGGCCTGCTTCAACGCTGGAGCCACTGTTTAAAAAAAGGACTGTGGCATCGGCATCCCCACGACACTCTATCCATGTAAATTTCAGAAAAGCAATTTACTGGTGGTACATTTGTTTTAAGTTAGTGTTTCTTTTAGTTTTGGGTTACTACTTTTCAGTTAAAACCAAGTTAAAACAAATCACTGTTTTACCTCATAAAGTATGGTAAACAGCAAAGAGATAAGCATATGTTTAAGGGGAATCTAGCAGCAGGTTAGACATATTCTGGCTATGTTCACACTAAGTAAAAAAAAGAGAAAGAAATGGTCCACTTTTTCTTTTTAAAATGATCTCCACTGTTACCACATTTTAATTAACCCCAATTGAATGCAGTGAAGTCAATGGAATGATGGCCGCCTTATGCACACAGTGTATTTAAAAACAGACGTCTACACAGACATCAAAATAATGATCAGTTTTTCTTTTTTCACCCTCTTTACTATTAAATTCAATGGACTTTTCAATTAAAGACACATCTAAAGGGCAATCAGTCCACCTGAACCACAATAATGTAACAACACACCAATCATTGTAATGAGGGGCGTCCAAAACGCGAAATGACTCAAAATGACGAACATCATCTTTAAAAATAATATATAATAATAAAGGAAAAAACGTCATGTGCCCTAACCTGCTGATAGATTCTAAAGGGGTGAGGAACAGGTAACAACCATACTTTTATTTAGAAGGTCCAATGCACCATTATTAATAAATGAAGCAGTTTGGTGCACTGTGGGAGGTAGTCCTGTAGCCCCAATTAAATGAACAACCTAATTATGTTCTCTGGATCAGTGGGGGTGTGCGTGATTGGACCCCCATCGACCTGCTTGGTAATTACTATCCTGTGGATAGGGGATACTTTACTGATACCTATTGACTAGTCAAAATAATTTCAGTGTGCAGTCGCAGGTGATGCTGAAAGATTCCATTGCCATGGGTATGTCCAATGCTCAATGAGTTCCATGCATGCACCTATTTAATGAGGATAAGGCTTGTGCGTAGAATATATCAGGCATGGGACATAGCCACAGCAATATTGTGGTGTCTAAATGCACATTATTTACCCTTTATTAAATAAATCTGAAAACATTTGCAAAGCTGGCTCAAGAAACAGATCCTGTTCCAAAGGCACTTCATTCAATGTGATCACTGTGTAGTGAAGCACTTAGGTGGTTGTCGTCATTTTTTTTAAAGTTATGTGCATAAAGCATTTTTTTTGTATTTTCTTTTTGTAATTTTTTTTGGTTGAAATGTATTATGTAATACCACTGGGTGGCAGTGTACTTTTTTGTTCATTATTGTTTTTATTTTGAACATGAATATAGAGATAAATGGTAATGTATTAAATGAGCAATTGCCTACATTATCCTTTTTATCAATAACAATAGGGCAAGAAATTATATTTATAAATATAGTATATTTTACATTTGGTAGTTGTATTTGACATTGATGAATTCTGAGGTATTGATATTGCAAATGCTATGCAAATGTTTGGTATTTTTGAAACAGTCACAGTTTGCTCTATTATTTTTTCTAACATGAATGGGAAAATAAAAAAAAAAAGTGGGCAAAATCTTGTATGAAGACATATTGTAGTCGTTTTTGACATTCCATTGTTTTGTACTAGCAGGAGCTCAAAACTAACATAATTGTAATAAAAAAAACAGTAATGAGAGTCAGAGTTTAAAAAGAGCATCCTTACTGTAAAGGATGGATACAGGCCTCTCTCAGCCTTCTGTGACATTGTAGCTACTACATGAGGGGTCAACAGCTTGGCCTCACACTCACCTTGATTTTTAAAGCGGGTATTCCAAAATGTTTATACACTGCTGATGTAAAATAAAAAAAGGTTATACTTACCAGCCCCGTTAACTCATAGCTCTAGTTGCAGCTTCCTCTGGTCCCTTGCTACTCTACACATCTCCATTCTTCTAAGACAATAACAGTGTCCCTTCTTGGCCAATCTCTCGGAAGCTGGGAGAATATAAAAATATAAAAATGAGATTGATTCTTCAAATACCATTTTAAAGTAAGTGACTAAAATAAGCTCAGGTACATGAGAAGATGAGCCCTCAGGCTAAGTAATTCCTGAAGGTGAAGTTTTCCTGTGAGTTTGCAGCGAAATCCGCAGCAGATCCTTAACTGTCATTTTCAATGAGATTTGATACAGTGGGATTATCATCCCAGTGCGAGTATGTAAAAATCAGCCCCCTTAACCCATCGCCGATCCCCCCCACGGCCTGGTACATACATTACTGATTTGTTTTGCTTCAAGGGCTTCCAGCGTGTGTACAGGGCACTGAATGGCTGACCACCGGGAGGCGCCAGGAGCCCCGAAGCAAGCAGGAGCGCAAACCAGTAAGGTATGTACCGGACCGCAGGGTTTAAGGGGGCTGCCTTTTACACACTCATATTGAAAATAACAGTTAAGGATCTGCAGTGAATTTGCAGTGTGGAATCCGCTGCGGATCCGTTGTGTGTGTACCCACCCTCAAACAGGTTCTCTCATCAGGGCAACTCCTGTCTATATGACCTATGGGGTTCTTCTGTTTGCCCACTCTGAGCGAAAACATTTTTAAAAACGGCACAGCCGCCGTAAAATGCTGCAAAGTACCGCAAACAGCTTCATAAATTATGAGCAAAATGCTATGCCAGTGCAAAATACACCAAAATACTGCTACGAAAACAATGATACATATTCCCCCTAATGTTTCTAGAATAAACTGGTTATTTTATGGTGGAAGCTTTATCGTTTTTCTACTGTGTTTGCGATGCTGGAGGTCTGTTTGTTCGTCGTGCACTAGCCAGGTGTGCCGGCTTATTTTAAAAGTTTAGGTTTCAAGGTCATATGACATCAAACTACACTGTTAAAAGCATACTGATGTGTCATATAATTGGCACCTCAGCTACATAGCCCATAACTAGGAATAAACGAATTTACACAGTACTTCTAATGGGATCGGGAGGCCAAGGGGGGGGGGGGGGCGTGGTGGAATGTGGGTTCTTTGGGGGATAATTGCACTATGGGTTTCTGTCAAGGCTGGGGCAGAATTTTGGGCACAGGAATGTCCATTACATGTAATTCCTACATATTCTGCGCCCCCTGCTGGATCCTGCAGGTCTAGACTGGGGAGTTGCGACGTCACGTCTTTTTTTTTTTTTTTTTTTTTAGAGAAATTGAAGCCTGCCTGAAGGAAATAGCACTATATGCATTTCCCATAATTAGTGTATATTAGGAATTTGGTTAACTTTGCTTTTTTTATGTTAAAAAATAGTTTTTGGCTGGAGTTGTCCTTTAAATTATAAGTATATTAATATACTGTACATCCACCTAAAGCTAATGATACAGCAGTGGGATATTTGTGCTGCATCTACACAGGGTTGTTTTTTTGTTATAACTAGGACAAGCCACCTGCATATTTTGCTGATACATGTCCGTACCTAGAAAATATTATGAGGACATTTACTTTGAGCATTCATATCGTTATCAGCATTTTTAAAAATGCAGAGCCAGCAAATTTAAAATAATTCTTGTTATTAAGGTTTCCTTGTAGTAAGGAATTTAGAAACCTACATTGTTGTAATGTTGGTATTTATAGTAAGTGTACAAACACATACACACACACACATTGTAAATGCCATATGCTTCCAAGTTTTCTTCAGTTTTGAGCATCAATAAATTAACAAACCGCAGTTTGTTCTAAATTTTTAAATGCTAAAAAAGTGGCCAGAAAACCTTCTGTGTTCCTAGCGTACCTCAGTTTTGCTTTAGGTTGGGTTCACACTCCATCCGTTTTTTGTTTTTTTTTCCCCATTTGTTTTATGCAAAAAAAAAGGGATGTATTTGTGTGCATCCGTTTTGATCTGTTTTTCTATTGACATTATTAAAAAAAGGGATCAAAACACATCGGATTTTTACATACACAAAAATGTGGTTTACGAGGTTTTGTGTATGACAAAAGGATGCGTTTTGATCTGTGTTTTTTTTTTTATAATGGAAGTCAATGGAAAAATGGATGCACATGGGTTTCATCATATTATACAGAGGCAGGGAGTGACTGTGGTGACAGGCAGCAGCATGTTGTGCAGATTTAGTGTAGCCTCTCCCCTTGGACCCTCTTTCACCTTCTCTCAGGCTTCCTCCATCTGCTCTATGCTGCTGCTGGCAGTCGGGACATAGGAGGAGAGGAAGGAGAGGGGCTGCAGCCTGCACAGAATGGCCCTGGAGGTGCAAATCTGACAGCATGTGAGCTATACCTGGTGCTTTCCTGTACCAGATGTAAATCTGTGTGTGGACATGAAGTATGTATATTATGTGAGTCTGCATCTATGGTTGGTGTTATCAATGCATATATGTAATGTGCATTTGTGTAGATGTGGGTATTGTGCGTGTGTGTGCATATCATGTATGCATATAGGTAATTTCTTATATCTGTGTATGCTGTTTGTAGTGTCCCTGTGTTTGTATTATGTATGCATATAGGTAATGTGCTTTTTTTTATATCTGTGTATGATGTGTGTATGTATTGTGGTATGTGATATTGTGGCAGGCCATGCGTTAAATATTTTACCATAGACTTCTATAGGAAGAAAATAATTTTATGTCTATAAGCAAATTAGTGTTTTTTCCTCAATTCTTCAATAGAAAACCTGGAATCACATGATAAAAAAAATCACATAATTGAATAAAAAAAAAACACAGGGGATAAAATGCCAATAGTAATTTACACAAAAATTAGAAAACAGCAGAAAAAGTGCCAGAAAAAAAAAATAATCAAAAAGCAGGAAAATGTTTAACAATCTTGGTTTAGATTTGTACTTTAGTTAATTTGATGCAGCGACTTTTGTGGATTTTGTAGAATTAAATGTTTTTTTTTACAAATCAGCTGATGACAGAAAGTTATATAGAATCAATGCTTTTTAAAAATCTCCAGTCTTCCAGTACTTATCAGCTGCTGTATGTCTTGCAGGAAGTGCTGTATAAATAGTTAGATGGCGACACAACACATTTTTAAAATGATCTGGATCGGTTTAGAAACGTGTTCTAAACGTGTCGCCATGTAACTATTTTTAAACATAGGTTTTAATAAAAATTTTAGTAACCATTTACTGATTCTCGTCCTGGACCTGCGCCTGTGCAATTTCTACATGGAGTGGAGGTGTTTTCTGGACAGTTCCTGTCATGGGCTGAGGAATTGGGTCTAATTTCACCGACTTATATTTTCATAAATAATATTTTGGAGGTTCCATGATACATAGTAGATTGAAAGGCGACATTAGAAAGGACACTTGTTCCTGAAAAAACAAGCCCTTACATGGACCTGTAGATAGAAAAATGAAAGTGCTAGAGCTCTAAGAAGGCAAGGAGGAAAATATGAAAACACTAAATAAAAAATCGGCGGTCATATGGGTCATTTACTTTTAAACAACTAGACAGCCCCTTTTGTACAGTCAATGCAGTTTCTCCATTAAACAACTAACCGGGTGATGACTGATTTCCTATGAGAGCCTGGGAAATGTAGTGTTACATGCCACCCATACTGCTTGTCTTTACCTTGAAGGATTTCCAGGTAGGGATCCCCTCCTTCTCTATTCATTTCAACAGCTGTATGTATAATACTCTTTGGCCGCCCTTTCCACATACAATTACATCAGATTGTCAGCAGTCTGCTTCATGTTACCAAATCCGCCATATATAACCGTATACCAGTGGATTCTAAACTGAGTGACAGGAAATGCTGGGAATTGTAATGTATAGAAATGTCTGTGAACCACAAGTGTCCCTCCAAAAGGTTGGGAGGTATGGAGGAAGGGCTGACTGCAAAGTATTATGGGGAAGCTCGATGTCATGTGTTTTCAGTCCTCATCATCAACATAAGCTTTACAGCAAAAAGGCAGCATTATCAATCTGCCAGAGACAAAACACGGTCTGATTTGCCCATAGCAACCAATCACAGCTCACCATTCATATCCTAACAAGCTCTTATAAAATTAACGCTGAGCTGTGGTTGGTTGTGTTAAAGCAATTATACTTTCCCTTACTATGTTGGGACTGTATAAGGGCCACTAATACAAAGCTCAAAGGTCTTTCTAGAACCTGAGCCTGGAGTGGGCTCTGTATGGACATCTTATGGGCAAACTGTATCACAGAGGCAGTGTACTTGTATGTGGTTTCACCTTAGTATTCTCAGGTGTGCATGAAGGTGCTGAAAAGGTAATGAATTATACATCATGGCATATTAAATTAAAAAATATATATATATACACTACTGTTCAAAAGTTTGGGGTCACCCAAACAATTTTGTGTTTTCCATGAAAAGTCACACTTCTTCACCACCATACGTTGTGAAATGAATAGAAAATAGAGTCAAGACATTGACGAGGTTAGAAATAATGATTTGTATTTGAAATAACATTGTTTTTACATCAAACTTTGCTTTGGTCAAAGAATCCTCCTTTTGCAGCAATTACAGCATTGCACACCTTTGGCATTCTAGCTATTAATCTGTTGAGGTAAGCTGGAGAAATTGCACCCCACGCTTCTAGAAGCAGCTCCCACAAGTTGGATTGGTTGGATGGGAACTTCTGGCGTACCATACGGTCACATATGCTATATGATATATGCGTACCATATGGTGCTCCCACAACAGCTCAATGGGCTTCAGATCTGGTGACTGCGCTGGCCACTCCATTACCGATAGAATACCAGCTGCCTGCTTCTGCTGTAAATAGTTCTTGCACAATTTGGAGGTGTGTTTAGGGTCATTGTCCTGTTGTAGGATAAAATTGGCTCCAATCAAGCGCTGTCCACTGGGTATGGCATGGCGTTGCAAAATTGAGTGATAGGCTTCCTTATTCAAAATCCCTTTTACCCTGTACAAATCTCCCACCTTACCAACACCAAAGCAACCCCAGACCATCACATTACCTCCACCATGCTTAACAGATGGCGTCAGGCATTCTTCCAGCATCTTTTCATTTGTTCTGCTTCTCACAAACGTTCTTCTTTGTGATCCAAACACCTCAAACTTGGATTCATCCGTCCACAACACTTTTTTCCAGTCTTCCTCTGTCCAATGTCTTTTGCCCATCTTAATCTTTTTCTTTTATTGGCCAGTCTCAGATATGGTTTTTTCTTTGCCACTCTGCCCTGAAAACCAAAATCCCGCAGCCGCCTCTTCATTGTAGATGTTGACACTGGTGTTTTGCGGGTACTATTTAATAAAGATGCCAGTTGGGGACCTGTGAGGCGTCTGTTCCTCAAACTAGAGACTCTAATGTGCTTATCTTCTTGCTTAGTTGTGCAACGCAGCCTCCCACTTCTTTTTCTACTCTGCTTAGAGCCTGTTTGTGCTGTCCTCTGAAGGGAGTAGTACACACCATTGTAGGAAATCTTCAATTCCTTAGCAATTTCTCGCATGGAATAGCCTCATTTCTAAGAACAAGAATAGACTGTCGAGTTTCAAATGAAAGTCCTCTTTTTCTGGCCATTTTGAGCATTTAATTGACCCCACAAATGTGATTCTCCAGAAACAAAATCTGCTCAAAGGAAGGTCAGTTTTGTAGCTTCTGTAACGAGCTAGACTGTTTTCAGATGTGTGAACATGATTGCACAAGGGGTTTCTAATAATCAATTAACCTTCTGAGCCAATGAGCAAACACATTGTGCCATTAGAACACTGGAGTGATAGTTGCTGGAAATGGGCCACTATACACCTATGTAGATATTGCACCAAAAACCAGACATTTGCAGCTAGAATAGTCATTTACCACATTAGCAATGTATAGAGTGTATTTGTTTAAAGTTAGGACTAATTTAAAGTTGTCTTCATTAAAAAGTACAGTGCTTCTCCTTCAAAAATAAGGACATTTCAATGTGACCTCAAACTTTTGAACGGTAGTGTGTATATATATATATATATATATATATATATATATATATATATATATATATAATGTGTGCTTTTCACAAAAGAATTGCAACTGTTACAAATAGATGCTTAACCCCCAGATGACCCTGGACGTAGGGTTACGTCATGGAAGTCTGTCCCCAGACGACCCATGACGTGACCTTACGTCCTGGGTGTTTTTCCCGCTATGAAGCGTGCTCCGGAGCAGAGCGCGCTTCATAGCAGGTGGGGGCCGGCTGCAGTGAGCAGCCGGGACCTCACCGGTAATGACACGCGGCAGCGATCGCGCTGCCGCGTGTCATTAACCCCTTAAACGCCGCGATCGCGGCGCGACCGCGGCGTTTAAGTGTAAGTGACAGGGGGAGTCCCCTGTCACTTACCGATCGGGACCCCCGCAGTGTGACTGCGGGGGTCCCGATCGTTGAAACGGACTGCCGGAGGTCTCTCACCTGCCTCCGTGCGGTCCGATCGGCGATCTGCTACACTGAGCCTGCACAGGCAGGCTCAATTAGCAGAGCGCCGATAACACTGATCAATGCTATGCCTATGGCATAGCAATGGTCAGTGTAAAAATCAAAGTACTGTATGTAAAAGTCCCTCAAAGGGACTTCAAAAGTGTAAAAAAAAAAGTTCAAAACACTAACACACTACCCCAAAACCCCTCCCCCAATAAAAGTCTAAATCACCCCCCTTTCCCATTATATAAATAAAACATATAAAAATGAATTAATAGATAAACATATAATATACCGTAGCGTGCGTAATTGTCCGATCTATTAAAATATAACAAGCGTCATTGTGATCGGTAAACGGCGTACACGAAAAGAGGGGAAAAAGTGCCCAGATTACCGATTTTATGTTACATTATATATTAAAAAAAATCAATAAAAAGTGATCAAAACGTCCGATCTTCACAAATATGGTATTAATAAAAACTAGAGATCATGGCGGAAAAAATGACACCCCATACAGCCCCATAGGTGAAAAAATAAAACCGTTATAAGCGTCACAATAGGCCCATTTTATTAATATTTAATTGCCAAAAAAAAGGATTTCATAAAAAAAATACATATATAACATAAGAGAATCTGTGTAACCTGCATATGGTTGTGTTCGGACTGACCTATAGAATAATAGTGTCATGTCGCTGTTACCATATAGTGCATTACGTAGACACAGGAACCCCCCAAACGTTACCATATTGCATTCTTTTTTACGATTTCACCTATTTATATCTTCATAAATAATATATTTGGAATTCCATCATACATGTTATGGTAAAATGAATGACGCCATTACAAAGTACAACTATTCCTGTAAAAAACAAGCACTTACATGGCTTGTAGATAGAAAACTGAGAGTGCTAGAGCTCTTAGAAGGGGAGGAGGGAAAAACAAAAGCACTAAGATCAAAATTTGCGCGGTCCACTGGGTCATTTTGGGCCTGGTCCTCAAAGGGTTAAAGAACAAGGAAGTAGTTGTGGTGCAAGCTTTAAAATTAAGGAACTATACTAACAATGAAAAGGAGAAAAAAAACAGATTAAACCGCTAAACTTGAGAAAGGGGAGTTCCTCAGACTCTAAATGTCCTGTGTATCATCGTCTGACCCCTCACCTAAAAGGCTACAGACAATACAGTCATTAGGGAGAGGGGGGGAAATGTAGCTAAGCAGTAACCGCAAGTATTATTACCCATTGTAGGTTTTTTCCAATCTACATGAGATTATTATTCCATTTTGACGTACTTAATATACTAACAGTAATTGGTTGATTATGAATTAACGCTTTTGATTGGCTCTTATAGTCTGTACAGCAAATGCCAGGCAACTTTTCCTATAAATTAACTGTCTTCCTCAGTTTATACTAAGAGGCTCTATATACGCAACTTGTGTATGTGTTGTCACTCCCCGGCCGGCGGTCTCAGAGGCATTTTGAGGCCAGCAATCCTAATTTAATTAGGTTCTCACAGGCATTTGAGTCTGGGCTCACTGGTGTACCTACATTTTTTTGCGCTAACAGTTGCTATGGGCACATTAGACTGTCTAATTTGTGTATGTCAACCAATCACAGTTTAGCTTTTATTTTACCAGATTAATCTGAGAAACAAAAGCTGAGCTGTGATTGGTTGTTATGGACCACATTAAACCATATTAACCACATTAACCATATTTTAGTATTCTTACTGTGGCCTAACCATAAGCTGTTTGCTTAGTCACAAGGATGTTTAGTGACCTCTGCAGTAAAGCACATCGGCAGTCGTTAATGGGTTAATGCCTCAGATGTGTTTACCTGCAGTAACCATGGCAACCAAGCACTATGATGACACTATTATGTCATAAAGAAGGCTCCATAAAGCAATGCACCGCACTCTCATCAGTGCCATCTTGGATGCGCCAGAGGACCTTGAGCTTGACTAATTTACTCCCCCCCTACCCTTGATTTAATTTGGAGGTTCTAGCAGGGGAAAAGGGGTGGTCTACTTCTGACTACCCCTTCATCGACTCTCTATCTTCCTGAGAAGTGGACCTGGATCTGTGAGAGAGAAGAGATACTCCGCCTAGTCATCAATAAGGTGACAATAAGGTGACATCTCTCTCACATCTAGTTTATAATATTTATAGTATGGTATTACCCTCTAAGCCCAGGGGAGGGGCAACTCACCAGCCATGGCTCCCTCGAGGTTTCCCCCACAGGGGTTTTTTACTCGCCTGAGTGCTGGAGGGTGACTCTTCGTGAGTCAGGGGTCTGCCATTTTCTGTGTCATGTAATTTTAAATAAAATTGGGACCCTTTGACATCTGATTACAATGTGCTAAGTCTTTATTTCACGTTCTTTGGTTTAACTTATTATGCTTGGGAGTTGGAGACCCATCACATAAAGTCATAAAGCTGGACATCTGCCTGCTACACAGATCCATCACCTGCACAATGAGCGCATGTAGTATGGAGCGGTGGCTAGTAGAACTCCTGCATGTATATGTTTATCCCTGGATTAAAGCGACACTCAAGTCTTGAAGAAAAAACATACATCGCAAGGTTTATACCTACATCTGCATAGCCGGGAGAAGACTTCAAGGTGGCCCACGCTGGATGGAGAGAGAAAAAAAGAAGTAAAAGACGTTGATCAGAGAAGACGCCCCCTGTGAGTCACTGGATGTATTTGCACTCTGTTATAGGCTTGTAGTAATAGGGGTCATGGTGTGGCAGTATTATGTAATGGCATCATTGGTGATGTCTTTCTGTTTTGTTCAGAGCAGTTTTGAGGCAATATCTCTGTATTGTAATCTCTGTATGGTGGTAGGAGGGTTTTAAGAGGACTACTGGGGGGGGGGGAGTGCATGTCGAGCCCCCCCATCTCACACTGACTTAAATTGTCATTCTCAATACAAAAAACTTTTGACTTCAGAGAGACATGTCAAAAGTTTTGATCAGTCTAGGTCTGAGTGTTCACACCCTGATCGATTGTGAGAACGAGCAGGGGGAGAATTTATCACGTGACACAGAACCGAGAGAGAAGCGCCCAGAGTGATGATCAAAGATTGTCCCTGACGTGTCAAAAGTTTTTTTTTTGACAGTGACATTCTAACTACTCACTGAGTCAGTGCTGCACTGCTGTCCTGTGTAATTGATCGTGGGCAGTGGCAAAGATAAGTGGGAGGACGGAAATGGTCTCATCAACAGTCCAACAGTTTTCTTTTCCCTCTTGAAGGCTGCAAATAGTGCAGGTGTACATAAGATGATGTAAGTCATAGTATGGTGCCTGTACCAGACAGAGTAAAGGCCCTAGTGAGAGCTCTATTATGCTGCAATTCAGGGGGGGATAATTCGCCCAATCGATCGTTTAACGATTTTGAATTAACAATTTGGTTTTTATAATGATCAGCGTTTTGCAAATAACGTCGTTGTTTTCGCAACTACGGACGTTTGTATGAAATACGGCCGTGTTTTTTACGTAGTGTGAACCCGGCCTTACACTGTATAATAGAGACAATGATCAGCCCATGAAATGATTATCAGCTGATTGTTTCTTTAGGCCCTGACCTAAAATCATTGAACGGCGCGTGCATTGGTACGTGTAATAGCGATGCACGACTGATGGCTAACGACTGAACAATTAGTTAGTACGTTACCTGTCCACACTCCCGGTCTTCTCCTGCCTTCTGCTCTCTTTCTGGCACCACACGCTGCAGCTTCTCTAAGCTGACAGGCCTCTGAGCCAATCACTGGCTGCGGCGGAAAAGCATACCCTCAGATTTGTACTGTGTGAACATACTCTAACCTACCAAACACTGCCACCCAGTATATACTCTACATACTTGTACCCCAGTGTCTTTGTAATTGTTATATTGTGCTCCCCCAATATTGTGCTACTGTACATAAAGTGTTACAAAAGCTGATTTCACAATATAATTAATAAAAATGACAAAAAATGCAGCACTCCTAAGTTTGCATGGAAAAAAGAAGTGTGATTTATTCATCCATATTCCCAAAATAAGGGCAGCAACATTACTATTGAACATTAGGATCTTTCTTCAGTTCTTGCTTCTCTAATTACATTTATTTTTTCACATACAGACTTGTTATATAAGTTATGTTTTATACCAAGCTGAGGATCCCTTGGCACCAGTATCCCATTCCTTAGAGTGTTACGTGGTTTTCTTTGAACCTGGTTGTCCGCTGACAGATGCCTGGTAATAACATACTGTTATGGATAAACAGTTAATGAACCTTTTTTCACATGAATAACTCCAAGTCACTATTAATTATTATCAAATGCTGTCTTTGAATTTCTTTGCATAGTGCTGGGAATGTGCATTTATACATTTCATGGTTTCAGAAACTGATCGATTGAAAGAGCAAGAAAAACATGTAGCTTTAAATAATGGATGAAGTTTCAGATTATAAATGTAGCACGATCAGCAAATTTGATCACATCTGTTCATTACTGCTCTCTCTGCTTCACGTGCATCTTATATTGACAGTGCTGTCTACACAGTTATAGTCTCGTCATTCTGGTTTAACCCCTCGGCACCACAGCAAATTACATCTTTTGAACCTTCTTTAACATCTCTTATAAGTTTTCGGTTGCTAGTCATAAGAGGACTTGATTTTTGGGGAAAAGTGGTCATTTTTAATGGCACCATTTGATGTTCCATGTTTTAAAGGGTTAATCCAGGATTAGAAAAAGCACAGCCACTTTATTGCAAAAACAGCACCACCCCTGTTCTCAGGTTGTATGTGGTAGAACTTAACTGCAAAACAGCAACCAAACTGAGGACCATGTTTTTTTTTTTTTTGACAGCCCCTTTAAAGAACATTGAAACCTAATTCATTCGCTCAGTCACTTTCTTCCATTGCACTGTGATTCATTTCTGCAGCAGGATATGTAGATCTGCTGTTGCAGACCCGTGGCACTTCTCTAGTTTGCGCCTAGAAAAAGAGGTACTGCCACCCACTGCTTGCAGTCAATGCAACAATGTTCAGGTGAGTATATGGTTTTCTACCCTTCCCTGGTGCATACATGTTCACTCCTTACAGTAAATGTACATTTACTTTGAAACTAGGCTCCCAGTTTCCACCCTTTTGTTATCAACAAATTTAAAGGCGCCATTTATTGCCATTTCCAGTCTGACACCAGCACCTCTTACCCACTGCTGCCGCCTCGAGGATCGAGTAAGACTGTGTGTTTCAAAAGGTGCTGCAGATTGTGTATTTGCTTTGCTTGGGGGACAGCAGGGGCAGGTGGAGCAGGACAAGTGCATCGACAACTTCCCTTTCCCAGAAGCGGGCAGTACAGGCCAGTGCTGCCACACCGGTAACAGGTCCCAGAAGCATACCTCCCAACTTTGAGTGCAAAGAGGGACATAGACATGCCCCAACCAAACAAAAACATGCCCCTAACAAGACCCATGCCACCGCTGGTACTGAATAAAAGCCACTGTACAAGGATCAATATCACCTCATACAGTCATATAGACGTAGAGCCAGCCCTACACAGGTTCTGTACACCATATACATTACAGTGCAGTTATATCCAGTGACTTATATCCAGGGATGTCTTCTCTGATCAGAGTTGTTCCCCTTTCATTTTCTTCTTTTCATCTTCTTCTTGATCTGCCCTGGGCCATCATAAGAACTTCTTCCAGCCACGAATGCACAGAATCTGCCAGAAAAACATATTAGGCTCCTCACTCTGGCACCATCCTTATCTCTCTACAAACTGCATATCTGTACTGACCCCTTTACACCCTCATTTAGTGGGTAGGCTTACTCTATGTTATCCCCTTTAGTATATGCCACCCCTGTGTTATCCCACTTATAGATGGCCCCCCTTAGTTGTCCATCCCCCTTATAGATGGCCCCCTTATACATGTCCCCCCTTATAGATTTCTCCCTTATACATGGCCCCCTTATAGATTGTCCCCTTATAGATGCTCCTTGTACATGCCCCCCTTATAGATGCCCCCTTGTACATGTCCCCCTTATAGATTGCCCCTAATACATATCCCCCTTATAGATTGCTCCCTTATAGATGCCCCTTGTGCATGTCCCCCTTATTGATTGCCCTCCTTATAGATTGCCCCCTAATACATGCCCCCTTATAGATTGCCCTCCTTATAGATTTACCCCTAATACATGTCCTACTTTTAGATTTCATCCTAATACATGTCCCCCTTATAGATTGCCCCCTTATACATGTCCCCCTTATAGATGCCACTTGTACATGTCCTCCTTATAGATTGCCCTCCTTAAAGATTGCCCCCTAATACATGTCCCACTTATGTTGTTCCCCAGACAAAAAGAAAAAAAACACAACTCACCTAACACCTCGCTCCCCTGCTGGGCTGTCTTTTTCTTTTCCCCTGTCGGCCTGGCACCAGTGACCTCAGTGTGCGCCAGGGCTGGTTCTTCCGGTACAGGGAGCGTCTCTAACAAGAGCTTCCTTTACCAGAAGTACAGCCCGTTGGCAAATACTGAGGTCACTGGTGCTTGTTCTGCTGGGGAATCCCTAGGACATCCCCAGAGAGCATGAATCAGCTGGGGGCCAGGCCGATTCCCACAGCACCTATATCCTCCTGTACCCAGATATACCCAACATCAACCTCTTTGCTATTCCATATCCCCCATTACCTTAATATATTTTAACTCCAACCCTTGATAACCACTTCTTTAGCTTTCTGTACCTCAATATGACTACTTTATTTCCCCACTGTTAATTCTCTCTGCACCCTCATATACTCAACACCTACCCCTACTATCTACCACCCTTTAGTAGATAAATGATAAATGCATTTGCAAATTTGCAAATAAAATTCTAAGAAGCATTGACACGAGTGAGTGCCGAGATTTATCATTTATCTACTGACCATTTGCTACGAACACAGCGCCGCTGAAGATATACCGGAGTGCGGGTTGAGTTATATACTGAATTTACCACCCTTTAGTATAATCCTACATTTACAAGTACTGCATCCCCTAACAGCGGTAGCATCTGGTAACTATAGTGGCTGGCCTCCATAATGGGATTTTGGGATGGAGGCCGGTTACTACAGCAGCTGGTCTCCATAATGTGATTGTGGAATGGAGGCCGGTTACTATAGCTGCCGGCCTCCATAATGTGATTATGAAGTGGTGGCCGGTTACTATAGCAGCTGGCCTCCATAGACGGTCGTCATTTATCTGAAAAAAGTAATAAAAAGCAATAAACGCCCAGCTAAACCAAAATGTTACCTATTCAAGGATGCAAGTTAAATGCGAGGGACCTCAGATTTCCAGTGAGGTCCATTGAGTTCTGCAAGGTGTCCACTGTTTTGAACCAGCCTCAAATGCAGGTGTGAACACAGCTCAAATACAAAAGAAGGAGTAAGCCAGTCTACTGGGAGACGGTTTAGTTGATACTGTGTTTACTGTCCCCATGTTATGCAGCTAATAAGAAATAGCAACACAAACAACACGCAGAGATCTCCCTCGAGGTTGAAATGACACTGAAATTGTTTACTTCATTATCTTAATGTACTTGTTTCTAACTCTCCATGTTTATTTGAAAGATTTTATTAGTTATCTAGTTCTTAGTACCTGCTAGCATTTAAGATGCAATTTACGAGCAGGCAGATCTTATGGTTCTTTTACACAGAGCGATAATTTTGCGCAATCGAACGACTAATGATTTCAAAGTAACAATGTGTTTTTTATACCGATCAGCGTTTAGACAGAACGATAAATCGTATGAAAAGTTCGTTATTACAATCGTTTTAAGATCGCTTAAGGTCTGCTTCCATGGTTTTTCTGAAAACAGGATGAGTACCCCTGATATACAGTGATCCCTGATGTCCTCAACATGCAATGAATTCAAAGTATGATGGTCTCTCACAGGGCATCCCAAGTTGAATTTAGCATCTGGTTACAATGTCTCCCAGCATCTGTGACATCAGTCATTCCTGTTGGTACTGATTTACAGTTCTGTTGGCTCCGTTCTGACAGGCCATGCAGCTGGTGACTTCCACAAGCAAGCTTGGAGCACAGGTGACTGGCAGCAGCAGCAGAACTACAGGTCTCCTGCACAGTCTCTGCCCTGCTGTCCTGGGATGTGCGATATCTATCCCTAGATATATATTATTTAGAATGTTAGTGGATGATCCCCAAAATACAAGAGTGCCTGCCACGAATAAAACTTTTGACTTTTGTCAAAAGCACATGTCAAAAGTTTCTGATTGCACTGGGTCTCACTCCTCTGGAGTCCTGACACCCGCTGCGATCAGGAGACACAGGAGGGGTAAGATATTCCACAGCCGCATGTTTATCCTGCTGTAAATCTTTCCTTCACCTGTATCTCCATAATTGTATCCACAATGAGGCCCGCTGAGGCTGTGCCCAAGGGCCAGCAAAAACCTGGAGCCATCCCTGTGTTTATAAGTATAAAATACACCTTCCATAATCAGAAAAGGAGGGCAGGATTCCCATTAGGTCCATGACTATAGCTGATCCTGTTTGAATAGTGCTGACTGAGGCAGACCCAGACTGCTCTTACCGAGCAGAGAAAGCACAAAAAACTGCTGTAAAATATTTATATCTGATGTGTGCTCCTTTTGCAACAGAGCCATGCAAGAGTAGGAAGCTTTTAATAATGTTGGCTGGTGGGTTTGTCTGACAGTGTAAGGTGTATGGGAGCGTGATGGATTGCTGGACAACCCTTTTGTGCTTTGGTAGGATGGAATAACCCATTGTTAGAGCAGTCTGACTGTGGTTTACCTCAACCATAGGAAACGCATGAATGTTTGGCCTTGGTGAATGTTCTTGTGTATGGGGAGGACAAGCGAGACAACTGTCGGCCAAACATTAAAGGCATTTGAGCACCTTTATTGAATTGCAAATTGAATACTGTCTTTCTTGCGAGTAGAGCTCACATTGTGGGAAAGTGCTGAAGGCGAGAATATGTGGAAGGTACGGCTATGGCTGTAATAAGGGACCCGAAAGAGAGTCCCTGCTATGACTAATATCACAGGTTAAGGGAACTGCTGTGACTACAGGGAGAGAGATGAAAGCGATCCAGGGTGTAGGGCAGTGCTTCTTAATTCCAGTCCTCATGGCCCACCAACAGGTCTTGTTTTGAGAATTTCCCATATAAAAAACACCTGTGATAATACCTGATGAGCTGAGTATAATTATATCACCTGTAAAATTCTAAGAAAATCCTTAAAACATGACCTGTTGGTGGGCCATGAGAACTAGAATCGAGAAGCACTGGTGTAGGACACCTAAAGCATTACTGTCATTTGCAGTAACTTTGGACATGTCCTTAGAAGTCAAAAATTACTGATTGCATCAGGTCTAAGGCTTAGTTCACACCGTGTTTTGCTGTCTGTTCAACATATCCATTTAATGGGGAAAAATGGATGCATTTGTGTACATCCATTTGGATACATTTTTCCATTGATTTTAATTATAAAAAAAATAACAAAACCGTAACCATACACAAAAACGTGGTCAAACACATTCTTGTGTACGCTAAAAAAATGGATGTTTTTCAATCCCTCTATTTTACAACGAAAGACAATGGAAAAATGTATCCAAACGGATGCTCACAAGTGCATTCATTTATTTATCTGTTTTTTTCCCCCCCATCAAATGGATCCATTAAATGGATAGCAAAAATGCAGTCTGAACTTAGCCTTACTCCTGAGATCCACTGCGATGCAAAGATACAGCCGGGGACCTAGAAATTTGCTGAAATATTGAACACGCAGCATATCATATCTGGCATGGTGAACAAGTCAGGAAGAAGAAAGGGGAGAATGAGAATGCTGCTGTGGCTACTGATTAAGGGCGGGTTCAGACTACAGAATTCTCGTGGATAAATTTTGCGGAATTCTGTCGTCTGTAAGCGCTCACGGCCGCGCGCCTTTCCACCGGCTCCATAGACACCATTCTATGGCCCGGCTGATTCCGCTTCCCGCCGAAAGAATTGACGTGACAATTTTTTTCGGCGGAATGCGGAAGCAGCCGGCCCATAGAATGGTGTCTATGGAGTCGGCGGAAAGGCGCGCGGCCGTGAGCGCGTACAGGTGACGGAGTTCCGCGGAATTTATCCGCTAGAATTCCGTAGTCTGAACTCACCCTAAAAGAGAAGAACTGCTTTGACTACAGGAATAAAAAGAGACAATGCAATACAATATCTGCAAAGACTTAGAACACCGCCAGTGATACAGCTGATAGGCAGGCTGCTGCCAGCAATTGTAAAGAAATTGCTCAGGAAAATGGAGTGCTTGTTGCTGTCAAATCTGTTGTGGTCCTTCCTGTTCTTCCTCCTTCCAATGGTGTTTTGTTCCCACTCAGCCAATCACTGAGCCAAATGGACAGTTTCCGTTGTAGCGAAATATTATCAGAAGTAGGACAAGATCACGGTGGGGCCTGTAGGATTTGAAAGCAACAAGGCAGCAGTGAGGTAAGTATCAGCTCTCATTTTTTTTTTAATTTGCATACTGAAAAACAACCATGGGTACAGTTTCCATAAGATCTATTACTTTATGACATAATTAATTTAAAATATTACAGAATAATGATATAACTGAGCAAAAAGAGACCCTATACCCAATGACACACTACCACATAAGAACATATGGGTCTACAATAAGCGATGATATTGAGATAGTACATTAAGCCATATAAGTAGTACCCACCATAAACTGTACCAAGCTACTATTACACAGTAATAAGCTACCACTATCTATAAGCCCTGCAGTCTGTAGTAGGACAAAAAGTCACCAGTCTCATGGGATACCTAATGGCAAAGTCTAATAGGTAAAACAAATATTGTGCTTACCCCTGTTGATATGACGGTAGTGCCAACCCCGACGCGTGTTTCGTGTAAGGTGCTTTACCTAGGGGCATTACTATTTTTTTTATGTACAGGGAGGCATATGCTAAAGCATTAGATTTGCCTGGAAAAACTCTTTTGTTAGGCTGTGCGAGTACCCACAACTCTTTGGCTAGGCTGTGCTTAACTTTGAGAGTACCTGAAAGCAGTGGCGGATTATAATGTGGGCGGTTTGGGCGACCGCCCGGGGCCCGAGGCTCTGGGGGAGCCCATGCCACGCCGCCCACATTATAATGCACTCTTGTGACCACAAGCATTGTTTCACTTGCGGTCACAAGAGTCTCCGGCTGCCTCCGGCTGATGCGCGGCTGCCGGCTGTGTCCCGTCCTCTCCCCGGCAGCGCGTGCATCACACAGCTCCTAGTGCCGCCTGGGGCCCTGACTTCCGGTACTGGGAGCGCATGTACCGGAGGTCAGGGCCCAGGCGGCACTAGGAGCTGTGTGATGCGCGCGCTGCCGGGGAGAGGACGGGACACCGCCGGCAGCCGCGCTCAGCCAGAGCCTGCAGAAGGAGAGAGAATCGACGGGGGAACGCAGGGTAGGTGAGTTGTATTTTGTTATTTTTATGTTATTTACTGACTGGGGGGACCATCTATAAAGGGGGGAAAGAGGGGGACCATCTATAAGGGGGGGCAGAGGGGGACCATCAATAGGGGAGGTGGGAGAGGGGGACCATCTATAGAGGGGGGAGAGGGGGACCATCTATAGAGGGGGGAGAGGGGGACCATCTATAAAGGGGGGAGAGGGGGACCATCTATAAAGGGGGGAGAGGGGGACCATCTATAAGGGGGGGCAGAGGGGGACCATCAATAAGGGAGGTGGGAGAGGGGGACCATCAATAAGGGAGGGGGGAGAGGGGGACCATCTATAGAGGGGGGAGAGGGGGACCATCTATAAGGGAGGGGGGAGAGGGGGACCATCTATAAGGGAGGGGGGAGGGGGGGACCATCTATAAGGTAGGGGGGAGAGGGGGACCATCAATAAGGGAGGGTGGAGAGGGGAACCATCTATAAGGGAGGGGGAGACCATCTATAAGGGAGGGGGGAGAGGGGGGCCATCTATAAGGGGGGGCAGAGGGGGGCCATCTATAAGGGGGGGCAGAGGGGGACCATCAATAAGGGGGGGGCAGAGGGGGACCATCAATAAGGGAGGTGGGAGAGGGGGACCATCTATAGAGGGGGGAAAGGGGGACCATCTATAAGGGAGGGGGAGAGGGGGACCATCTATAAGGGGGGGCAGAGGGGGACCATCAATAAGGGAGGGGGGATAGGGGGACCATCTATAAAGGGGGGAAAGAGGGGGACCATCTATAAGGGAGGGGGGGAGAGGGGGACCATCTATAAGGGGGGGCAGAGGGGGACCATAAATAAGGGAGGGGGGAGAGGGGGACCATCTATAAGGGAGGGGGCAGAGGGGGACCATCTATAAGGGAGGGGGAGAGGGGGACCATCTATAAGGGGGGGCAGAGGGGGACCATCAATAAGGGAGGGGGGATAGGGGGACCATCTATAAAGGGGGGAAAGAGGGGGACCATCTATAAGGGAGGGGGGAGAGGGGGACCATCTATAAGGGGGGGCAGAGGGGGACCATCAATAAGGGAGGGGGGAGAGGGGGACCATCTATAAGGGAGGGGGGAGAGGGGGACCATCTATAAGGGGGGGCAGAGGGGGGCCATCAATAAGGGAGGGGGGAGAGGGGGACCATCTATAAGGGAGGGGGGAGAGGGGGACCATCTATAAGGGAGGGGGAGAGGGGGACCATCTATAAGGGGGGGCAGAGGGGGACCATCAATAAGGGAGGGGGGATAGGGGGACCATCTATAAAGGGGGGAAAGAGGGGGACCATCTATAAGGGAGGGGGGAGAGGGGGACCATCTATAAGGGGGGGCAGAGGGGGACCATCAATAAGGGAGGGGGGAGAGGGGGACCATCTATAAGGGAGGGGGGAGAGGGGGACCATCTATAAGGGGGGGCAGAGGGGGGCCATCAATAAGGGAGGGGGGGAGAGGGGGACCATCTATAAGGGAGGGGGGAGAGGGGGACCATCTATAAGGGAGGGGGGAGAGGGGGACCATCTCTAGAGGGGGGAGAGGGGGACCATCTCTAGAGGGGGGAGAGGGGGACCATCTATAAAGGGGGGAGAGGGGGACCATCTATAAGGGAGGGGGGCAGAGGGGGACCATCAATAAGGGAGGGGGGAGAGGGGGACCATCTATAAAGGGGGGAAAGAGGGGGACCATCTATAAGGGAGTGGGGAGAGGGGGACCATCTATAAGGGAGGGGGGAGAGGGGGACCATCAATAAGGGAGGGGGGAGAGGGGGACCATCTATAAGGGAGGGGGAAGAGGGGGACCATCTATAAGGGGGGGAGAGGGGGACCATCTATAAGGGAGGGGGGAGAGGGGGACCATCTATAAAGGGGGAAAGAGGGGGACCATCTATAAAGGGGGAAAGAGGGGGACCATCTATAAGGGGGGAAAGAGTGGGACCATCTATAAGGGGGGGAAGAGGGGGACCATCTATAAGGGGGAAAGAGGGGGACCATCTATAAAGGGGGAAAGAGGGGGACCATCTATAGAGGGGGAAAGAGTGGGACCATCTATAAGGGGGGAAAGAGGGGGACCATCTATAAGGGTGGAAAGAGGGGGACCATCTATAGAGGGGGAAAGAGGGGGGCCATCTATAGAGGGGGAAAGAGGAGGGCCATCTATAGAGGGGGAAAGAAGGGGACCATCTATAGAGGGGGAAAGAAGGGGACCATGTATAAAGGGGGAAAGAGAGGGACCATCTATAAAGGGGGAAGGAGGGGGACCATCTATAAAGGGGGAAAGAGGGGGACCATCTATAAGGGGGGAAAGAGGGGGACAATCTTTAGAGGGGGAAAGAGGGAGACCATCTATAAAGGGGGACCATCTCCTATAGGATTAGCACCCTCCTCTCCTGACATCCTCTGTGCTGCTCAGACCTCCCCTATAGATCAGCACCCTCCTCTCCTGACATCCTCTGTGCTGCTGGGCGCTGCAACCTCCCCTATAAGACCAGCACCCTCCTCTCCTGACATCCTCTGTGCTGCTCGGACCTCTCCTATAGATCAGCACCCTCATCTCCTGACATCCTCTGTGCTGCTCGGACCTCTCCTATAAGATCAGCACCCTCCTCTCCTGACATCCTCTGTGCTGCTGTGACCTTGGCAATATGTTTATTGGGGGCAGTGGAGGTGGGGTGGGCAATGCTTACCGGGGGTAGCAGCAAGGGACCAAACATCATGTTTATTGGGGCCAGCAGGGAGGGGAGTCAGGCAGTGTTTATTGGGGGGGGGGGGGCAGTAGCAGATTATAATGTGGGCGAATTGACATTGACTGGGGGGGCAGGTTGGGTGGACAGCCCGGGGCCCAGGGTACATTTAATCCGCCACTGCCTGAAAGAAACCTAAAGGTGTGTTACCTATTTGCAATACTTTTTTTAAGGAGTCTTTATAGAATAGTTTCCCACTTAAAACTACATATGTGCAGCAAGTTTATTTGTATTTTTAATAGGCATGACATAGGCCATCAAGCATTCTGTACCTAAAGGCATGAGACATGTAAATAATGTACTACATAAAAGCTACTAATGGTATGGAGAATTAAAAAAAATAACAACAAAATAATAATTAAAAAAAAAAAAACACAAGTGCTTTAGCATCCCAAATAGCTTACATGTATCTGGAATGCATGGCAAGGCACTTTTATGGCTTATACATTGTTATGTATAGATGGAATGCGTATGCCTCTTTATGTCACAGCACAAAATGTCTATGCAGTAAAAGCATTCATACTTGGGGATGTACCTACAAAGCAAAGTGCTGCATTCTAGGTGTTCAGTCTTTGAGTCAGCCTGACATATTTACCGTAAAGATCATTAATCTCTATTATAAAAAATATTTTAGCTAAGTGTAGCTTGCTTCATGGCAGGCAACTTACACTTTCATTCTTTATCCTTTATTGCATAAAACATTCTCCCTAAACATAAATCAGTAAAGTCACTGAAGGAGAACCCAATGTATGTTCCCTTTATCCTAATGCTAAGTTACCTGGGGTACCCATTTCTGTGTTACCACCTGCTAATAAAGGAAATTCAATGCAGCTTGCAAAAGTTGTGGAACCTGTCACCGGCCTCCACCCTGCTATTTAAGAGGGCTGGAAGGGGGCATAGCAGTTCACGAGGAGAGGCATGTCCTTGCCATATGCAATTTTTTTTGTGATTTACGCCTGCACCCAGGTATAAATTATAACTAAAGTCTATGCCAGCTCGGAGACAGCAGCCTTAGATGCATAGGATTTATTAAAAGGTGTGTGCTTCTTGATAAATTCAGCTGATTGAAGATGCATCCTCCCCTTCCCTCTACCATACATAGAGCCCTTGGCCTCTATATACATTTTAGGAGTTTGATGAACGGGTCTAAATAATAGGGATGGTCCGAACCTGCCGAGGTTCGGCTTCGTACGAACCCGGACTCTCGGCAATGATTCCCGCTGTCTTAAACCTCAGTGGAGAGGGTGGATAAAGCGAGAGGACCGCCTGGAAAACTGGGATACAGCCGTTGATCACGGCCGTGATTACTACGGTACTTACGTAGTGCTGCAATCTGAGGGAATCCTAGTGGCATCACAAGAAACTAAAACGTCCTGTCGGGAACATGGCCTTATGCTGTAAAATTAAAGTGAACATGTATTAAAGGGCATTTCCAGTTTAAGCAGGTTTCTGCAGGAAAAATAAAGAATAGGACAACACCCATTAGAATGAATGGGCCTTTGGTTCCATTTACACAGGAAGATTATCTGACAGATTATCTGCCAAAGTTTAGAAGCCAAAGCCAGAAACAAACTATAAACAGAGATCAGGTCATAAAGGAAATCCTGAGATTTCATTGTTAATCGTTCGCTGTAATTGCCAAATGCGTTTGCTAATCCTTCAGTGTAATTCCTCATCATTCGCTCATTTGCTGGAATGAGATGAGGTGAACGATGGTAATAACGATCATAAGTAACGATTATCTTTCTTTGTTATATGGTGAACGATTTCAGGTGGCGATCATTTATTGTTTAAAATCACTTAGTCTAAAGAGACCACTCACTACATGTCTACTAAAAAGGAATGATCTACTGCTGGAATAAAATGTTCTAACTTAAGAAAGAACTTCTTGTGTAACACATGCACACAAAAACAATTTGTATAAAGAAGAAAACCAGTACAATGGATATCAGCTTTGGTGTGACAGTGTATTATTGAATACAAGAAGCAATGTGAGCGCGTACTACAGAAACACACTGTACCTGCCTTATTTGTCAGATCCTTATTTGCTTGAGGAATACTCTTTGATAAAAGTTCAGCTTTCCTACTCCAACCAGCCGCCGTGCAGTATACATAGGGAAGGATATATTACTACATATGGAATATACTTCATGCTGACATGAAGGGGTCCCTTGGGATCCCATTTAGCGGCTGTCTGGATCAGGAAGGATGTAGGTGGGGAGTAAGTTTGTAGGGGGTTGTTTTCCCAGGGGGAAGCTGAGAAATGCTGCGGGGATGAGGAATAAATCATTACTTTTTGAGTGAAGGCTAAAGGCAATTAGTCATAGAAATGACACAGTCAGAGGAACATAATGTGAACTGTCGCTTGTCAAATAAAAGGCCTTGTCACATCAGCAAAATGTAAACCTGGTTATGAGGAAGGAAGAGTCGTGTATATTTGTGAACACAACTTTATCCTCTCTGAGCCGGAGGTTTGAGTACACATCAGTGGCCATTGTGTTTTGGCATATGATGATCAGTCATCCTTTCTGTTAGCAGCAAACATAGACCAGTTTAGCAAAGACTTGTCTCAAACTGATGCCTAGAAATGTTTATGGTAACAGATGGGAGCAGACGAAAAGCCATCTGCTTCAAAAGCGCCTATCTCTGTATCATTCGTGTGTCCACTAGCTTAACCCTGTGCTACTAGAGCCATGTCATTCCACACACTGTAGTGTCAGTTATTAGAATACAGCTGCTTAGATAGTATAGGTTGTGTGTTACATATTATGTATGAAGCGACTGGCTATATTCTGAGCCGCTGACACATATGACACAAGCTAGGGAGGTGGTGTGGCATTTTTTTGTATTTATTTGCACAATGTTTTTGTTTTATAATAATTCTAAGCTTTCTAAAACTAAAACTCTTATGAAGTGACACATACTTGATGCAGATCACTTCATACTAGTCATTGTTACAGACACTGCGGAGCTGTAAGCAGGCTTCAGTCATTACTCATGAATGTGCTTGATGGTGCATGTGTGGGCACCTTGTGCGGAGATTTTATTCTTAGGTTATCTCAGAAGTCATCAGACCGTAACCAATAAAATTACTGGAGTGGGTGTAGAATTACAGACCAGGATAAGGATGTGTGTCCATATGGAGGTAGGCTGCTAAGCTCTATAGTATATCTAGAGTCAAAGCTAGCCCTATTCATGGCTATACGCAGCCAAATATTCTATAAGTCATAAAATAAAAAATTATAACTAAAGAAAGGAAAAGTGAACATTACCTTAAAAAAATACCCATCACAGTTCATTGGGGATAGGGAGCCAATCTAAAGCCCCTATTACACGGGGCAATCAGCAGGATCCAGCGAGCGCCGACCTGTCAGGCCAGTGCTCGCTTGTTCCTTGTTACCCGCTCGCTGCCAGGACTATTACATACGCAGACAGCGAGCGTGTAAGAGGGGGGGCTGGGCTGCCTGGGTGATCGCTAAATCATCCGGGCAGCCCATAGAAGATGGTAGTGGCCTACTGCTGCTGTTGCTCCTGTTACACGGAACAACGGTAGCAGATCGTTGCTATCTGGATAGTTGGTCTTTCAACACGTTGAAAGGCATTGAAAGAAAAAGATCAGCCAACATTGTGCATGTCGGCTGATCCTTGCCTTTTATTACACAAAACGATTGTTGGCCGTAATAGCCGATAATCGGCCAAATACGAACGATAATCGCTTTCTGTAGTTGGACCTTAAGCCCTACTCTCAGCCTTATGTATATTGTTGTGTACGTCCCTACCTACGCTTCCAAGAGGTCACAGACTACCAAGGAGAGGAAGGAGCAAGAGCTCTAGAGTTTTACCCATCCCTTATGTGCAGTAAATATTATATAAGTCTTATTAAAGAAAGAAATTAGCATGCAAACATTGAAGTGTCCACAAAAGAGACCTGTAGTACTTCATTAGGCTTATTGCTACTATGTAATGTCCAGTTATTTTTCCATAATATATAACACACTAAGACAGGGCTGGTTCTATGGAAAATGGGGTTCTCCCCCATGCTTGACATTTTTTACTATATAGTGTCAAGTTAAGGCTAGGTTCACACTATGTAACTGTGCGGCTGTATTTTTTATGCGGCTGTAAATGTGCGGATGAAACTACGGCCGTGGGAAAAAAATAGACATGCGGCTCAAAACATACGGTCATTTACTTGGAAATCTGGTTCAACTAAAAATAACAAATAAAATCTTAAGAAAGTGATGCAAACACCTCTGGATGCATCTGGGAAAGCAGGAAACAGTTTACATGAATTGCTATTACCGGGGTTTGCGATCCTCTGCAGTATGCCGATGCCGATGCCTCTCATGGTTAATCTATTAAAATAATAAAACACATTTTCTTTGTAATAAAGTCCCTTTCGTTGTTCAATAATTAAATTTAAACTAATCCATCATTTTGCAATTAAATATACTGTTAAAATAAATATATATATAAATAAATGTATTTAATTGCAAAATGATGGATTCGTTAGAATTAAATTATTGAACAACGAAACTGAATTTATTTAATCGAAAATGTGTTTTATTAATTAAATATTAATTAGTACAGGAAGCTCCATAAGCCGTTAATTCATATTGCTGGCAAAAGAGCATTCTGTACTAATCATCACTTTACTTTAATGAAAACATCAAATGTTTCTTCTAATTATGTTATCACAATAGCATTATTAGAAGAAACATTTAGAATTATATGTGCGCTCAGCCGATAAGCCAATCAGCTGAGCGCACATATAATTCTAAATGTTTCTTCTAATAATGCTATTGTGATAAGATAATTAGAAGAAACATTTGATGTTTTCATTAAAGTAAAGTGATGATTAGTACAGAAAGCTCTATTGCCGGCATATGAATTAACGGCTTATGGAGCTTCCTGTACTAATTAATATTTAATTAATAAAACACATTTTCGTTGAAATAAATTCAGTTTCGTTGTTCAATAATTTAATTCTAACGAATCCATCATTGTGCAATTAAATATACTGTCAAAAAATAAATATATATATAAATATACATTTATTTATATATATATTTATTTTAACAGTATATTTAATTGCAAAATGATGGATTCGTTAGAATTAAATTATTGAACAACGAAAGGGACTTTATTACAAAGAAAATGTGTTTTATTAATTTAATATATTAACTATTAGAGGCATCGGCATTCGGCATCATTGCCGGCTATTTTTGAAGTACTCCGTACGGACCGCCTGTCAATCCACGGCCGCGTTTCCAGCCGCAAACAATGGTCTTGTTCATTTTTTACGGGTCCGTTTACGATCGGGCCGTAGATTCATACATAGTGTGCACTGTGCAGCCGTATATCCTATACTTTCCAGCGTACGCATGAACCACCAAAAATACCGCCGCACAATTACAGCCGCAAATACAGCCGCACAGTTACATAGTCTGAACCTGGCCTAATACTGCTAGGTAAAGCCCACATAATAAGCAGTGTTGACAAGAGCTTACCTAATCATATACTGTAATTCCATCATAATTCTACAATTCAATAACACCATCACTGTTATAAATATAACGGGTCCCTGTAATATCCACCTGAGGTTCCCATCCCTAGTCTTCCATCACCTTAAAGTAGCCCTGCATTACAAATACATATGAATTGGGTAAAGACCCCATTTCTGACCCCAGGATGTAAAACTATGTTGTGGATCATTCACACACTACTATACCATGATATTGTGGTGATGTTTTATGCACCGCTGAAGCTGGAATCTCACTGTCCACATCTGCTGTAGCTGTAAATAATAGTTGACATCCTATTGTAACAGCCCATGTGGAACACTGGTAACTGCCATAGTCAATAACATATTTATCATTCCATTAACAACACCAAGAAATTACCTCAGTGTACCAATAAATGGTTTTCGATTTGGGGGCCTAACAAAGACCCCCCAAAGGCCTGATTATATAAAGGAGGCATAATCATTTGTAATACGGTATTACTACAATGCATTATAGAATCAATCACAGAAATCACAAGTTCAAGTCCCCTAGTGGAAAAAAAAAGTGACAAATTTTTTTAAAAAAATGCAAAACATGAATAGCTATGTACATTTGGTATCATTATAGTAGTAGGGCTAGCCATCAGTTAATTGGGTTATTAGCCATCAGATGCACATCACTCCGTGTAATAGAGGATGTGCAGTCCATGGCTAATTGCAGGAAAGGGTCCCGGTGGCACAACTCACTACTCACTCACTACTAATCGCTCACTTTAGGACACCTGCGTTATGGCTTGACAGATGTGATGTCCCAGTTAAACTCCACGCTTGATACCCTACGTATTATTAGTGAACTTTGCATTAACAGCAGTGTTATGCAGCTGTATTTTTGCAGCAGTTGCATGCATTTCTTAATTGCAGATAGCACCTGGACTCTCTTCTTTAAAGGGGTTGTCCAGTGCTACATAAACATGGACACTTTCTTTCAGAGACAATACGACTCTTGTTTCCAGTTCAGATGCAGTTTGCTATTAAGCTCCATTCACTTCAATGGAACTGAGCAGCAAAACCCTGCCAAAGCTGAAGACAAGAGTAGGGCTGTCTCTGGAAGAAAGTGGACATGTTTTTGTAGCGCTGGATAACCCCTTTAAGTCATGGAAAGTCCAGGTACAGTAAGGCGTTAGGAAAAATTATTCGTTATTGAAATTCATTAGGTGTCCGCTAGCCACCGATAACTGCAGGCTGCACCTGGATTTTCCACTACTTAAAGCGGACATGTTAGAAAAACATATCTGCTTTCTTACAGAGACAACACTACTCTTGTCTCCAGTTTAGTTAGGGTTCCATTAAAGAGAATGGAGCCTAATTGCAAACCACACCTGAACTGGAGACAAAAGTGGTGCTGTCTCTGGAAGAAGGCGGCCACGTGCACCTGGTGCACTCTTGCACATAAACAATATAGATGGCAGATGTAAATCCTGTCATGTGGAAGAACAGCTGTTAAAAAAGCTTATATCAGATCAGAAAATCCCAACCAAAAGTGTATATTTATGAATGAGCTCCTTCTTTCATTACTTTTTTGCCAAAACCAGAGGTTGATCCAACAGGAAAGAGAAGTACAAGTCCCCCCTCTATATTTTACATCCCATTTGAATCCACTTCTGGCTTTGGCACAAAAATTGCAGTGGCAGGTTTCCATACTGCCATGTGTGATTCCAGCCTGAAAAAGGTATTCCAAAGATATATATTATTTAAACACTATGCCCAGGTAAGCATAAAATGCCGCCGCTTTCAGGGATCTCTCAGTCTTATTGTGCAGCATTTCCTGGATCAGGGTAAGCATGTGTAGTTCCCCACGTGGTTGTGTGGCCAATTGCACATACCAGCCCCGATCCCAGAAATGCTGCACAGTGGGACTGGGAGCTCAGTGAGAGGTATTAAAATAAAAGTATACAAATGTGAAGATTACTGTTGCTCCTCTATGTTTAGAGCAGTCTCCCCCAGGTCAATCTGTAGTTGAATAAATTTGACAGACATGGCACAGTCCCTGCAAATGATTCCTCCATGCTATTCACATTAGATACTGTCTGTATATGTTTCTGGATGTAACATTTACTTAATAACCCAAACTGTATTCAACTATTAGAACGTCCACACAAGTTTGCCAGTTCTCTGAATTACAATTACTGCGCCTGCTAATATTTATGAACACCAGTGTAAGCATAAAGCTTGTCAGAGTAATGTATAGTGGACAATATGGTGGAAATTTATGAAGGAAGCATTTTAATAATTGAATAAGGTGAACACATCTGGGAGGCACTGTAGAGGAGAACTACAGCATAGGGCGTGCAACCTACAGAAGGCAGTTTACAAAGCAAATAGAAGATGTATCAGATATATCCGATAGAAGATGTATCAGTAGAGAAAGAAATTCTTAGAAATTTTTTTTAGAAAAACTCCTGTCATGGCAAGTTACCTTATACTTTATTGCTAGTTGCAGGTTTGCCCTATGGTTTTAGTTATACAACATTGTAAACTCTGAACATAACCAAAGTAAAGAGAAAAAAAACTTTGCAGGAAAAAATGTGTAGCATGACTAGATGCTACTTGCTCGGTAGTGAGGATCAGTGATTACAATTTTTTTTATTACAACAGAGGAAGCTCATAGGCACAGTACCCAAACGCTGTTCTCTACATCTTAAAGGGGAACTCCAGGTAGAGGTTAAAAAAATGAAACTTCTGCAGAAGCATAAAGCATTACTTACCTATCTATTCCAGTTTTGAAACTACCATTTGTTTTGGGGACTTTGTTCTGTATTGTTTTTGTACTTCCTGGTTGAGCAGTCCCCCACCCTGCTCATTCCCCACCCAAATCTGTTGCAGAACATCTAGGCTGCATTCACACTTTGAAGTTTCATTGTTTCTGAATTATTTGCAGTACTTCATTGTGGTCCCACCCACACAACGCACTATATTCTCTACCTGTAACGCTGATATTGGAATAAAGTAAAGAACTTTGAATTGATTGTTTTTTCTTTTCACATATTATGATCAAGCATCTTTTATATTTGAGGTTGAGCCCCACAGTAAGGACTTTATGCCATATTATCTTACATGGGATATACTGTTTATGCCTTGTTTTTTGTCCAGGTGGAATTGGCAGTGCTGGCTCTGATCCTCTCTGCCGTTTAGCATCATTTACTTGTGTTACTGCATCATTTTTGTGAATACGCTGCAGTACTGCAATGAAACTCCCCCATGTGTGAACACAGCCCTAATTTCACTGCAGACTTTTGCACAATCAGTGAAATCAGTACAGCAGCTGCTTCTGGCTGGTCAGAGATGGTGAATCACTCAGGGGATTGGGGGATCCAGCAACACCTCCTGTGACATCACGCCCCGCCTCCTGTCTGCATCATCAGCCTGTGCTCAGCAAATACACACAATGTGAGACGGAGGCATGGAAGATTTATACCCTAAGGTGGGAGAGCAGTGGGAGCAGGAGACAATGTGAATTGGCACAGAGGTCATTTTTCTTCACTTTCTGGATTTCTATCAGCTACCAGTGTGGCAGAACTGTACAGATATGGTAATACATTATATAGACACATCTATATGACTTTTAATGTACTTTTAATAGAAAACAAGTTTTCCTTATGTGGAGTTCCCCTTTAAAGATACTGGGAAGGATTTATAGGTCTTAGGGAACCTGACCTAAAAGGATCACCCTCACCTACCCCTGCTGTAATTCAGCAATGTCCTTCTTAAATATATGTGCCCAAAAATTCCTTCTTGTATCACCCTACAATAATCCTAAATTCACAAGAACCTTGATAGTTACCCCCATAGTTACTGTATGTGTAGTTATCTTGTATCTTTTTACTAAGCTTGTACAAAAGATATTACAAGCACTTATGGCTGTAAAAGTAAACGTGCTCTTTTAATGGATATTTTTGCCAAAGGCAGCTGCATCTCCTAGACTCATCTAGTCCATCAATACCTTTTTATGTGAAAGTTCATCCCGTCTATTGCAAATAGAGGAAAGAAGCAGATAGAAACTGACAGACTGAAAGTGTTAAGCCGCAGAAAGGAGATCGCAAAGTTTCTTACAATTATTATTATACTCAAATACGCTGAGGTTCCATAACATTGATCTTGGAATGGAAATTGTGTAAGGTTATTGTTTTTTTGTTTTTTTTTTCATTTACTTAACCCTTAGGGGACACAGCCAGTTTTCATTTTTGCGTTTTCGTTTTTCCCTCCTCGTGTATATAAAGCCATAGCGCCTGCATTTTTCCACCTAGAGACCCAAATGAGCCCTTATTTTTTGCGCAACTAATTGTACTTTGCTATGGCAGATGTAAGTTTTGCCTAAAATGTGCCGGGAAACCAGAAAAAAATTCTATGTGTGGTGAAATTGAAAAAAATTTTTTATTTTTTATTTGGGGGGGGGGGGGGGGGGGGGGGGTGTTTTTACTCCGTTCGCCCTGGGGTAAAACTGACTCGTTATATATGTTCCTTAAGTTGTTACGATTACAACGATATGTAACATGTATAACTTTTATTTGATTTGATGGCTTGTAAAAAATTAAAACCTTTTAAAGAAAATATATGTTCCTTAAAACCGCTCCGTTCCCAGGCTTATAGCGCTTTTATCCTTTGGTCTATGGGTCTGTGTGAGGTGTCATTTTTTGCGCCATGATGTGATCTTTCTATCGGTACCTTTATTGCGCATATACGACTTTTTGATCGCTTTTTATTACAATTATTCTGGATTTGATGCGACCAAAAATGCGCAATTTTGCACTTTGGGATTTTTTTGCGCTGACGCCGTTTACCGTGTGAGATCAGGAATGTGATTAATTAATAGTTCGGGCGATTACGCACGCGGCGATAGCAAACATGTTTGTTTATTAATTAATTTATTTATTTTTATTTATAAAATGGGGAAAGGGGGGTGATTCAGACTTTTATTAGGGGAGGGGGCTTTGTGTTATTAAAAATACATTTTTCTTTTACTTTACACATATACTAGAAGCCCCCCTGGGGGAAGGGTTATTCCCCCTGGGGGACTTCTAGTATATGCACTCTGATCTCTCATAGAGATCCATGCAGTATAGTTATACTGCATAAATCCATGAGATCGGTGTTCTATTATTCATAGAATGCCGAGCCGGGATCAGCGCCATTACAGCGCAGACCCCGGCCCGGGATGGATGCGGGGATCGCCCCCCCGCAATCGCGCCGCAGGGGGGCGATCCCCCCACTAGACCACCAGGGATGGATATGAGCAAGTATTTAGAAGCAGCTGTCAACGTTGACAGCTGCTTCTAAGTACTTAATTAGCGGGCACGGCGATCGGAACGTGCCCACTAATAGCTGCGATCCCGGGCTACATGCGGCACCCGGGATCACATCAGTTCAGAGGGGGGTCGCCACGCGACCCCCCTCTGAACTCCCATAGCGGCACGAGGACGTTCAGTAACGTCCTGGTGCAGCTATGGGTTAAAGGCATCAACAAAATATAAACATAATAGAGTAGAATGAACATTTTCATAATAATTTTATGTGGAAATGGCGGCACTAATATGATTACAATAGTGTTTACTTTTATTTTTCTACTTTTAATAAAAACTTTTTATTTTATTTTTTTTAAGCAAAGCCTCATAACCTCTACAAAAACCAATAAGGTTGCCTGGGAATCCCCAAAATCCACAAGTCAAAAAAGTAAAAAAAAAAAAAAAAATGCTACATTTATCACATGGATTTGTTTGGGGTCAAAAATGCTGCATCCAGGTGTTACCTGAAAGTCAATGGGGAGAAGTGAAAAGGAATACCCACGAGACATTTTTTTCTCTGGTGTGTTTTTAGGGCAGTCTGGCGTATTTCAGTGCTTTTATAGTTATTTTTTTTTAAATCCCAGCAGGGCCTGCATTAAGAGAAATTTTGGCAGCTTTTCCCCTATAGAATTCTATGAAGGGGTAAAAATCCAAGGAGAAACTTCATGTCTATATGCATATTGCATTTTGTGTGTGTGTGTGTGTGTCCACACAGTTTTTTAAAATAATTCCTAGAATTACATGATAAGGAATCACAGGACTTGTACTAAAAAAAAACAAGGGATAAAACACGTATACTAATCTACACAAAAAAAAAAAAAACGCTAGAAAAAATGTCAGAAAACAATGCAAAAAAGCAGGGAATACTGGTGACTGTTTTTTTGGAGGCTTTTTTCAACGACAAAAAATCCTGTACAAAAGTTGTGTCTAAGGAAAGCCTTAGGCCAGGGCCGGGACAAGGAGTTTTGGTGCCCTAGGCAGAGAAGGCAAATGGCGCCCCCCCCATCAGAATCGGAGCTCCCCACACAGTATAATGTACTGAATTTGCCCCCACACTGTATTAAGATCCCCAATACATACGGTAGTTCTCTTATAACCCTCCTACCACCATACAGTGATTACATATTACATGAATACCGCTCTGAACAAAACAGGAAGATATCACCAATGATGCCATTACATAATACCGCCACACTATGACCGCTATCACTACAACCCTATAACAGAGTGCAGTTACATCCAGTCTCTTCACTGCACTCTTGTGGCAGCGTTTTGCCTGTGGTCACAAGGGGCCGCTCTCCCCATCACATAACTCACACACCCCTGACCCTGCAGAACATCTCATAACAGTGCGCCCAGACACCCCTGACCCTGCAGAACATCGCATAATAGTGCACACACACACCCCTGACCCTGCAGAACATTGCATAACAGTGCACCCACACACCCCTGACCCTGCAGAACATCTCATAACAGTGCACCCAGACACCCCTGACCCTGCAGAACATCTCATAACAGTGCGCCCAGACACCCCTGACCCTGCAGAACATCGCATAATAGTGCACACACACACCCCTGACCCTGCAGAACATTGCATAACAGTGCACCCACACACCCCTGACCCTGCAGAACATCTCATAACAGTGCACCCAGACACCCCTGACCCTGCAGAACATTGCATAATAGTGCGCACACACACCCCTGACCCTGCAGAACATTGCATAACAGTGCACCCAGACACCCCTGACCCTGCAGAACATCTCATAACAGTGCACCCAGACACCCCTGACCCTGCAGAACATCGCATAATAGTGCACACACACACCCCTGACCCTGCAGAACATTGCATAACACTGCACCCAGACACCCCTGACCCTGCAGAACATCTCATAACAGTGCACCCAGACACCCCTGACCCTGCAGAACATTGCATAATAGTGCGCACACACACCCCTGACCCTGCAGAACATTGCATAACAGTGCACCCACACACCCCTGACCCTGCAGAACATCTCATAACAGTGCACCCAGACACCCCTGACCCTGCAGAACATCGCATAATAGTGCACACACACACCCCTGACCCTGCAGAACATTGCATAACAGTGCACCCACACACCCCTGACCCTGCAGAACATCTCATAACAGTGCACCCAGACACCCCTGACCCTGCAGAACATCGCATAATAGTGCACACACACCCCTGACCCTGCAGAACATTGCATAACAGTGCACCCACACACCCCTGACCCTGCAGAACATCGCATAATAGTGCACACACCCCTGACCCTGCAGAACATCGCATAACAGTGCACACACACACCCCTGACCCTGCAGAACATTGCATAACAGTGCACCCACACACCCCTGACCCTGCAGAACATCGCATAACAGTGCACACACACACCCCTGACCCTGCAGAACATTGCATAACAGTGCACCCACACACCCCTGACCCTGCAGAACATTGCATAACAGCGCACCTGCACACCCCTGACCTGCAGAACATCACACCCGCACACCCCTGACCTGCAGAACATCGCATAACAGTGCACACACACACCCCTGACCCTGCAGAACATCACATAACAGTGCACCCACACACCCCTGACCCTGCAGAACATCTCATAACAGTGCACCCAGACACCCCTGACCCTGCAGAACATCGCATAATAGTGCACACACACACCCCTGACCCTGCAGAACATTGCATAACAGTGCACCCACACACCCCTGACCCTGCAGAACATCTCATAACAGTGCACCCAGACACCCCTGACCCTGCAGAACATTGCATAATAGTGCGCACACACACCCCTGACCCTGCAGAACATTGCATAACAGTGCACTCAGACACCCCTGACCCTGCAGAACATCTCATAACAGTGCACCCAGACACCCCTGACCCTGCAGAACATCGCATAACAGTGCACCCACACACCCCTGACCCTGCAGAACATATCATAACAGTGCACCCAGACACCCCTGACCCTGCAGAACATCTCATAACAGTGCACCCAGACACCCCTGACCCTGCAGAACATCGCATAATAGTGCACACACACCCCTGACCCTGCAGAACATTGCATAACAGTGCACCCACACACCCCTGACCCTGCAGAACATCGCATAATAGTGCACACACCCCTGACCCTGCAGAACATCGCATAACAGTGCACACACACACCCCTGACCCTGCAGAACATTGCATAACAGTGCACCCACACACCCCTGACCCTGCAGAACATCGCATAACAGTGCACACACACACCCCTGACCCTGCAGAACATAGCATAACAGTGCACCCACACACCCCTGACCCTGCAGAACATTGCATAACAGCGCACCTGCACACCCCTGACCTGCAGAACATCACACCCGCACACCCCTGACCTGCAGAACATCGCATAACAGTGCACCCACACACCCCTGACCCTGCAGAACATCACATAACAGTGCACCCAGACACCCCTGACCCTGCAGAACATCTCATAACAGTGCACCCAGACACCCCTGACCCTGCAGAACATCGCATAACAGTGCACACACACACCCCTGACCCTGCAGAACATTGCATAACAGTGCACCCACACACCCCTGACCCTGCAGAACATCTCATAACAGTGCACCCAGACACCCCTGACCCTGCAGAACATTGCATAATAGTGCGCACACACACCCCTGACCCTGCAGAACATTGCATAACAGTGCACTCAGACACCCCTGACCCTGCAGAACATCTCATAACAGTGCACCCAGACACCCCTGACCCTGCAGAACATCGCATAATAGTGCACACACACACCCCTGACCCTGCAGAACATTGCATAACAGTGCACCCAGACACCCCTGACCCTGCAGAACATCTCATAACAGTGCACCCAGACACCCCTGACCCTGCAGAACATTGCATAATAGTGCGCACACACACCCCTGACCCTGCAGAACATTGCATAACAGTGCACCCACACCCCCCTGACCCTGCAGAACATCTCATAACAGTGCACCCAGACACCCCTGACCCTGCAGAACATCGCATAATAGTGCACACACACACCCCTGACCCTGCAGAACATTGCATAACAGTGCACCCACACACCCCTGACCCTGCAGAACATCTCATAACAGTGCACCCAGACACCCCTGACCCTGCAGAACATTGCATAATAGTGCACACACACCCCTGACCCTGCAGAACATTGCATAACAGTGCACCCACACACCCCTGACCCTGCAGAACATAGCATAATAGTGCACACACCCCTGACCCTGCAGAACATCGCATAACAGTGCACACACACACCCCTGACCCTGCAGAACATTGCATAACAGTGCACCCACACACCCCTGACCCTGCAGAACATCGCATAACAGTGCACACACACACCCCTGACCCTGCAGAACATTGCATAACAGTGCACCCACACACCCCTGACCCTGCAGAACATTGCATAACAGAGCACCAGCACACCCCTGACCTGCAGAACATCACACCCACACACCCCATCACCTGCAGAACATCGCATAACAGTGCACCCACACACCCCTGACCCTGCAGAACATCACATAACAGTGCACCCAGACACCCCTGACCCTGCAGAACATCTCATAACAGTGCACCCAGACACCCCTGACCCTGCAGAACATCGCATAATAGTGCACACACACACCCCTGACCCTGCAGAACATCGCATAACAGTGCACCCACACACCCCTGACCCTGCAGAACATCTCATAACAGTGCACCCAGACACCCCTGACCCTGCAGAACATCGCATAATAGTGCACACACACCCCTGACCCTGCAGAACATTGCATAACAGTGCACCCACACACCCCTGACCCTGCAGAACATCGCATAATAGTGCACACACCCCTGACCCTGCAGAACATCGCATAACAGTGCACACACACACCCCTGACCCTGCAGAACATTGCATAACAGTGCACCCACACACCCCTGACCCTGCAGAACATCGCATAACAGTGCACACACACACCCCTGACCCTGCAGAACATTGCATAACAGTGCACCCACACACCCCTGACCCTGCAGAACATTGCATAACAGCGCACCTGCACACCCCTGACCTACATAACATCACACCCACACCCCTGACCTGCAGAACATTACATAACAGTGCACCCACACACCCCTGACCCTGCAGAACATCACATAACAGTGCACCCAGACACCCCTGACCCTGCAGAACATCTCATAACAGTGCACCCAGACACCCCTGACCCTGCAGAACATCGCATAATAGTGCACACACACACCCCTGACCCTGCAGAACATTGCATAACAGTGCACCCACACACCCCTGACCCTGCAGAACATCTCATAACAGTGCACCCAGACACCCCTGACCCTGCAGAACATTGCATAATAGTGCGCACACACACCCCTGACCCTGCAGAACATTGCATAACAGTGCACTCAGACACCCCTGACCCTGCAGAACATCTCATAACAGTGCACCCAGACACCCCTGACCCTGCAGAACATCGCATAATAGTGCACACACACACCCCTGACCCTGCAGAACATTGCATAACAGTGCACCCAGACACCCCTGACCCTGCAGAACATCTCATAACAGTGCACCCAGACACCCCTGACCCTGCAGAACATTGCATAATAGTGCGCACACACACCCCTGACCCTGCAGAACATTGCATAACAGTGCACCCACACACCCCTGACCCTGCAGAACATCTCATAACAGTGCACCCAGACACCCCTGACCCTGCAGAACATCGCATAATAGTGCACACACACACCCCTGACCCTGCAGAACATTGCATAACAGTGCACCCACACACCCCTGACCCTGCAGAACATCTCATAACAGTGCACCCAGACACCCCTGACCCTGCAGAACATCGCATAATAGTGCACACACACCCCTGACCCTGCAGAACATTGCATAACAGTGCACACACACCCCTGACCCTGCAGAACATTGCATAACAGTGCACCCACACACCCCTGACCCTGCAGAACATCGCATAATAGTGCACACACCCCTGACCCTGCAGAACATCGCATAACAGTGCACACACACACCCCTGACCCTGCAGAACATTGCATAACAGTGCACCCACACACCCCTGACCCTGCAGAACATCGCATAACAGTGCACACACACACCCCTGACCCTGCAGAACATTGCATAACAGTGCACCCACACACCCCTGACCCTGCAGAACATTGCATAACAGCGCACCTGCACACCCCTGACCTGCAGAACATCACACCCGCACACCCCTGACCTGCAGAACATCGCATAACAGTGCACCCACACACCCCTGACCCTGCAGAACATCACATAACAGTGCGCACACACACGCCTGACCCTCCAGAAGATCACACCCAAACACGCCTGACCCTGCAAAACATCACACCCACACACGCCTGACCCTGCAGAACATCACATCCACACACGCCTGACCCTGCAGAACATCACACCCACACACGCCTGACCCTGCAGAACATCACACCCACACACCCCTGACCTACAGAACATCACACCCACACACCCCTGACCTGCAGAACATCACATCCATGCACCCCTGACCTGCAGAACATCGCACCCATGCAACCCTGACCTGCAGAAAATCGCACCCACGCACCCCTGACCTGCAGAACATCGCGCCAATGCACCCCTGACCTGCAGAACATCGCGCCAATGCACCCCTGATCGGCAGAACATCGCACCCACGCACCCATGACCTGCAGAACATCACTCCCACACACCCCTGACCTGCAGAACATCACACCCACACACCCCTGACCTGCAGAACAGAGCCCTCAGTGTGGCTTACCTCCTGCTGAACCCGGGAAACCAGCTGCCTCATAGAAAGCCTAGCAGAGGAAGATAGCTCCTCCCACACTGGTCACATGGCCATGACGTCATCAAAGGTCCTTTACACCTCCTTCCGGACACTCCATTCTAGTTTCTACCATGATCCTGCTGTGGGTGAGGGGATTTCTACACTGTCTGCCCAGGAGGGGGAGAGAGTGGGAGGACATGAGGGTGCTGGTGGTATGTGAGCAGGGAGGGGGAGAGAGTGGGAGGACATGAGGGTGCTGGTGGTATGTGAGCAGGGAGGGGCAGCGCTCCGAGGCCACCAGGAGTACAGGAGCCTGTAGTAATTTTTTTTTTTTCTTTTGAAATTGCCTCCCTGTAACTCACCACTAGATGGCGACCTAGGCCATCGCCTACCCTTTGTCCCGGCCCTGCCTTTAGGCTATGTTTACACACCATCTTTCTTTGGCAGCTTGACAGTCATCTTTTAGGATGGACATCAATTTGAGGTCAAATAACAGCCGTTATTTCATAATGATGAACGTTATTTGTATAATTATGGACGTCATTATGAAACAACAGCCGTTATTTGGCCTCAACATAATGGCCCTCCTAAAAGTTTTCTGTCAAATGGCTAAGAAAGGATGGGAACATAGCCTTAAAGGGGTTATCCAGCACTACAAAAACATGGCCACTTTCCCGCTACTGTTGTCTCCAGTTTGGTTGGGGTTTTGAAACTCAGTTCCATTGAAGTAAATGGAGCTTAATTGCAAACCACACCTGAAATGAAGACAACAGTAGGGGGAAAAGTGGCCATGTTTTTGTAGCGCTGGATAACCCCTTTAAGCTGTTCCTTTGTTAACAACAAAGGGAACACAGAGATTTTGGAGCGTAGAGCACAACCTTATAATCTAAAACAGGGAGAGGAAAAAAGCTGGTTGCCACGAAACTCCTTTTTACAAGGAGCATATATTTCCAATAGTGTGTATATATATATATATACAGTATATGGCTGGGTTCAAACTATGTATATTTCAGTCAGTATTGTGGTCCTCATATTGCAACCAAAATCAGGAGTGGATTAAAACCACAGAAAGGATCTGTTCACACAATGTTGAAATTGAGTGGATGGCCGCCATATAACAGTAAATAACTGCCATTATTTCAATATAACAGCCGTTGTTTTAAAATAACAGCAAATATTTGCCATTAAATGGCGGCCATCCACTCAATTTCAACATTGTGTGAACAGAGCCTTTCTGTGTTTTTGTTACGCCTGGAGTAGTGGATCCACTGGACCGTCACTAGCGATGGCACTAACCTCACCAGGGAGCAGAGTCTAAGGGGCTGCTGGTTTTCACCAGAGCCCGCCGCAAGGCGGGACGGACTTGCTGCGGCAGGCGACCCCCAGGTCGCTACCCCTGGCTTGGTTGCTAGTGACGGCAGGCGAGGCGTGGCAGGAGCAGTAGGCAGGAGATAGTGCCGGCAGAGGACTGTAGACGTGACCGCCGGTGGCGGACAGGACTCAGGAACAATGGGAAGGCAGCGGGCAAGGACTAGGGACAAGGACTGAAGACAGGAACAAGGGACAAGGACTAAGGTCAGGAACAACAGGGAGCTGGGCCAAACGCTATGGGAAGCATGTAGAGGCTCCAACACCTTTAGTGGGGCAGGGTTGGAATTTATAGGGAGTGATTGTGTGCAACACCAATTAGGGGCGGACTGGCCCTTTAAATCCGAGACAGCCGGCGCGCGCGCGCCGGCCGGCACAGACGGAGACAGGAGCGGGGTGAGGTAAGGCGCCCCCAGGGGCCGAACTAGCAGCAGCGCCGGGTCCCTGCACAAGGACCCTGGCGGCTGCATGGGGCAGGAGGAGGTTGCGGCGGCGGCCCGGAACACGGGACGCCGCCGCGGCCGTGACAGTACCCCCTTCCTTTGGCCTCCCCCTCTTTCTTGCCTGCAGATGGAGGCAAATCAGTGATGAAGTCCATCCCTATGTGGTGCCAGGGAAGGTCTGGAACTGGCAAGGGCTGTAATAGGCCGGCAGGCCTTAGTTGGGAGGACTTGTTTTTGGCACAGATGGTACAGGAAGCCACAAAGTCCTTGACATCTTGGAATAGACTGGACCACCAGTAGTGGCGGGAGATCCGTTGCCCGTTCTTTTGAACTCCAGGGTGCCCGGCCACCAATGAGGAATGTCCCCACTTCAAAATCCTTCTTCGAAGCGCAGGGCGAACATAGGTCTTTCCGGGGGGTATTCTCTGAAGAGTAGAGGTGGCGACTGGCACTAGGCGATCGGGAGGTATAATGTGGCGAGGGGATGTGGATTTGTGGATGAAATCCTTCTGTAAGTTCTCCCGGATGTAGGAGGACATGGCCTCAGTCTCGGGTACGGAGAGAGGGTACACCCGACCTCGTGGAGAAGAAGTACCAGGAAGGAGGTCTATGGGACAATCGTACGCCCGGTGAGATGGTAGAGAGTCCGCCTCCTCGGCAGAGAAGGCATCTGCCAAGTCTTGGTCTTCCGCCGGTAGGCCGGATAGAGGCTTGGCGGGGTCAAGTGACGACATAGAGTACTTGGTCTGAGGTGACTTCAGACACTGGTTGGAACAGTCCTGACCCCAACTGAGAATCTCTCCGGTTCTCCAGTCCAGCTTAGGGGCATGTAATTGCAGCCAAGGGAGTCCCAGGAGGATGGTGGGAGAAGAATGGGGCATGACGTAGAAGGATATCTTTTCCTGATGTAAAGGGCCCACCTGGAGGACTAGAGGTGCGGTCTGGTAGTACACATTGTCGGTAAGAATCTCGCCCGTGACCGAGGAGATAGTCAGGGGTCTGGCTAGTTGGGTCACGGGTAGCCGCCATCTTTGGACCAATGTTGCCGCAATAAAACTGCCTGCTGACTCAGAATCGAGAAAGGCAGTAGTCTGGTGATTTTGTCCTGAGGGTGTCTGGATGGAAACTGGCATAGACAATCTTGGAGAGGTGGCATTCACACCTAGGGACACCTGTCCCACCGGACCTAGGTGCGAGCATTTCCCGGACGCTTGAGGACGTTGGGGACATCTCTGCCGAAAGTGATCAGGGCCACCGCAGTAGAGGCAGAGATTCAGCTCCAGACGACGAATTCTCTCATCAGGCGTCAGGCGAGCTCGTTCCACCTGCATAGGAACCTCAGGAGACGGCTGGGACACCGGAATGCCAGGATTCTGGAAGACCGGCGCCAGCTGGTGATGGCGACGGGACAGGCTTAGTCGTTGTTCATGCCGAACCTCCTCCTCCCTCTCCTAAAAACGAGTATCAACCCTGGTGGCCAGTAGGATGAGTTAGTTCAAGGAGGCAGGTAGGTCTTGGGCGGAAAGCACGTCTCTGACCCGACTGGACAGGCCCTTTTTAAAGGTGGCAATTAGAGCGGCCTCATTCCAGTCTAGCTCTGCTGCCAGGGTGTGAAATTGGATGGCATAGTCGACAACGGAGGAATTCCCTTGTGAAAGATTAAGTAGAGCAGTCTCAGCCGAAGACGCACGGGCAGGTTCCTCAAATACGGAGCGAAACTCGGCCAGAAAGGTTCGGAGATTGGCAGCAGTAAGGTCATCTCGGTCCCAGAGAGGCGTGGCCCAAGCCAGAGCTCTACCCTCCAATAGGCTGATGATGAAAGCCACTTTAGAGCGCTCGGTGGGAAACTGACTACTTAAAAGTTCAATATGCATGGTGTACTGAGTCAGGAATCCCCTGCACAACTTGGGGTCACCAACGTATTTGCTCGGGAGAGCCAGTTGTAGTTTCGAAGAGACAGCAGTAGGTGGTGAGCGCTGAGCAGTAGTATGCTGCTGTAAGGCGGCAGTCAGTTGCTGGATCTGCTGCTACTGTTGCTGGATCTGTAGGGCCTGTTGAGCGACCACTCTGGCTACGTCACGGATGTCAGGCACCTCGCCGGGATCCATGGTTGGAGCCTACTGTTACGCCTGGAGTAGTGGATCCACTGGACCGTCACTAGCGATGGCACTAACCTCACCAGGGAGCGGAGTCTAAAGGGCCGCTGGTTTTCACCAGAGCCCGCCGCAAGGCGGGATGGACTTGCTGTGGCAGGCGACCCCCAGGTCGCTACCCCTGGCTTGGTTGCTAGTGACGGCAGGCGAGGCGTGGCAGGAGCAGTAGGCAGGAGATAGTGCCGGCAGAGGACTGTAGACGTGACCGCCGGTGACGGACAGGACTCAGGAACAATGGGAAGGCAGCGGGCAAGGACTAGGGACAAGGACTGAAGACAGGAACAAGGGACAAGGACTAAGGTCAGGAACAACAGGGAGCTGGGCCAAACGCTATGGGAAGCATGTAGAGGCTCCAACACCTGTAGTGGGGCAGGGTTGGAATTTATAGGGAGTGATTGTGTGCAACACCAATTAGGGGCGGACTGGCCCTTTAAATCTGAGACAGCCGGCGCGCGCGCGCCCTAGGAGGCGGGGACGCGCGCGCCGGCCGGCACAGTCGGAGACAGGAGCGGGGCGAGGTAAGGCGCCCCCCGGGGCCGAACTAGCAGCAGCGCCGGGTCCCTGCACAAGGACCCCGGCGGCTGCATGGGGCAGGAGGAGGTTGCGGCGGCGGCCTGGAACACGGGACGCCGCCGCAGCCGTGACAGTTTTTAATCCACTCCTGGTTTTGATTGCATTATGAGGACCACAATACTGACTGAAATATACGTAGTGTGAACCCAGCCTATATATGTATACTTTTTTTCCTCTCGGGAACCCTTAAAAGTCCCTAAAAACTATTTTAAATTTAATATATGTCTAGTATTTAATAAATGTCTTGTATTTCCTAATTACAGTTTCCAAACCATAATAGTTAACAGGCAAACAATGCACTGCTGCCACGTTCTCTACCTGGCTGTATCTCCTGATCACAGTGGGTCTCAGCAGACCTGCTGTGATAAATTAATTTTGACACGTTTTGAAACTCTTTATTACTCCAGCACTTTAGATCTGATTAAAATATGGCACAATGCTGCTAAATATGTGACAGTCAAACATTGTCATGTCTCCAGGTAGTAAATTCGGCTCACACATGGAATATCCATGAAATTAAAAAATAAAATAAAATGTAGGTACAGTGGTCCTGTGGTGTCCCACTAGGGGTGTTACTGTTGTTTACACCCTTCGTAAAAGTCTGTACTTTTTGTGGTCTTAATGCAGCCACAGTATTACTTATAGATGACCCATAGATGTCACTGTACTATATACTGAAGTATGGAAGTCGCACAGCTGAAGTGTCTCAAAGGTTATTGTGTTTGTATGTACCAGATTCTGTGAACCAGTAGAATCTTTGCTTTCTTCTGTCCTATCACCTCTTCCTTTTCTACTCTTCTGTTGCACTCTTTTCATGCAACTACAGCGCAACACACACACTGGACAGAAAGTCCAGAAAGTTTTCTAGTAGCAATCTTAGTCAGTACCCCGCATGGGTAGGACGCAGGACAGTGCCCTCTTACAAACTTCTTTCTTGAAGTACCAACAAGCTGTGTGAAGCAGAGCTAAACCCTTCAGGAGAGGACTAGCCAAAAGATCATCTAAACCCACGCCGTGGACTAGGAGTACTACAGTGCAGGACAGTATCTATTAAAGAGCCACAGAGCTAGGAAGTGATCCAGGTGAAACAAAGTTACTGGAAAGTCTATGAACTCCATCTCGCAGCAGGAGTGTCAGCAGGAAACCCTCTGCACTCTGCTCATCCCAGGTAACAAGGTCTGGGGCCTGTGTCACCCATTAGTACAGTTCAGCCAAAGGTGGTGTGAAGACTAGAAAAAAAAGGTCAATACATGGGCACAGGTTGTTTTCTTCTTCTACAAGTATTCTTCTATACACTCCAACATCCTGACAGAGCACATTGCTATCTTGGGTTGAGACTGTCATGGCACCCTCTTCTCTACTACGCTACCTAACTACAACTCTACCAACTCTACTATATCCTACTCAGCACTTATCACACAGATCTGGTGGTTCTATTTTCGAGTATTTATTGGAACTGTATCAAATGTATGTCAAGATCTGTTGTAGTACCTGCTGCACATTTACAAGAAGTAAACCAAGTCAACATAGTCAACTGAGTCTGTGATTATTTATTACCACCTGCACAGCATTTACACCGCAACCACCGCATTTCCCCTTTTTGTGGGTGGCAGGTCCTACTATCCGGGAGGGTAATTACACTGCTCTTGCCACCTGTGACTACACTATCCCAAAATAAGAGCCCATGGAGCCTCATCAAGAGTCTCGAAACACAGGACAAACCAGATATCCCTCCGGGAAGGACCCAGCCAAGGGGTGGCTCCTGTAAGGAAACCACCAAAACCACCATATTCAGTGGCCCTATAAGTCAATGTAATGAGAAGGGAAAAACCAAGGCCAGGTATCCATCCACATACAGCTGTTTCGGGGTGTTGCCCCTCATCAGTGTGAAGCAGGATTCTGGCTAGGTGAGAGCAATGCCTAGTAGAGCCATAAGAGAAACAGATCGCTGATCTCAGGGAGACCAGCCGAACGATAACACTGCCGGCTGCTAATGAAAGCCCTCAATGCAGTGAAATCCTAAGTGCATTGCTCCCTGGGAAACATGAATATGCAAAAGAAGAGCCCGTGGAGCCTCATCAAAGAGTCTCAAAACACAGGACTAGCCAGATATCCCTCCGGGAAGGACCCAGGCCATCCCCCACAGGAGTGGCGTCACACTTCCATCTAGCCAGTGACCGGCCTTCCCACTGCTACAACATCATTCGGGAGCATACCACAGTCCCTCAAGTTCAACTTAGCCTTAGGTTATAATATTTTTTTAAAAATACAATAGTTATTTCTAGCCCAGTGGAAATTAAGACCAGACTCACCATACATAGCTGCAGTTAGAAGCTGCTGCGATTGTGAATAGCTAACTGATTGACCAATAAAAGTATTTTACAGGTAAAACCCCAGTATTAGTGGCGTGCATGCAGTGATCTAGTATATCCTCTATACAGTACAGTGTGAGACTATGTTCACACGCAGTATTTTTGCTCAGTATTTTTCTACCAAAACCAGGAGTGGATTGAAAACACAGAAAAGCTATGTTCACACACACTGTTGAAATTTAGTGGATGGCCGTCATTTATGGCAAATAATTGGCGTTATTTTAAAACATCGGCCGTTGTTATGAAATAACAACAATTATTTGCCATTAAATGTCGGCCATCCACTAAATTTCAACAGTAAGTGAACATAGCCTTTCTGTGTTTTCAATCCACTCCTTGCTTTGGTTGCAATATGAGGACCAAAATACTGAGCAAAAATACTGTGTGTGAACCCAGCCTGATACTACATGTCATGTACTGCTCTTTACCTGCAACAGGATGAGCTGCTCTTTTGGGCACCAGGTGAGGGTAGCTTCATTTTAGATTTCTGGGACATCAGACGATCATTGAAAAACACCTGCATGGTAAAAATTAGAGATGAGCAAAGTGAATCTGGTGAGTCATGATTTGTTGCAAATCACACTGACAATTTGCTTCGTTCTGTGAAGTCAATTCCTGCCAATTCATTAAGGAAATTTGCAAAAGAACAAAATTGTGGCTGGACATGCTGTCTGCAGCGTCACTGGGCTGAGGAAAGGGATTAAAGGGGTTATCCAGCACTACAAAAACATGGCCACTTTTTCCCCTCTCTTGTCTCTAGATTGGGTGGGGTTTGGAACTCAGTTCCATTGAAATAAATGGAGCTTAAAGGGGAACCCCAGGTAAAGGTTAAAAAAAAATGAAACTTCTGCAGAAGCATAAAGCATTACTTACCTGTCTATCCCAGTTTTGAAACTACTAAAAATCCATTTGTTTGTGTGTGTGTGTGTGTGTGTGTATGGGGGGGGGGGGGGTTGCTTTGTTTTGTGTTTCTGTTCTTCCTGGCTTGGCATTTCCCAGAATGCAATGCTTTCCCTCATGTGATCACAGCCCCCACCCATTACAATCAGTAAAATTAGTGCAGCAGCTGCTTCTGGCCTCCTGTGACATCACGCCTGCATCATCAGCAAACACACACAATGTGAGACAGAGGCATGTAAGATTTGTTTCCTAAGGGGGGATAGCAGCAGGAGCAGGAGACAATGTTAATTAGCATAGGGGCCATTTTTTTCACTTCCTGGATTTCTGTCAGCTACCAGTGTGGCAGAACCGTACAGATACAGTAATACATTGTATAGACACATCTATATTACTTTTAATGTACTTTTAACCCCTTAAGGTCAAAGCCTATTTTCGTTTTTGCGCTTTTGCTTATTCCATTTTAAGTTTAAAAGACCATAGCGCTTGCATTTTTTCACCTAAAGACGTATATGAGCGCTTATTTTTTGCGAAACCAATTGTACTTTGCAATGACAGGCATTATTTTTCCATAACATATGCTGCGAAACCAGAAAAAAATCATTTGCGCTGTCAAATTGAAAAAAAAACGAATTTGTTTTGATTTCGGGGAGTTTTGCATTTACGCCGTCCGTCCTATGGTAAAACTGACTTGTTATGCATGTTCCTCAAGTCGTTACGATTACTATGATATATAACATGTATAACTTATATTGTATCTGATGGCCTGTAAAAAATGTAAACCATTGTTAACAAATATACGTTCCTTAAAATCGCTCCATTCCCAGGCTTATAGCGCTTTTATCCTTTGGTCTATGGGGCTGTGTGAGGTGTCAGTTTTTGCGCCATGATGTGTTCTTTCTATCGGTACCTTGATTGCGCATATATGACTTTTTGATCGTTTTTTATTACATTTTTTCTGGATTTGATGCGACCAAAAATGCACAATTTTGCACTTTGGAATTTTTTTGCGCTGACGCCGTTTACCGTGCGAGATCAGGAATGTGATTAATTAATAGTTACGCGCGCGGCGATACTAAATATGTTTATTTATTTATTTATTAATTTATATTTATAAAATGGGAAAAGGGGGGTGATTTGGACTTTTATTAGGGGAGGGGATTTTTTATTAATAAAAAACACTTTTTTACTTTTTTTTTTACTGTAACTAGAAGCCCCCCTGGGGGACTTGTATATAGACAGCACTGATCTCTCATAGAGATCAATGCTGTGTACATACACAGCAAAGATCGATTAGATCGGTCATAGATTACTATGGCCTGCTGCAGGCCATAGCAATCTATTGCCGAGCCGGGATCAGCGTCATTCTGACGCTGAGGCCCGGCACGGGCAGAAGAACGGATCTCCGTTCCACTAGACACCAGGGACGTGCGGCGCAGTGCCTCTAAATGCAACCGGGCAGTGCCTCTATTAGCCGGCGCGGGTCCCGTTTCCGCGCCGGCTAATAGAGGCACTGCCCGGCTGCACGTGTCAGCCGGGATCAGCGCCGTTCAGAACACCCCGAGCGGCACCATGACGTATCAGATACGTCATGGGTCGCTAAGGGGTTAATAGAAAACAAGTTTTTCTTATCCGGAGTTCCCCTTTAATTGCAAACCACACCTGAACTGGAGACAAGAGAGGGGGAAAAGTGGCCATGATTTTGTAGTGCTGGATAACCCCTTTAACCACCACGATATGGATGCCTCATGCCAGGATGGACCTAGACAGACAAGCCAGTGCTGGCTGTCCAGGAATTATAGAAAGTTTAGTTTTGCAAAATCTGGAGGGCTGCATGTTTGATACCTGTGCACCAAACTCTGAGATAAAAGTCTAGAGGGTTGTAGCTCATAAAATAGGATCTTAACTTGGTGTTTCTAATATTCTAATATCCTGGCAGATTGTAAGAATAGGCCATTAATTCATAAAGAATGGATAATCCCTTTAAGTTGTTCTGCAGAATATCATTCGAATGCACACTGTACAATGGAATAAAGTACTTTTCGGTATAAGTCTATTAAGTAACAATTAAATCCAATGACGCACAGTTGCCTTGGCTCAGACTGTATTTGTTCTCGTTCTCTCTCCTTTATTTGTCCCAGACCATTACAGAGGCTGCCGTGAGGAATGACTCATCTCTAGTGTGCTCCCCAGGGAGCTTTAACGTTTTACCCCTTCTCAATCCATTTCTGCCCTTTGCTGTCCATCCCTCTTATTTAAGCTTAAAGGGGTAGTGCGGCGCTCAGCAATTATTCACAGAATAACACACATTACAAAGTTATACAACTTTGTAATGTATGTTATGTCTGTGAATGGCCCCCTTCCCCGTGTCCCACCACCCCCACCCGTGTACCCGGAAGTGTGGTGCATTATACATACCTGACGCGTGTCGACCCCCGTCTCCGATCTTCAGACAATGACGTCCGGCCGAACACCTCTGACTGTCCCTAGTGCCGGCCGCCCTCTGCAGCGTCATCAGATGCTCAGCCGCGATTGGCTGAGCATAACTGTGCTCAGCCAATCGCGGCTGATGACGCGGCCGCGTCATCAGCTGCTCAGCCGCAACTGGCTGTGCATAACTGTGCTCAGCCAATCGCGGATGAGCACTGTCATGACGCGGCAGAGGGGGGCCGGCATCAGGGTCGGCAGGAGCTGTTCGACCGGCCTCCAGAAGATGACGTCTTGGCACAAGATGGCGGACGGGCGTGACGCGGATCAGGTATGTATAATGCACCACACTTCCGGGTGTGGTGGAAGGGGGCCAATCACAGACATAAGATACATTACAAAGTTGTATAACTTTGTAATGTGTGTTATTCTGTGAGTAATTGCTGAGCGCCGCACTACCCCTTTAATTCACACATTGAGCCTATAGGGGGAGTTTGTTAAGGCTTGTGGCAGGAATGTGCAGAAGCCTGGTGTGAACTGGGCCTGGTTTTTGCTTTTGTGTGACACACCTGATTGCTTTTCAGCATCCGGCAATGCAGGAGTTAATCAGAGCTCTGCAGGATTTGATTATTACAGCTGAGTAAGTCTTTTGAGTGACTTGTTCCTGTGCCTGTCCAGAACTTTGAGGATCAGAGTGCTGGTCCAATGGAGATCTGGACCAGGCTCTTGATCCTCATAAAAGAAAGCTGAGCCAGTCTCCCAGCGCTGGCTATTAAGGTTCATACCCTGATCCCAGCTCCCCCTGTCTACTCCTGTGATCCCCGTTCCTAATTCCTCTGCTTGCTCGACCTGTTATTTGACCTCCTGCCTGACCTTTGGCTATCCGATTGTTTACTGATTTTGTACTGTGTTGCCTGTTTGGTTTTGACTTTGGCTTGCTGACTATCCTTTGTATTTTTTGTCTGTCTCGTTCTGTGTTTCACTTAAACCAGAGCAGGGACCACCTTCGTGGTTGTCCACGGATACCTAGGGCCGTTTGGGGCAAGTAGGTAGGGACAGTGGGTGAGCTTAGCTTCAGGGCTCACTGTCGTGTCTTGTCCCTACCTCTCCTGTCCTGACAGCTTGGATGCCAGTTCTCCACCATTAAAAAGTCACAAATGTTTGTGTAAGCCTCATTTTGTGCTACAAGTTTCAGCTTTTCTGTGCTTTTAGCAGAAATTTAAGCGTGTTGTGAATTGTGACTTTTTCACATCAGTTTCCCTTCCCTCAGGTCTATGGAAATTCTATCATGTTTTTAATAGAGGGTCTGCATGAGGAATCCATGGCTTACGCTCAGATTGCTGCCCCTGATGTGCTGGGGAGCAGCACAAGTTAGGCATTTCACTATGAGAGCTTTGCTTAATATGCTAGAACCACTTATGGTTTGATGTATTTCCTGAATACAAAATGAAAACGCTTTCTAAATGGTTTCAGTACAAAATCAAGAGATTTAGGCCAGCACAACTTTATATCACAGTCATTGTGAAGCAGGGGTGGGCAATTAAGTTTCCTATGGAGCCACATGACAAATTGAGATGGTTTTTGAGGGCCAGACCAATGGGGGTAGGTGGGGAGGTGGGAGTGTTTCCCAACCTTTTCCACCCTGGGAATCCCCTACCAAATAACAGGGCTGGCTCCAGGTTTTTGTTTGCCCTTGGGTAACAGAGCCTTAGCAGGCCCCTTTGTAGAGCAAATTATGTGGCGTCATTATTAGGGGGTCTGAGCAGAGGCGGGGGGATCAAGAGCCCCTGCTGAGACCCCCTAATAGTGACAACAGACTGCTGCGTGAGAGTATTTTTATTTTATTTTATTTTTAATTTACAGGTTAAAATAAAGAAGACCGGACTACTTAGGAAAAACAGAATATTACTTTTCTTTAACTATAAAAAGGTCAATGAGGGTTCTCTGGGGAGTTTTATTTCTTTTTTCTTATTTTTGACTTAGTAGTGGAAGCCGTCTAATAGATGAACAGTAGAACGGCTAAAACTTACCCCCCCCCCACACACACACACTTATTATCCCGATACCCACCACCACTAGGGGTACTGGGAAGAGCCAGATACTGTCAGGCCTGGAGCGTCAGAAAATTGGGGGTGGTGGTGGTGGTGGGTACTGGGGTAATAAGTTGGGAAGGGGGGGTAGTGTTATCCATTCTACTAGTTAAAGTTAAGCCCTGGCTTAGTAACGAATACCATCTTTTAGACGGCTTCCACTACTAAGAGAAAAATAAGAAAAAAACACAACAACCTTAAAAGATCTTTATTATTATCTTTATAATAAAATGCCCCAGAGAACCATCGTTGACCCTTTTATTATATAAAAAAGTAATAATCTTCTTTCCACAGTAGTCCGGTCTTCTTTATTTCAACCTGTAAAAGTAAAATAAATAAATAAAGACACTTTCACTGAGTAGCAACTACTGTCTAGCATTATTATTAGGGGATCTCAACAGAGGCTCTTGCCCTCCCCTGCCTCTGCTGAGACCCCCTAATAATGACAGTAGAAAATGCCCCCCCCCCATTTCCCCTTCCCCTCCTCAAGAATACTTACCAGGTCCTCAGTCTCTGCTTGCTAGCTGCTAGAGGCGGGACAACGAGGCGCCTCTTTGGCCCGTCGAGAAAAGAGATGTCACACATCAGGATGTGCCTTTGGGGAGCTGTCACTGGTGATCGGAGAGCGGCAGCGGCCTGCGTGCGTGAGTCTGGGGGGAGGTTTGGTGCAAGCTGTCACTGGTGCCGGATGCCTGCGGATGTTAGTCAGGGAAGGAGGAGAGGGGTGCCAGGTTGCTACTGGCCAGCTGGTATTATCACTTAGTGCAGGGCTGGGGGGCCCTTGAGGGTCTGTGGGCCTCAGCACTTGCCCGAGTATGCCAGGTGCTTACGATGGCCCTGCCAAATAATGTTCTACAAAGTACAAAAAACTTAATTCAGTGACTCACAGGTGACACCTTCTTTGATTCGAAGCGTCACTTTCCTTTTTCCTCTACATCTGTCCCAGCCCACCTTGATGGTTTCTTCCAGCTACAACTCATCTCTTCAGAACCTGCCAGACAAATATGTTAGGCTTCACACCTTCCCTTTGTCCCTCTTATTGGGTCCCATAAAGAAGTAATTCTGCTATGTTCACATAATGTATTTATGAACGATTAAAACAACAGATTTTCTTGTCATAAAAAAATGAATTGCATTGAAATCAATGCAAACAATTGCCATGTGTTAACCAACGTCTGTTGTTTAATATGGCCGTGGAAGTAATTCACACGTTAATTATTTCCGGTCGTTCTTTCCAAACAGCGTCCACCACTGTGTACCTGTCATGCCTGTCATACTGTGCATGGAAATCAATGGTTAATTGATTTCCAGGCACACCCATACGGTCGGCAGATTTCAATGTTCCTCCTGCCAATTATGTAGTATTGGCCAGTGGAACATGCCAAACAATGGCCGCTGTTTTACATTGTGTGAACATAGCCTTGTACTGTGTATTTTCCTTCCTTACCATTGTCAAGGTCTCAGCTTCCTGACATATAGATATAGAATCAGCGTTGTTTACATTCAGAGACTAAAAGCCTATACAGACCTAATACACCTGGGTTTATTAGACGGTATCCAGTCTGGGTAATCCTCCGAGAGCTAAGTATCTGCCACTGCACACATCTCTTTCCTGTATCGATAGCATGTTACAATATATAAGCATATATGCCTGGAGGCTCATAGCAGGTTGTCTACACTGGATACACTTGCAAGTAATCTCTCAATTAAATTATTCCCAATAACAGCATATCAGCATTTTTACTGTATAGGTATAAGCAAAATAAGTCAGTTTTTATCACATGTACTCTGTTAGTCACAGCCAGAGTTTGACTGGGGTGGTCTGGGCTTCAGGCTCATAATAGTCATGGATCTTTTAACATCTGCATAGTTTACACTGCTTAGAAACATTAAGAGAACTCAATGAATAATTGTTTCAACTTGAAAATTTTTATTCATATCTATATCATAAAACCGCCTAAACCGCTTGACCCCAAATTTGGCCCACAGATACAATGGGTACCTGGGAAGGTTAGAGCGAAGGTCCCGTCCCCGCCAGATGTACAGGAGGGTAGGGGGAGGGGGAAGAGGCCCCTATAGAGATGAATGGGAGAATCTCCACACTGCACACTCAGGTGTTATAATTAGTGCTGCAGCTCTGCCCAGTGGCAGTTGGAAGCCTTAGCAACCAATAGGATTACTACTTTCATTTTCACAGGGATCTGGAATCTGATTGGTTACTAGGGCCAGCTGCCTTACAACAGATCCACAGAAATAAATTCAGTAAGGGCCAGTTCACACTGAGCTTTCCGCGTGGAATCCCGCCATGCTCAGTGTGCTGCTGTAAGTAAATGAGAGGGCGCGCCGCGGAATTCCGACGCTCTTGCTCAGTGTGAACTGGCCCTAAGGGCATATCCGCAGCAGATTTCTCGCTGCGAATTCGCAGCGAGACCCGCTGCGGATCCCTGCTGTGAGTGCGATGGACATCCCGCTGTGAGTTTGTCAGCAGCTCGCTCTGTTAACCCCCAGCCGCCAGAGCGTATACATCACCTGCTCCCTGCTCCGGCTTGTTTGGGGCTCCCGGTGTCTTCACGTCCCACTCAGCCGACGGGGCAGCGCACTGATTGGCCGAGCGGTACGAAGCAAGCCGGAGTAGGGACCAGGTGATGTATACGCTCGGGGGGTTAACGGGGCAGGCTGCTAACAAACTCGCAGCGGCAGTATAGGGACTACCTGCAGGGGGGGTGTATAGAGTATGGGGGCTACCTGCAAGTGGGGGGAGTGTATAGAGTATGGGGGCTACCTGTAAGTGGGGGGTGTATACAGTATGAGGGCTACCTGTGGGGTGGAGTGTATAAAGTATGGGGGCAACCTGCAAGAAGGGGGGGATTGTATAGAGTATGGGGGCTACCTTCTGGGGTGGAGTGTATACAGTATAGGGACTATTTGCAAGGGCGAGGGGGTGTATAGAGTATGAGGGCTACCTGCAAGTGGGGGGAGTGTAAAGAGTATGGGGGCTACCCGCAGGGGTGGGGGGTGTATACAGTATGGGGGACACCTGCGGGGGGGGAGTGGTTACAATATGGGGGCTACCTGCAGGGAGGGAGTGTATACAGTATAGGAGTACCTGCAAGGGAGGGGTAGTGTATACAGAATGAAGGCTACCTGCAAGGGGGGGGCATACAGTATTAGAAACTTTAAAACCTCTTCTGTGTTGTCCTCAGCAAGGATGAAAGGTAGTGCCTAAAAGGGATTATGATAATGCAGGATTGTGTATGCACTTATTATAAGCTTCAGGTTTTTTACACACACACACACACACACACACACACACACACACACACACACACACGCACACACACTTATGGTCTGCAGTCAGGGAGGATGTGGCAACCTTACACTACAGGTATACAGGACCCCAGAACTATACACTACACGTATACAGGACCTCTATATACTAGAGGTATACAGGACCTCCACTAACACTGTTGTCAATGTTGTATATAACCAGGCTCAGCATAACACTACCAATGTTATACACAATCAGGCTGTATATAACACTGCCAATGTTGTATATAACCAGGCTGTATGTAACACTGCCAATGTTGTATATAACCAGGCTCAAAATAATACTGTTATTGTTGTTATTGTTGTTGACCTCCACTAACACTGTTGTCAATGTTGTATATAACTAGGCTCAGCATAACACTACTAATGTTTTACATAACCAGGCTGTATACTGTATACCACTGCCAATGTTGTATATAACCATGCTCAGCATAACACCGCCAATGTTGAACATAACCAGGCTCAGCATAACACTACCAATGTTGTACATAATCAGGCTGTATACTGTATAACACTACCAATGTTGTATATAACCAGGCTCAGCATAACACTGCCAATGTTGCACATAACCAGGCTGTATATAACACTGACAATGTTGTATATAACCAGGCTCTGTATACACAGTAAGGCTCGGTTCAGACGTTGTAACTGTGCGGCTGTATTTGCGGCTGTAATTGTGCGGCGGTATTTTTGGTGGTTCGTGTGTATGCTTGGAAGTATAGGATATGCGGCTGCACAGTGCACACTATGTCTGAATCTACGGCCCTATCGTTAACGGACCCGTAAAAAATGAACAAGACCATTGTTTGCGGCTGGACATGCAGCCGTGGATTGACAGGCGGTCCGTACGGAGTACTTCAAAAATAGCCGGCAATGATGCCGAATGCCGATGCCTCTAATAGTTAATATATTAAATTACTAAAACACATTTTCTTTGTAATCAAGACACTTTCGTTGTTCAATAATTTATTTCTAACGAATCCATCATTTTGCAATTAAATATACTGTTAAAATAAATAGATATATAAATAAATGTATATTTATCTATATATTTATTTTTTGACAGTATATTTAATTGCACAATGATGGATTCGTTAGAATTAAATTATTGAACACCGAAACTGAATTTATTTCCATGAAAATGTGTTTTATTAATTAAATATTAATTAGTACAGGAAGCTCCATAAGCCATTAATTCATATTCCCGGCAATAGAGCATTCTGTACTAATCATCACTTTACTTTAATGAAAACATCAAATGTTTCTTCTAATTATGTTATGACAATAGCATTATTAGAAGAAACATTTAGAATTATATGTGCGCTCAGCTGATTGGCTGTTCGGCTGAGCGCACATATAATGAGCCGGTCCTCAGTACAGTGACTTCATTGTGCTGCGGACCAGCGAAGAGGACACATCGGGGTGAGTATAGAGCTCTCCCCACCCCCTCCCCTGCACTGCACCCCTCCCAGCAAGGAAGGGGGGTCACTTAACCCCTTCCTTGCTGGGATGGGTGCAGTCTGACATCAGTCTGGCCCCCAGGGGGTTAAGGGGGATGCAATACATCCTCCCTTAACCCCTTGGGGGTCAGACTGTAAGCAGCGATCTGTAAAGATGCTGCATACTGTAAGGAGCACAACACCGCTCACAATGATGGGTGTTGTGCTCCTGTTTGTGTTTTTTTTGTGTGTTTCTCCCTTTTTGTTTTTCAGATATCGGTATCCTGGGGATTACGTCGGATTCCATGGACTACGTCGATGACCAGCGGTTGTTGTTTTAATTTTTTTAATAAAATGGTCAATGAGGGGTGTGGGGGTGTTTTTTTTTTAATAAAATTTTTTTTTAACTTGTGTGTTGTCTTTATTTCTTTACTTTATAGACTTAGTAGTGGAAGCCGTCTAAAAGACGGAATCCATTACTAAGTTGGGGCCTAGTGTTAGCCGGTATAAAATGGCTAACACTAACCCCCTATTATTACCCCAGTACCCAATGCCACCAGGGGTACTGGGAAGAGCCGGGTGCCAGTGGTCCCGGAGCATCAAAATTGGCGCTCCTGGACCAGGCGGCAGCAGGCTGGTAAGATTTAGGCTGGGGAGGGCCTAAACCAATGGCTCTTCCCACCCTGGTGTTACCAGGCTGCTGTCGTTTGGTTTTTAACCCGGCTGGTTATAAAAATAGGGGGGACCCTATGCGTTTTTTTTTAAATAAATAAATAATTTAAAAAAACCGCATAGGGTCCCCCCTATTTTTATACCCAGCCGGGTTAAAAACCAAACGACAGCAGCCTGGTAACACCAGGGTGGGAAGAGCCATTGGTTTAGGCCCTCCCCAGCCTAAATCTTACCAGCCTGCTGCCGCCCGGTCCAGGAGCGCCAATATTGACGCTCCGGGACCACTGGCACCCGGCTCTTCCCAGTACCCCTGGTGGCATTGGGTACTGGGGTAATAATGGGGGGTTAGTGTTAGCCATTTTATACCGGCTAACACTAGGCCCCAACTTAGTAATGGATTCCGTCTATTAGACGGCTTCCACTACTAAGTCTATAAAGTAAAGAAATAAAGACAAGACACAAGTTTAAAAATTTTTTTATTCAAATAAAAACACCCCCACACCCCTCATTGACCATTTTATTAAAAAAATTAAAACAACAACCGCTGGTTATCGACGTAGTCCATGGAATCCGACGTAATCCCCAGGATACCGATATCTGAAAAACAAAAAGGGAGAAACACACAAAAAACACACAAACAGGAGCACAACACCCATCATTGTGAGCGGTGTTGTGCTCCTTACAGTATGCAGCATCTTTACAGATCGCTGCATACAGTCTGACCCCCAAGGGGTTAAGGGAGGATGTATTGCATCCCCCTTAACCCCCTGGGGGCCAGACTGATGTCAGACTGCACCCATCCCAGCAAGGAAGGGGTTAAGTGGCCCCCCTTCCTTGCTGGGAGGGGTGCAGTGCTGGGGAGGGGGTGGGGAGAGCTCTATACTCACCATCCGATGTCCCGATGTTGTCTCTTCGCTGGTCCGCAGCACAATGAAGTCACTGTACTGCGGACCGGCTCATTATACGTGCGCTCAGCCGAACAGCCAATCAGCTGAGCGCACATATAATTCTAAATGTTTCTTCTAATAATGCTATTGTGATAACATAATTAGAAGAAACATTTGATGTTTTAATTAAAGTAAAGTGATGATTAGTACAGAATGCTCTATTGCCGGGAATATGAATTAACGGCTTATGGAGCTTCCTGTACTAATTAATATTTAATTAATAAAACACATTTTCGTTGAAATAAATACAGTTTCTTTGTTCAATAATTTAATTCTAACGAATCCATCATTGTGCAATTAAATATACTGTCAAAAAATTTATATATATATAAATATACATTTATTTATATATATATTTATTTTAACAGTATATTTAATTGCAAAATGATGGAATCGTTTACATTTAATTATTGAACAATAAAAGGGACTTTATTAGAAAGAAAATGTGTTTTATTAATTCAATATATTAACCATGAGAGACATCGGCTATAGTGCAGAGGATCGCAAACCCCGGTAATAGCAATTCATGTAAACTGTTTCCCTGCTTTCCCAGATGCATCCAGAGGTGTTTGCATCACTTTCTTAACATTTTATTTGTTATTTTTAGTTGAACCAGATTTCAAAGTAAATGACCGTATGTTTTGAGCCGCATGTCTATTTTTTCCCACGGCCGGAGTTTCACCCGCACATTTACAGCCGCATAAAAAATACAGCCGCACAGTTACATCGTGTGAACCTAGCCTAAAACTGCTAATGTTGTATATAACCAGGCTCTGTATACAGCCTGATCACACGACATCTCAGTTTGGCTATTAGGTATTTAAGATGTTTAAAGTTTTTAGTTTATTTCTAATGTGCATAAGCTACAATTTACATAAACAGTGCAGAACTGTCGTGTATATAGTGTTTAAAGGGGTATACTGGGCTCCTGGAGATTTCCCCTTAAAAAAAAAACAAGGGCATAGATTGGCCTCCTGGACGACCTTGGAATAAATCTAATTAACACACTGACACTTTATACCTGCGCTCTCCCCCACTCCCCCTGTGCACAGCAATAAAAGCTGGATGGTCTGAATACACTGCTGGTGAGTGCCTCCTTTTATCCTTTATTCATTGTTCATTTAGCAATCTAGCATTTTTGCAACAAGCATTTTCCTGTCCATAGACAGCATTGCAGCCACAGCAATAATTATCTTTGTTATTGCAGGCTGCATATTGGATTTGACAATTTATACATAGTGCCTAAAAGTGTATTTTGGTCTGTTATACAGTAATTAATCGTACATATGATTTGTGTACTTGGATTTTTTCAGTGATTATAGCTTCCTATCAGCTGACATAATTTCTCAATCTGATAGTCTGGAATATCAGTCCTGTAGTCTGGAATATCAGTCCAGCAGTCTGAAATATCAGTCCGATAGTCTGGAATATGAGTCCTGTAGTCTGTTATATCAGTCCGATAGTCTGAAATATCAGTCCTGTATTCTGTAATACGATATGATAACTATCAGTCCAATAGTCTGGAATATCAGTCCTGTAGTCTGGAATATCAGTCCAATAGTCTGTAATATCAGTCCTGTAGTCTGTAATATCAGTTTGATAGTCTGGAATATGACTCCTGTAGTCTGGAAAATCAGTCTGATAGTGTGTAATATGAGTCCTTTAGTCTGTTATATCAGTCCGATAGACTGGAATATCAGTCCTTTAGTCTGTTATATCAGTCCGATAGACTGGAATATCAGTCCTGTAGTCTGGAATATCAGTCTGATAGTCTGGAATATCAGTCCTGTATTCTGTAATATGATCTGATAAATATCAGTCCAATAGTCTGTAATGTCAGTTCTGTAGTCTGGAATATCAGTCCAATAGTCTGGAATTTCAGTTCTGTAGTCTGGAATATCAGTCCACTAGTTTGGAATATGAGTCCTGTAGTCTGTAATATCAGTCCTGTAGTCTGGAATATGTATCCTATAGTCTGTAATATCAGTCCGATAGTCTGGAATATGACTCCTGTAGTCTGGAAAATCACTCTGATAGTGTGTAATATGAGTCCTTTAGTCTGTAATATCAGTCCGATAGTCTGGAATATGAGTCCTGTAGTATGTATTATAATTCCGATAGTCTGTAATATGAGTCCTGTAGTTTGTAATATCAGTTCTATAGTCATTCATATAAGTCCGATATAGTCTGTAATGAGTCCTGTAGTCTGTAATATTAGTCCGATAGTTTGGAATATTACTCCTGTAGTCTGGAAAATCAGTCTGATAGTGTGGAATATGAGTCCTGTAGTCTGGAATATCAGTCCGATAATCTGGCATATCAGTCTAATAGTGTGGAATATGAGTCCTTTAGTCTGGAATCAATCATATAGTATTTAATATCAGTCCGATAGTCTGTAATATGATTAGTCTGTTAGATGAATCAATCTTTGGTGGTCAAATTTTTCCTGAGTGGGTAAAAAGCCCATTTGGTCAGTTTACATTGCTGAATATTTTTTTTTTTAATCAATCTCTTCATCTGTTAGATGCATCGATGTTTCCTACAGAGGAGTTGGTGGTTAAATTTATCCTGAGTGGGTACAGAGCCCATTTTTGACAGTCTGCATTGCAGAACAAATTTTTTAAAAAATAATTTCTTCATCTGTTAGATGTATCGATGTTTCATACAGAGGAGTTCCCAAGTATTTTTCTCCTATAGACTATAATGGGATTTAATATTAGTTCGAATATACGAATATCGGGAGCTATTCGAATCGAATTTTGAATTATTGAATATTTCACTATTCGCTCATCTCTAGCAATATTTTATCCCCCCCCCCCCCCTTTTTTTCCTTTCATTCTTAAACCCAAATTTCAGGCTATAAGTTGTTCCATGTTTTCTGTTTTCCCTTTTGGACGATAATTACAGTTTCTTCTACTACATATAGGTGTCAAAATTAACTCGAACATCTCCCATTGACTTTAATGGGGTCCGAGTTCGACCCGAACTTTACTACTGTTCGAGGTTCAACTCAAACTCGAACATTTTACTGTTCGATCATCACTAATCCCAGGCAGATCCAATTTGCTTGAATTTCATCATAGCAGCTCATTATAAAAGTAATGTATGTCACCACCTGCCTGTATACACACCCAATGTCTGAGAATGCTCCTGTCCAGATGGTGGGAAAAAGAAGAGTTTTACATGAAAAAATGAAAAGTCGACCTGGAACTTTTTGCACAAACTATATGTAAACCTGCTCAGATTTAGTTATAATACATGATACTTGCAGATTGGGCTTCATGACAGGTTCCCTTTAAATTAAGAAAAAAAAATCTGAACTGGTAAAACATCAGCCCTGTAGTGCACTGAATGACATAGAGTTTATCTATAGACTAATTCCCCTCATTGAACAAGGTGCACACCCTGGACCACAAGACCTTGTGCACAGTGCAGAGCTGAGTGAGTGCAGAACACGGTCCTGGCACTGCTGCTCCGCTCTCCAGGTTGTGCACTGCATCCTTTTGGGAGCCTCCTCTAGCACTGCAGCACGCATGCACCATAGCCAGCTCCTCTCCTAGCAACAGAAGCATCAGCACCAGCCCAGGGGAGGGAGGCACGGCGGCGGCGGCACCAGTTTGTGTTGCATAGAGTAGTAACTGGGGGAGGAGGCAGCTCATCCTCTGTCATGCACCAAGGGGGCGGGAGGGAGGTGCAATGTGCAGAAAAAAATAGGAGAGCCAGCCAGACGGGTGGATACAGCAGGAGAAGGATGCGAGTGCTGCAATAGCTGCTGCAGCTATAGTGAGGATCCAAATGGGAGCCAGATAACCCCTGCTGGGGTGTTCGAGCCCCCTCTGTGCTGGAGACACGAGCATGCCTATGAGGAGTGTGCTGCTGCAGCATAGACACTGAGCTGTATCCCAGGTCTGCAGAGCTATGAGATATGGAGGAGGCAGGCAGCTCCCTGCGGCATCCCCGGCCATCCTCTCCCATGCCCCATCTGTCAGGCCAGCTCTCCTGCCCTGCGCTGCTGCACCTCTTCTGTCTGCTGCTGCTCTCCTGCCCCCAGCCCTGGGGAGCCTCTGCCACACAGACAGGTCAGTGACTTCTTATTACTTCTCATGCAATTGTCATCTTGTCCACAACAGTTTATAATGCCCCTGCAATAAGTTTGTAGTAACCTCCCCCAGCAACAAAAACTTCTTCCTTCTGCCCCCCAATATGAAGGTGATGACTCTCCCAGGTCTGTGGGAGCCCAGCAGCTGTATGCTGCTAATTCTCTGCCATGTGTTCCTTCTGCTCACTAACCACTGACCACCTGGCTCTTCATAGCTCTGGGCAGTTCATACAGCAGAGGAAGCTTCTCTATGTAACACAGCAGCCTCAGATCCAGCAATCTGCAATGACCTCTGCAAGGTGTAACAGCTGCAGGATCCGAGCTGCTCGGAGAAGGGAGAGCTCCCATGGATGTTGCATAAGGAAGTACTGCAGTAAAAGGGATGCAGATGATAGGAACTACTACTAGAAGACTACTACATCCCACTACACCACCTTTCCTCCTGACATTTGCTGTACCTGGGTACATCTATAAAGCGCTTAGCACCATACTCTTGGCTCTGTAATGCAATTCTATATATATATTTATTTATATATGATCCCTTATGTTATGTGCAACCTGCATCTGCTACACATAATGTGATACCATATCCTTTGTCTTGTTAGTATCACCCTATCCCATCATCTATGTAACTCATGACATGCCTTACTGCTGCAGATGCTTTCCACCTCTATTCTTCCATGGCTTGTTATGTACTGTCCCTGTAATGTATTGCCTTGTCTCCTCTACGGACTAGCTGACAGCCTGTTCTCTGTGCTTGCACTCCTCAGACAGCAGCACACCCTCCTCTCCCCCTGGCCAGCACTCACAGCTCACAATCCTGTACTTGCATCTCTCTGAACCAGGAGACAGGGCACTACTCCTCCACCCACTGGCTCAGGACAGTCATGTGACTCAGACCCCACTCACAGCAGCCGGCTCTGATAGCTCACCAGCACTTTGTACCTCGCCACGGCCCTATGGGGATTCAAAGCAGCTCACACTGCATGTGTTTGCCTAGAAATAATAAGATATGATGCTTGTTCTCTGCATTCTCTAGCTCACTACTATGTTATGGATCACTACATGTGTTGTTTTGTTCTGTCCTATAGGAATGAATTCAATTGTGTATTTGTTTACTAATTTGCATAAGTGGGCAAATTACCTATTTATATCTCCTGTTTGTTACTATATTTGATGAAGAGAACTTAGGCTGTGCAAACGCATTATATATTTGTGCTATCCGAAATAAATGCATTTTATTTCTTTCACCTAAAACTTTGGTCCCATGACTTTGTGAGGACAGGGCTGGTGTTTCCAAAGAGTTTGGCAATTTTTTCTTTTTTCCTTTAATACTAGAAGATGCTTAATCACTCATGGCCAGCTAGGGGGCGCTCTGGCAGACAGAGTGCTGCACATCTAACTTGGACTTAGGAATCTCTGAGTTACATGTGCTGTCTGCCCGAGCGCCCCCCCCCCCCCCCCCCCAAACCTGGCTGCCTCCCCTCCCTCCTCCCATGGTGGTTAGTTTGATTCCTATGTCTAAGTTAGATGTGCAGCCAGTAAGGAGGCGCTCCCCGGCCCACCGAGCTTACTTTAGACCCAGCAAATTAATGTTCCGGGTATATCCCAGTAAGTTACGCCCCTGTTGACAACTCCCTTCTTGCAGAGTGCACGGGGCAATCATCCATTATCCTGCTGAGGGGCAGCAAGCAAGGGGAGGTAGATAAAGGAGGGAGGGGGCAGTGAGAAGAACAGATAGCAGCAGACCGGCTATTGATGGGCAGCAGCAGCAGTCTGTGCTCAGCACTGATGTACTACTACCATATGCTGCTGGCTGGAAGGATTCATTACTGGGCTAGTAACATTATATGGCATTTGTGATTGCCAATGATTTATTTAGCAATGACTTATCATATCAGTATGATGTGGTCACCCAGCTTTCCTAGCATTCTGTAATTAGTATGATGTGGTCACCCAGCTTTCCTAGCATCCTGTAATCAGTATGATAAAGGTCACCCAGCTTTCCCAGCATCTTTTAGTCAGTATGATGGAGGTCACACAGCTTTCGCCGCAACTTGTACTCAGTATGATGGAGGTCACTCAGCTTTCCCTGCATCTTGTACTCAGTTTGATGGAGGTCACCCAGCTTTCCCAGCATCTTGTAGTCAGTATGATGGAGGTCACACAGCTTTCCCAGCATCTTGTACTCAGTATGATGGAGGTCACTCAGCTTTCCCTGCATCTTGTACTCAGCATGATGGAGATCACACAGCTTTCCCAGTATCTTGTAGTCAGTATGATGGAGGACACCCAGCTTTCACAGTATCTTGTACTCAGTATGATGGAGGTCACCCAGCTTTCCCAGCATCTTGTACTCAGTATGATGGAGGTCACCCAGCTTTTCAGCATCTTGTACTCAGTATGATGGAGGTCACCCAGCTTTCCCAGTATCTTGTACTTAGTATAATGGAGGTCACCCAACTTTCCAACATCTTGTAGTCAGTATGATGGAGCTCACCCAGATAGAAAGATAGGCATTGTAACCTGCTGAGGTTCCCTATAGGTAACATAATCGGTAGGGGGCCCACTCAGCCCCTCCCCTAGGCTGAACCCCTAGCTATGCCCCTGTGTACAATTGTCTGCAGGAGCGCCAATCAGGAAGGCTAGGGATGGCCGTGGAGGCATCTGTCCTCCTGAGCACTGTTAGGCACCTTTATCGGGGATCGAGTGGTTTAGGGGGCTGGGGTTTAGGGGTGGCGCTTGTTGTAGTAGAATTTAGTCTATCATGTCTAAATCCTTCAGCCTAAGGCTGGCCCTGATTCTGTGTAGAATCTCATCACATGTGTCCACCTAGATGTCTGCCATCCACTGGGGACCATTGCCCAAATTACTAAGTAATCCTTCATTGAATTGTTAAATGTGTTCCCGGCAGCTGGTGACATTGCTGGTATAGCTGAGTGGCCTAGGTAGGACATTGCCTTAATTTCATATCTTCCCTTACTGCAGTGGCGATCTGCAATTATGGCACCAAGAAAGCACTGCTGACTGGGTATTCAGGAAGAAGAAAATGTTTGCAGGGCACATTTCTGAGATCAATTTTACTCTGTACTTAACAAATCATATTTATCTGCAATCTTTATGACCCAGAAGACTAGATGCTCTGCTGACTAGGAAGGGGCGGTATATTATACCATTATACCTATGTGTCCTAATATCTATTTATCTATCTATCTATCTATCTATCTCCTATCTATCTATCTATCTATCTATCTATCTATCTATCTATCTATCTATCTATCTATGTCTGTGGAATTTTGTTCACAGCCTTTAGACCTTGAGCCTGTATAACAGGATTCTCAGACCAGTGGTTAGACACACTTCTCTGTGATTTTATGTTCTGGACACCTAACTTTGGTTACTTCCCATTATGGTGTCTAATACAAAGGTGTTCACTTAAGAAATAATAATAATAATAATAATAATAATAATAATAATGATGAAAAAATATGTACCCTGGAAAAGTAATGTGATAAATAATAGTCTTAGCAGATTCTATGTGCTGGGATGACTTTCTTATAGGGGAACACTTTTACCGTTCTTCCATTACTTCTTTGTTGGTAAGTGTCCCATGTAGGACAGTAGATAGACATACTGGGAGTCTTGCACCGCACGAACCAGGAACATAATATAATCAGATCTCCTGGGCCTAGAATCTGTAACACGGCTTGCCGCCCACACTGTGAGATACCTCTCATGTGACAGAGGGGCCTTTGGGCCCGATCAGGTGCCATAGCAACCTTTGGCCCCCTATAGCAGTACCAAGGTGCCTGGCAACTAATTCTAACATATCCATTACTACTTATTGATAAGTTTTGCATTATCTTTTATACTTTTATGCTGTATATTATACAACCGTTATTGTAATTGATCAAATTCCCAATCACAATAGTTTCTGGGTCCAAAGTATGAAAATAGAAAAGTACGCGATAGGACCCTGAACCATTATTGGTTTCCTTGTATGGGGCAGGGGGCCCCCTCAGTCTCCAGGGTGTGGCCGCAAACACCCTGTGGTATTATGGAGAATTAAATGCAAAAAGTATCCTGAGATCATGTAGTAATAACAGTGTTAGGTTTATAAAAAGAAAAGTTTGTTCTATTATGTCTTTTAGTTGTAAATTATCTACAGGCAACAACTGACTAAATTTGGATACAAAGTATCAATAGATGATATAAACAGGTCACATTGTATACCCTCACACATTGCTCACTGATCGCTAGATTGCTTTCCGCATTTCTTTTTTCCCCCACACTTTTCTCCCATAGACCTTAAATCTATTTAACCAGCAGACAATCTCTTCTGACACAAAAAGACATCCATGCATTTAAATGACTTCATGTTCTTCTTGGATGTGTATAATTTTATGCATCAAAGGCTTTGCAGCATAGCTGGGTGAAAAATGGAAAAGATCTGTGGAGCGTTCAGCCTTTCTTGACACTTTTTATTTTTGTTTGTAAAATTAATTAAGGTCTATCCAGAAACTGCAGCGGCCCACCACCGATCCTTCACCTGCTCCGCTTTGTACACTCATCTGTGTGATGTTTTTTCATCAGAAGCAGAATTCTGTTGGTAGAGTCTCTAGTAATGATCCTGCCAGAGAAATAAATTATTAATAAAATGAAACTCCCTAAGTATTTGAAAGATTGTTAAAGTAAAAACACAGATGAGTCATTGTTCATCAATAAGAAGACTGAAAACTATTTTGATCCCTTAATACCCACGGCACTAAAAAGTGTTTGAGTGACTGTTTATGTGTTTTGTATGATATATTATGAGATTAAAATTAATTGATGTCACCTCTAAACTACTAGGCAGAACATACTGTTCTAATGCCAATGAGGTCTCTTAGGAGCGCACAAAAGGTCAACATGTACATTACCAGAACTGGGGCTGTTTTCTCTTATACTTACCGTAATTCAAGAAAATTCTGAATAGTTCTACTGGACACATTGTAGGAACAAAACTTTAGTGGGAAACTCAATCCACCAGTGGCAGTGTACGTCAATGTTTCCACAATGTAAAAATAAGGGCAAATAAAGGCCAAGCAATGGTGCCTACAGTTACAGGGAACGGATCATCAGAAAATTAGAAGTTTGGCGACAATTTTTATTAAAGTATTGTATTTCCCCCAAAAAGTTATACAAATCACTAATATACACCTATTACGGGAAATGCTTATAAAGTGCTTTTTTCCCTGCACTTACTCCTGCAGCAAGGCTTCACTTCCTGGATAAAATGGTGATGTCACGACCCGACTCCCAGAGCTGTGCGGGCTGTGGCTGCTGGAGAGGATAATGGCAGGGGAATGCTCAGTGTCCCTCCAGTGCCCTGTGTCCCTCAGTGTCCCCCTGCTATCATCCTCTCCAGCAGCCACAGCCTGCACAGCTCTGGGAGTCGGATCGTGACATCACCATTTTATCCAGGAAGTGAAGCCTTGATGCAGTAGTAAGTGCAGGGAAAAAGCACTTTATAAGCATTTCCCGTAATAAGTGTATATTAGTAATTTGTATAACTTTTGGAGGCAATACAATACTTTAATAAAAATTTTCACCTGACTTCTCCTTTAAATAATGTTTTTGTGTGAAATATATTTTTAAGAATTTTTGGTGATTTTTTCAAATTTTTTTTTTTTCATTTTGCTATTAGTATTAAAAAATATTTCTGAAATCTTGCAGTTAAAATTTTAGCCATTAGGCCTTATAATAAGCCAAGACTTCCTATTCTGTACAGATTACTTTCACATGTGTAAGGGCTAGAGATGAGTGAACTGTTCGTACTTTTGGTCCAAAAGCAGTTCGCTCTCTCGTCATGCCTGTGATCCCGGCCGCATAGTTGCGCTCACGGGAATATACGGCCAGGATATTCCAGGGAATCGATGTTGAAACCAAGTGTAAGCTACAGAAGGTAGTGAGTTGTGGCTACTTGCCTTTAGGAAAGGGCTAGAGAGTAGAGATCTCATAAATATAATAAATTTAAATGTAAGGGCAAGTAGACCATAGTTGTAGCCTAATTCTGCATCTTCTTCCCAGTGAGCAAACCAGGCTTCTCATACTAATAGCATTATATTATCAAAACTTCAGCTAGATATTTGTCCATGCAAAACATGTAAGTGTCCAATCTAGAATAAATAACTGTTCTTGTGCCATCTGCTAAACATCTTAAAAGCTGCATGTATACCATATTAACAAAGTACTTAATCCCATTATGATGCAGTTTACCTGGCACATAGTGCTGTGCAAAGTTTTAGGCTGGTGTGGATCAACGGGGTAGTGACTCTCCTTAAAGACCCATGTCGATAGACCTCTCACTAGCCAGCCAAAACCCTGCTTTGCACTGATGAGGGGCAAAACCCCCGAAATAGCAATCTAGAGATGGGAAATCTTTACTTTTGGAGAGATTGTTTGGCTTGGCATAAAATCCCCAGTCAATGTTCTAAGGCTCCTTGACTGAGCGAGACTTGACTTGAAGGGACATCTCTTTGTTCAAGAGGTGTGAGAGCTATTTTGCATATCCTTTCTTCCCAGGCTGGTGTGGAAAAATTCTGCAAAGTAAGAATGCTTCCAAAAATAGGAGTGTTAGTAGTACTTCAAAAATGCACTTCTTAAAGATTGCTGTGATGTGTTATTGCAACTAATAAGCTAATGGAGCTAATGAAAGTGAATGGGGTTATGTTGCAACCCACACGTTATGATCAAAGAGTCTCCAGAAATCGATACACTATTGATTTCTGGTCATAGTTGCAGCAACTTTTAGGTTGCAATGTGACCCAATTCACTTTGATTAGCTGTGATGCCGTGCGATTCAGGGAGAACTGCAGGGTGATCTTTGGCCGCACAACTTGTGTCATGTATCCCAAGTCTAATTCTTCAATTGCAGGTTCGTTTACATTATTGATCGGGCTACCATCGGCCTGTGGAATAGGACCCTGAGTCTTCTGAAATGCTGGAGGGTTTCAGAGTGAATTATACCCCATTGTCACCCCGCCTGTCCCCTTGGTTCAGGCGGCGTGAGGCTGATGACAGGTTCCCTTTAAAGTTTACTTGCTGTTATTACTTTCAAAATCTAAATCAACAGTAGATGTGATATAAAGCAAGTTTACCATTTACATTCATAATTTATTTTTAGTTATCATGCTGTAAAACAAATCTATACTTACTTGATATTCAGGTCCAGTCTTCTTAAGGCAGCTTTTTGGTCTTGTGCTGGTTGAATAAAAGAGACCAAACGCAGGAAGTCCCAGTCTTCTGCTTGCTCACAGAGAACTCATTCATGTAATTGATGGACACATTGATCCGTGACTCTCTGTACTGGCCAGGACTTCCTGTGTTTGGTGAGAAAATCTGCCTTCTGGAGACTGAACCTGGATTTCTGGTAAGTTCAGCTTTGTTTTACAGCATGATAACTAAAAAAAAAAAATAATGAATGTAAATTGCAAACTTGCTTTATATCACATCTACTGTTGATTTAGATTTTGAAAGTTATAATGACAGTGACACTTTATGTATTGTATTCTTTTCATGGCTTACATCTTGTACAGGCCTTTTGCCTTCTTGGGAGTTATACTGAGATACAGTCACATTATACAACCATAATCTTATATATTTAATAATGACAGCCGCTTCCGTTTTCATATATCTTACAGACAGGTCATGACACCCTTAACCATGTCACTTTATTTGCCAAATGGTATAAGGACAATCTTATCTGAACATTTAGCGGTAACAGAGTATGTGATTTAAAAAACTGTTTTAATTAACTGTAGTTTGGTTTTCACAGTATTTGAAAAAGGTGCGATACAGTAGATGACTAGTACCTGCTGACTGTATTCTATTCATTCTCCTACACTCAAAGAAAAAAACTATACTAATGATCTAGATGCTTTAGAGTAAGTGTAATTGCTATAATGATGAACGGCTGTCATTGTAATGAAGAATATTAGTCATTTTTCAGGCCTTGAACTGCACGATCTACCTACTCTCATAGTGACAAAGCTTCATGTGTTGTAAAAACCTTCATCATCAGGTCACAGCTGACACAGCAGGATAATAAGTTTATGGACTTTTGTATATGATGGGGGGAGTCAGGAGACTCATTAGTGGAGGCCGGTCCTGCTGTAGGTGTCTGTATTGATTGTTTCACAAAGATGTTTGGGGTCATGTACAGTGGGGGAATGCAAAAGAAAAGGAAAATAAAATGTACAAATTCAGAGTCAGCATTTTTAAGATATTTACCTATAATTGTAGCTTGTGTGGGGTTGGGAAGTAACAGAGTCCCCCAGTTTCCCAAATACACCCTCAGTAGCCACTTCCATCATTGTGCAGTAGCTTTCTGTTCTGCTCCATGTTCAGCATTTTATAGACTCTATACATTGGGAAATATAGACACTGGATTGCCAAGGTCTTGGACAAGGTCAGCACTAAAACTACCAACTGTAGTAGTAATCTGCTGCATACTTAGCAGAAAGTCTTTGGCATATGCCTACCTTATCCCCACTTTTCCTAGATTATTAAGTGACATATGAGTTTATAACAAAGGACTAATAAAAATCAAATACTTGAAGATTATATTACATTAACATTACATTAAGTTTATAGACGTTTAGCACTATAAGTTCAGATTTTGTAAAATGAAATGATAGCTAGAAAGCCATGCAGATGAAAATATATATGTCAGCAATGCTGAGCTAATGCAAGACACATAACAGTAAACCTAGTGATCTGGACTTCTACTTTGGCAATTGTATTAATCACATTTCCCAATTGCCCATTATGGCTATACCAAAGGCAGACTTGCAGTATTAGGCTATGTTCACACAATGTAAATGAGTGGGAAAACTACGGCTGTAGTTTTCAGCATGTATTCATTTACACTGGTTTAAATAAACAGCCGTTGTTGTGCACTTTTGTATTTTAGGTACAAATAAATGCCATGTCAATTATTTGTGGCTGCTGTTTGGAAACAATGGCCACAAAAAATTGATAGTTCACCCCCTGTGTGGCTGTCATCCCAGCTGTATTTCGCTTGAAATTCAATGGTTAATCGACTTTTAGACACACCCGTACGGCCGGCAGAGTACAATGGGCTTTAAATAATGTTCCTCCAGCTGATAATGCAGTATCAGCTGGAGGAACACATTAAACAGCCACCGTTGTTTCACGTAATGTACATTTTCTGAAAAGAATGGCTATTGTTTTTAAGTAAAACAATGGCCGTTCTTTTCATAGTAAATTTGTTGCATTGCAGTCAACACAAACAACACCCTGTTAACACAATGTATTGAACAATGGCCGTTGCTACGTCCATTGAAATAATTGACATGTCAATTATTTCCGCCTGTTGTCCATTCACTTCAATGCAATTTTCAATGCAACAGTGGCCTTTGTTTGACACTGAATACAATGGCCGTTGGTTTTCAGTGCCAAACAACGACTGTTGTCCTTATGTTGTGTGAACATAGCCTCAGGGCCCTATTACACCAACAGATTATCTAATAGATTGGATTTGAAAAGAGAAGAAATCTCAATCTTTCCTTTATTACCTGTTCCCTGTTTATAGTCCATTCCTGGTTTTGGCTGAAAAAATCTGTCAGATAATCTGTCAGAAAAAGCCCTTGGGATATGTTAAGATGCTGTTAAACAGCGGCCGTTGTTTGACAGGGCTGTTGTTTGCACTGTCAAATAACAGTCACTGTTTAACATGTTCCTCTGCATGATACTGCATTATCAGCCAGAGGAACATTATTTAAAGCCCATTGTAAACTGACGGCCACATGGGTGTGTCTGAAAGTCAATTAACCATTAACAACCATTAACAATTAACTTTCATGCACACTACAGCCGGGATGACAGTCACACAGTTTGTGAACTGTCAATTATTTGCGGCCATTGTTTCCAAACTGGGGCTGCATATAATTGACATGGCATTTATTTGTACAGAGCCGTAGAACAACAGTCGTTGTGTGCTACATAGTGTACACAACAACAGCCAGTATTTTATTGAAACCAATGTAAATGAATGCATGCTGAAAACTACAGCCATAGTTTTCCCATTCATTTACATTGTGTGAGCAGCCTGCATGCTTATAGCTTTCGATACTGATTCTAGCGTAGGATCTGCTCATGTTATGTCTGATACAAGAGTTATTCATGCCAAAGTGTTTGGAAATGGCTTTGTTTGCATTAAATACTCTTTCGCTCATCCCATCTTTTTGTGCTGTTAAGCAGATGGTATATTCTTTGCTGTACAATTGAATGACAGACTTAAGACAGAAAAAAGGACAGCCAAAAAAAAAAAAAATCCTAATAACAAAAGCTGTTCAGTTTTTCCATGACTCGGTGGTTGAAAGTACAGGAAAAAAAATCAAAGCCCATGGCCAGATGACTGGCTTAGGTAATATAAGAAGTGGTACTAGCACAGAGCTTCTACGTATCGTCTTAAAGAGCTTTTACAAGATAGACCTAGAGAAGATGGAAAAGGTCATATGATGTAGTGGTGTCAGTGTATCAGAACAGCTGTTGGTGGGTGAGGTTCGTGATGTTGACTCATGACTTCTGGTATGACTTCTTGTCTGATCTTGTAGTAATAGGTGGCTTAGTATAGAGATAATGCAATAGAAAATAATTCTAAATACATTCCTGATTATCATTCTCCTATGAAGAGTTTTCCATGAGAAGCTTCATTACTTACCTAGATAAAATCATATTACTTGCTGCTGATGCACCAACAATTGGGGGGCAAACCCAAAACTAGACAATGGGACACCTGACTAGACCCTGAAACACCTACAGTGATTTGGGGCCTTTACACCACTAAACCCTTGCACAGACAGGGCTGCTGGATTGTTTGTGCATCCCTTTAAATTCACCATTGTCAGCCACACATCCTCAGTTTACTGGGGCGATGTGAAGCTAATAATTTTTTAACCTACAAACAAGCATTTTCTCCTTCATCGGCTGATCACTGGCCATTTTACACTGATCAGTTATCTACAAACCCATGGACATTCAGCTAATGATCATCCTGTGTGAGAGGTCCTTAAAGGGATTTTCCATCCAGCATAAATATTTTAAACTTGTGCTCAGGCAGGTATAAAATAAAAAAGACCATACTTACCTTCCGCTCATGGATTTGTCGCACTTCCAGGACAGAATAAACCACTACACCCTCAGCCAATCAGTGACTGTAGTGTTGTCCCACCTGAAAACCCCCTTTAAGTGGAGACACTATAAAATGCCTAGATAAAACATCAACATAGTGAAGGCAAGCTGTGATCCAGAAGTAGCAAATGCCAACATAATCAAGCTTACCATGACCTAGACAGTTAAAGGAATTACCCAAGTTTAGAAAAACATAGCATTATATTTCAGAAACAGCACCACCTTTGTCCTCAGGTGGCATGTGTTATTACAGCTTGGCTGCATTCATAATGGAACTTAGCTGCTGTTTTTTGAAAAAAAAAAAGTTTTTCTTTTTCTGGATAACTCCTTTAAATGAAGTATAACTATACACTAGAATCTTGTAAAATGTAAACATGAATCCATTTTGACAATTGATCTAATTGCAGAAGTCACATATATAAAGGGACTTAGAGAAACGTTAATTTTAGGATGTATGACTCGTCTTATAGTCTTTTAATAAGACAAAGACTGAATGCAGTAAAATGTTTTGTTCTTTTCCCTCTTTACCAGCTCCGCACCGCAATGAGACTGCAGGAGGCACGGCTGGCACATTGGCAGATGAAGAACAGGCATCACAGCATAACAGCAGCAGTAGGGAAAGCACTAGCCACAACCAGAGCAATGATATGCACAAAGAAATCACACTGCCTTCAAGACTGGTCTATTACCTTAACAAGGAATCTGAGAGTCCGTACCACATACTGGATACAAAGACAAGGGACCAGCAGAAGCATAACAAGGTACAGTGGCCAACAGGCAAAGCAAGAATAAGTTGGCATGATAATTTTGCAATAAAAATAATATCTGGTAGGCATATGCTGGTCTAGTGTCAAATATCTTAGGTTAAGCAGGGTTAAACATTTTTATATAATCTTTTTCTATGTACACCTTTACCAATATGTTCATTTATGATATCCTCCTGCATTAGAAGATGCGTCATGTGTTAGGACAAAGAATATGCACTACTTTGTTTAATGGTGAGTTATGTTTTAGTCAGTATATATATTACGTAAGCGCATTTACACCAGTTCTTGCTGCATAAGAAGGTACTATGGTTTTATGCATCAATGCAAATACACCAAAAGCCTTATACTAGGCTGGTGCATAGTTCAGAGCTCAGTGTGCGGTGCGTTTATATGGTCTAACCCCAGGAGCCATGTGCCAGGGGGAAAGCTTTGTCCCCGGTGACACCTGTTATTAATGCTTGGAGATCCTGTGTTGTCAATAATGGTCATCAGTATCTGTAGATACCTGGAGACTGGTCTACATCCAGGGGACCAAAAGACACATTAAAATGAATTATTGGTTAGAGAACATTGCCCCCCTAGAATATCATACTACTGCACACTGTGCCGCTTGAATATAAAACTGCAACTCACTGTGACCCCTGAATATAATACTGTCACACACTGTGCCCACCAAATATATTAATGCTACACACTGTGCCCCTGGAATATAGTACTGCCACATACTGTACTTGCTAAATATATAATAATACCACACAGTGTGCCCCCAGAAAATAATACTGACACACACTGCCCCAGAAATATAATACTGTCACACACTGTGCCCACTAAATATATTAATGCTACACACTGTGCCCCTGGAATATAGTACTGCCACACACTGTGCTTGCTAAATACATAATAATACCACACAGTGTGCCCCCAGAAAATAATACTGCCACACACTGCCCCAGAAATATAATACTGTGCCCACTAAATATAATACTGCTACACACTGTGCCCCTGGAATATAGTACTGACACACACTGCCCCTGAATATAATACTGCCACACACTGTGCCCACTAAATATAATACTGCTACACACTGTGCCCCTGGAATATAGTACTGATACACACTGCCCCTGAATATAATACTGCCACACACTGTGTTCACTGAAAATAATAGTGCTACACATTGTGCCCACTAAATATAATACTGCTACATAATGTGCCCCTGGAATATAGTACTGCTACACAGTGTGCCCCCAGAATATAATACTGCCACTCATTGCCCCCTAAATATAATACTGCAACACACTATGCTCACTAAATATAATACTGCCACACACTGTGCCTGCTAAATATATAATAATACCACACACTGCCCCCTAAGTCGGCTGATCGTTGCCTTTTAACAGTAGCTATTATACCAAGCAATTATCATCCGTAATGGCCGATAATGGCCGATAATTGCTTGGCGTAATAGGGCCTTTAGCTTTCCTGTATTTAGTTTTTTCTTCTATCCTGAAAGAAGTCATTTTCCTTCTGTTCTTGATGTGCACGGTCACCTGGCATGTGACATTCTGATAGTTCTACCCCCCAGTCTCCTCAAGATGTAGGATTGAGCGGTAATGTTGGGAATTATGTAGGATTTACTGCTTCACAAAGGCATGTCCACCCACACAAGGAAATTTGCAGAGTAGTACATGGTGAATTGAAATACATCGTTGCCCTAAATATAACTGGCTGCCCCTGCTGCTTTTCTGATTGCTCTATGGTGACTTTTCTGAGTTCTAGAGAATTACAGTGTTCCAACCTGAAATCACTGCTGCTCAGTAAATGTCTTCATGCATTCTCTATCCGTGAGGGCAGAGCTGCCCAGCGCCTTATATCTCCTTTCCTTTTAGAACTAGATTGAATGTCAGAATTTTCCTGGTTCTTTGGATTCTAACATGTTCACATAGGCTTATATGCCACAGACTCGTGTTACTTAAATATTTCTTAATGTAACAGGTGTCAGGGCCCGGCACTGGCATCACTTCTCCTCCTCCTCATATGACTAATACTATGTGTTTATTGCCTATTGGCATACATTCTGTTATCTGTAAATGGAAGTTATCCTCTATTTATAAATGGACCTGCCTTTTTATATGTATGTATTTCATTTACCATATGCCATGATGTATTTAGGGTTATGTATGTGTAAAATCAGCACATTTATATTTAATATCTAGTAAATGAAATACAAACTCATGCCATTCATACATTTCAGCATTCAGATCCATTTATGGATGATATTACAGTTTCAGCCAAACAAATATTTATTGTATCACATAAAGTTGTACAATGTTTTAATAGACTTTTTTTTATTTAGCTCTATGCTTGTTGTCATTGTTTGCGTTCAGTAGGTCCTTGATCAGTGCAGTACAGTAGATATGCATAGGTGGCACAGAGGGTTTAGATATTCGGGCCTTTCACATTCACATCTTCCAGAAAAGATATGTCCAGAATAATGGAAGTGCTGCAGGTTTTAAAACCCACAATCTGTTCTAGGCTGAAGCCACGGACATTGGTCACTGTAACATCTCTGCAGGCATCGTTCATGCATGTGGAGCTATTGGCATATTGTTAGTATTTGAATGCATGCATTACTCTTCTGCAGCAGTTGTCCTCACCAGTGTAGTCAGCCAATGGAAGGGCTTTGCTAGTATTTATTTACCCTGCATGGTCTTTAGTTGGTCTTTACAATACCGTTAATGTTAGAAGATGGCTTGATGTTGCAGGTCCTATGGTCAGGCCTACCTTTTACAAGCTGTTGCAGCATCTGACTTGCTTGTGTGGGATTAGCCATTTGGATGTCATTGAGGGACAGGTTGTAACTCTTTGAGGGGCAATCATTGTTGCAAGAGGGGGCAATAGTGGAATATTTGAGCAATACATTGGGGATTAATCTTCTGATGTTAAGGAGAATTATGGGACCACTTCTTAGAGACAGGGTGAGCATAAACAGCCACTCCACTCCTCTTTTTACTTGGTGGCTTCCTTTCCCCGCTATGATGACACTTCTAGGCCCTTCATTGTTACCAGCTGATTCACACTGGTGTTTGTGTTTTGACCAGAGGTCACTTTCTCTATGTAATGGTGCGTTTACACAGAGAGATTTATCTGCCAGATTTTTGAAGCCAAAGCCAGGAATGGATTTGAAAAGAGGATAGATCTCAGGCTTTCCTTTATGACCTGTTCTCTGTTTATAGTCTGTTCCTGGCTTTGGCTTCGAAAATCTGTCAGATAAATCTCTCTGTGTAAACGCACCATAAGTCTATGATACTCACAATAAGAATCTCACAGAGTGACACTAAATGGGGGTGTAATATATTTAGTAGGTCACATTCCATATATGCATAATGTGAGTGCTGAGGCTAGTGCTGAAAACCCTTCAACTGATAAGCCATCATGAGGTACCTGTACCTGTGACAGACCTTTGCCCATGATGTCCCTGAGCTTGCTCCATACACGACAGCTGACATCTACAGCTAATAGCTGGTGCTGAACAATCTCCGATGTTGGCTAATGAAGCTGAAAGCGGCACTTAAATAGTAGCAGAGCACATTCAGGGAGCCAGTTAGTTATCATGGCAGCCCAACTCTGCGACTGCCATCTGTGATCTGCTCTTACAGTCTGTACTAGTAGATCACCCATAAGTCAGGAATTGAATGACTAAAAAGGTCTAAAAAAAAAGAAAAATAATGCTTTAATACATATATACAATGGTGCCTTGGATTACAAGCATAATTCGTTCCAGGACCGTACTTCTCATAAGAAATCATTGCAATGCAGACAAATTGGTTTCACCCCCAAAAATCTTTTTTTTAATTCTAAATAATATGTAAAACTAATGAAACAAACATTTAGAAACAGCTGAATATGTGATATTATAAGTTACTGTACAGTATAGCAATCGGCATGTGGAGTATAATGTATAGAAGTGCATAAACCTGAAAAACAGCAGCAGTTTGTAGATACAGGATAGAGCTGCAGATCCCCATAATGCAGTAGTGTAGTACAACAGGCTAGAATAGAGAAGCAGGGCTGCTGCTAGATGTTTGTGTGGTCACATGACAGCCGTGGGGCGTGTGTTCAGCATGGACCAATCAGGAAGTGAGATTCACAGAGCTGTGCAGGAGGACAGTGACAGAAACTTTTCTATACAGCAGTGTGAATGGCTGAGTGTAAGTGCAGGCACATTATAGCAGGAATGGAGAGGATGGGAAACACAAGGACTGACAGAGACTGTAGGGAACATGAAGGAATGAGCAGGACATATGTGGGCACTTACATGCAGCACTCTCTGTCCGGGGAGAGAGGGATTACAGATTACCTCCACAATCCTGTCCCCTGATGCAAGCCCCAGCCTGAAGTGGATCTGCCATGATTTGGAAGGTGAGGGAGAGTTCCTGGGTAGGAGTACAGGGCTGTAGACCCCGCTAGGCAGAGTATGCCCCTCTCTAACTTTCACCCAGTACAGGGAGCTCTTAAACCAAAGCAATGCTCTTAAACCAAGTTACAATTTTGAAAAACTGTGAGCTCTTCTTGCAAAATGCTCTTAATCCAAGTTACTCTGAAACCGAGGTACCATTGTACTTTTTAATCCATATTTACCACAATTTACCATTTATAGCCATTTCTAAAAAAAAAAAAAAAAATAAAAATCAGTAGTGATTGAGAAACTAGTATGATTACAATTAGGGATGGTCCGAAACTGCCGAGGTTCGGGTTCGTATCAACCTGAACGCTCGGCATCAGATTCCCGCTTTCTGCCCGCTCCGTGCAGCGGGTGGATACAGCGGGAGGACCGCCTGGAAAACTGGGATACAGCCTATGGCTATGGCTGTATCCCAGTTTTCCAGGCGGTCCTCCCTCTGTATCCATCCTCTCCACGGAGAGGGCAGACAGCGGGAATCATTGCAGAGAGTTCGGGTTCATACGAACCCGAACCGAACTCGGTTCGGACCATTCCTAATTACAATGCACAGTATAAGTGAATCTGCCAAGTCATAAATGATTATAGAGTGCTGAATATAAATGGCAAGAACATGGACAGGGTCATAAGCATAAGGCACAGGCAGAAGAATACATAGTGATGATGATGATGATTGTCCTTACAATACATAGTGAATGATTGTTCTCTACTAGGATGTGCACACTGTCATAGCGGGCTACTTTGCTGCCTCACTCTACGCTTCATTGCATGGCCATATGGTGATAAAGAATGAAATGGCTGAAATCCATTATGTACCATGTGACTAAAGTATTCGTACATCTCACATATCACAGGCTACACATGCACTATATGTACAATGTATCAGAAAAGGCAAGTTTCATTTACGCCTTCCATATAAAAGACAATACTAATTATTTGCATGTTGTTTTATTTTTTTCTTCATAAATTAAAGGGGTAAGCCACAAAGTTTTACCCTTTAAAACGTACATGTTACTGTGGAGACTCTGAAACTTTCTGCGGTAGTTGCCATGGAAATGTCCCATGCGTCAGCGAGTTTCATGTACAAGGGCTGTTCTAACTTAATAGGGCTCATGCACAGAACTCGCCGATGCAATTGACGTTTCCACAGCAACCCGCACTTCCAGTGTCAGCACACAGAACTTTCAAAGTTTCCACAGTGACGGGAGCAGGTTGAGGGCAAAGTCAATTTTTGCTTGTGATTTTCAATTTTTTCTCCTCGCCTTCTAAGAGCTATAACATGATGCAAAATGTTGGAAATTTGGGGGTGGGGAGTGATTTTTCTTTCCCGTTTTTATGCAGCTTACTGTGCAGCAGAACTGACATGTTTTCTGTTTTTTTTGGATCAGTACTCTGACATCGATACTAAATTAAGATGATTTATTTTATGTTTCTCATAAAGAATTAAAACAATTTTTTTATAATGCTTTACAGTGCCCTATTTTGACCCCTATAACTTTTTTAATTTTCTATCTACGAAGCTGTGTGAGGGCTCATTGTTTTTGCAAGATGACCTGCACTTTTTATTGATACTTTTTATTTGTATTGATTGGATTTTTTTCATTCCTTTTTTTTCAATCATTTTGGCTATGATTTTAACAAAACACAACTCTAGACATTATTACACCGCACTACCAAGTACTTTACTCTTTTTAGTCATACACATTTATTTATTTATACAGTGGTACCTTGGTTTAAGAGTAACTTGGTTTAAGAGCGTTTTGGTTTAAGAGCTCACAGTTTTTGAAAATTGTGACTTGGTTTAAGAGCATTGCTTTGGTTTAAGAGCTCCCTGTACTGGGTGGGAGCGGGAGCGGCATGGTCTGCATAGTGTGGTCTACAGCCCTGTACTCCTACCCAGGAAATTTCCCTCACCTTTCAAATCATAGCAGATCTACTTCAGGCTGGGACTGTGGAACAGGACTGTGGAGGTAATCTTTTCATAGCTGTAACCCCTCTCTCCCCGGACAGAGAGCGCTGCATGTATGTACCCACATATGTCCTGCTAGTTCCTTCATGCTCCCTGCAGTCTCTGTCAGTCCTGATTGGTCCATGCTGAACACCCCCCCCTTCCGCATTGCTATCATGTGACCACACCGACCTCTGACAGCAGCCCTGCTTCTCTATTCTAGCCTGTTGTACTACGCTACTGCATTATGGGGATCTGCAGTTCCATCCTGTATCTACAAACTGCTGCTGTTTTTGAGGGTTATGCACTTATTATACATTATACACCCCACATGCTGATTGCTATACTGTACAGTAACTTATAATATCACAGATTCAGCTGTTTTGGGGTGTGGAATCAATTGTCTGCATTTCAATAATTTCTTATGGGAAAATTTGCTTTGGTTTAAGAGTGGATTTGGATTACAAGCACAGTACCGGAACGAATTATGCTCATAATCCAAGGCAACACTGTACAACTTTTGCAAACTATGCAGAATAAACTACTAGTGGTATTGTGATATCAACACAATATTTAATCATACAATGCACTGTATGTATTTATGTTGAATCATCTATCTCCTGATTCTATATGTTATCTATTTGTATAGGAGAGATGTAAGCAGCGATCTAAATCTACACATCTGGTGCACGAATGACCTTAATTAATTCAATTCTCAGTCAAAACAGAAAATGAGTTAAAATGAGAATTAATTAAAATGAGGACTTCTGGGGAATTGGTTGGTTGCAAGGTAATCTCAAGGTCCTCTTTGTGTACATCACTCAATATTTTTTGCTAGCTTGGCAGAACCCCCTTTCTGTGACCTTTCTGCCTGATGGACATTGAAAACAGGATTTTCCATTTGCTATTATTTCTCCTTGCACAGCGATAATACTACGTAAGCATACAGACGTTTAGACCAAATCTAAAGGGAAATGATAAATGTTCTTTATGTGATTATGGACATAAACAATTCAGTATAGTGTCAGCGTCTGCATTGTACAATCTGCTGTCTGAGAAAGGCACATTCACACAGATCACTGGTGTGTTACATACAGAAAGGAGTCATCTATTGGTATTTTTCTACAAATAATGGTGTTAGTGAGCCATGTAATAAGTTAGTTAGTGAGCCATGTAACATTGTGATTTAAATAGTGTCTTCTAGGTCCCTCACAGCATTTCTCATGACTAAAGTTTGACATTCATAACTTAAAGATTGATTTGACATCTTTTATGGTATACACCAGAAATTTTAAAGGGGACCTGAGTGAAAAGCCCCACTTTATTTTGTATGCTATGTATTTCCTGACATTATATAATATAATTATATACTATATATTATATCATATAATATATATTATTTGGAAATAAAATTGTATTTACAGCATGCCCACAGGCTGGGAAGTCATGTCTGTCGTGTCTGTGTCATGAAAGATCATGGCTTTTGGCTGTATTTTCCCTTATAGTTATGCGTTATTAAATAGTCACTATTGTTTCAAATAAAGTCACTTCATTTACCAAACATGATTCTTTATCCACAGAAAAAAAAAACATAAGTCTTTGTCGCTTCTCTGCAATCTGCTGCTCTGTGCCTGTTTTTAGAAGTAGAGAGACAAAGACAGAACAAAGCAAGTGCGGGCAGGGCTTAGCTAGTGCTGTGTGTAGTAGAAGGGGAGCATACCTGGGTTGTGTACCTGCAATCTTTGAGCCTATCTGCCTCAACCAGACCATCCTGTGCCTGAGTTATAAATCAAGGCTTCCTTCTAATTTCTGATCACTTGATCTTGGCAGCAGTTTCTTTTGTTGCTACTTAGTGCTGCCTCTTAAATGTAATCTCCCCTGACCTCCACCCTTTGCAGTTTGCAGGTGGATGTTGTCCTGTGACTGGCCAGACAAGTAACAGGAAAGTGCAACAGCAACCTGCAAGTGCCAGGACTTACCACACATACTCCCTCCAGCGTACACACAATAAAAACCTGTTGTAAAGAGTTGTTTAAAGAATGAGGTTCTTAGCAAACTATTTGGTTCGTATGAACCTGAACTATCTGCTTCTGATTCCCGCTGTCTGCCCTCTCCGTGAAGAGGGTGGATACAACCTGAGCCATATGGCTATGGCTGTATCCCAGTTCTCCAGGCAGTCCTCAAGGTTGTATCCACCCTCTCCACGGAGCGGGCAGACAACGGGAATCATTGCCGATAGTTCAAGTTCATATGAACCCGACCCTCGGCCGGTTGGCTCATCCCTAATGGTGACCTCAGAAAGAGATGGTCCTACACTAGCAATGGCCTCTCTTGGAATTACATTAAGCCTACAAGGATCCAACTAATATCTGTTTTGAACACCCACAGGACATGGTTGGAGTGCAATCCAACAGGAGGTAGTCACATCCCCCCACATAGGCCAACAGAAGGGTACCACACACCCCACATAAAAACACAAAAAGCAAAAGGATGGCCAGCACTTTAATGCCTCTGTTCACACTACGCAGATTACATGCCACTGTTGCTAAAATACAGACAAAAAAAACAGGAAAGAGCAACAGCAAGTGCCAGGACTTACCGGCCAAGATTTGGCCAGGCAAAGAAAGACCCTGTGTGAGTACTGCTGATAAACAACCCAGTTCTGGTTCTAAAAAGAAGAGACTGAGGGGCTTAGCAACAGCAGCAAGAGCACCGTTTTTTTTTACCATTCTGAAGGGCTAATTTAACTGAATAACTGTAACACTAAATGGCCATCTACCTCCCAAAAATAACAGCATAGGTGTGTATGTTGAATCATTAAGAATATTTAACTATTGTAAGAATACTTGGATATATTAGTTGTAGCAATGGGTACTTTGTGGGGAGCAGTGCATAGAGTGGACTGTTTTTTTTTCTCAGCTTTTCCTTCTTCACTATCCAGCCTTTCTTCTCCAATATCATCTTCTTTTCTCTGCATACATTCTGACTCCAGTACTTTGCTTCATTTAATTTCCCACAGGGGTGCTGTTTTCCTTGCTTACATTTCTGCTACTGTTTCTTCTCTCACACATATTTTTCTCATTAACACTATCACATACCATTTATTTTTTGTTTGATATTGTCATGGAATCAACAATCTCCTCCTGCTAATCATTGAACAATGGTGCATTTTTGTGTAAACATTGCCAGTTACGCAGGACAAGATAAAAACAGGAAGAAAGCTTGTAGATGGTATTGTCCACTGAGCCATGCATGGTACTTTGTCTGGTACTCAAAACAAAATCCATTGGCTGCCACCAATCTAGAGTCTGTCAATGAAAAAAACTTAAATGGGGTTATCTAGTGCTACAAAAACATGGCCACTTTCTTTCAGAGACAACACGACTCTTGTCTCCAGTTCAGGTGCGGTTTGCAATTAAGCTTAATTCACTTCAATGGAACTGAGCAGCAAAACCCCGCCCAAGCTGGAGACAAGAGTGGGGCTGTCTCTGGCAGAAAGTGGCCATGTTTTCGTAGCGCTGGATAACCCCTTTAAATTGTGGCTGTAAATGTCAATATCTGTATTCAGCTCTTGTATAGTAGTTTAGTTTATTCTGTTTGTTCTATGCATGTTGCGCTTGAAAGTTGCCTATTCCTGCAGACTGTCTGCAGGTATAGGCAACAATTATATGGGTCCATGGAGCTCTCAATCTGCCAACTGGTCATGAAATCTATCTACAACCATGTGTCTCTACATAAGACACGTCTATTTTGTGTCATCTCCCCGCCTGTCAATACTTTGACCCTTAAGTCGCTACATGGCTGGATTCTGCTTAGTATTTTTTTAGGTTATACAGACTAACTCTATCACGTGGTTCTGCACCTGCTGTATGCAAAATCTTAAGGGTGTATTCACACGTACAGGATCCACAGCAGATTTGATTGCACAGATTTGAAGTTGCAGATTCGAAGCAAATCAAATCTGGGCCATCAAATCTGCTGGGGATCCTGTACGTGTGATCACACCCTAAATCTAAAATATTTACCATTTTTTGGTGTGATCTATAAAATTCTTGGCTAAAGTCTGTAAGAAAACTAGGATATTATACAACTCAACATTTAACAACACATGTAAAAGTCCATACTCCAATGGTGAGGAAGACCATCTTCTTCCTATGCTCCTCTTCAGCAGTGTGTTAGTGTACAGAACCCAGCTCAGTCACTACTGAAGAATAAACTTAAATGTGTAATACTCATTGTTCAATAGCAATCTACCTTGCACATGTTGGTGATCACCCTGTCGATCACAATCAATGGGTTGCCAATCCCTGTGTTAGATGCTGTTGTTCCAAGTTAAGAAGATTGGCCACTGAATGTTTCTTTTAAATAATGTAAAATGCGATATTATCTATTTGTAGCTATGGTAGCTTAGACCATTAGCTAGTGAGAACATTAAAATAATTTGGCATTACTCTTACAGTCTTGTTTCAATCTTTTAATACCCTGCCGGTAAGAAGAGATTTACTGTAGACGTTTGTGATGTTCAGTCCAGGACACATCAGTTCTTGGGAAGCTCAGTTAAACTTACTGCTGATACAGTTGTTTAGGATGATAGAAACTTTTCCAGTTTTGTGGACATGTGACTGTGTGCTACAGTACTATGAATATCAATGTATTAAAGGAGAAGTCCGGCAGATTATAACATCCTTCAGGGGCAGGGGGGAAATTGATTACAAGTACTAACTTGCCTCTCCCCTTGCCCGCTGTGAGCGGCGGGACCAGCCACAGGCCCCTTCAGCGTATCGGACCTCACTGTCTACGTAGCTGATGCAGGATTCTTCACCCTGTGTCAGTCAGAAGGCCAGGGAGAATCGCACATGTGCTGGAAGCTGGAGATCTTCCGTGCACATGCCTGGTAACTAGGGGCCTTACTATGCATATATGAATATGCATAGGGGGCAGGACGGGAGGGGGCTGGCTGGGCAGGCCGAGGGGGTACTCTGGGTGGATGGGCTCCAAAGCCCATCATTAGCATAGGAGCAATTAGTCAAAAGCTCCTCAGTAAGGACAGAAAGAATAAAAAGAACAGCAGGACGGTTGGCAGATATCAGCAGGTTCATTGACCAGAACCTGCTGATAGTGCCGCTTTAAAGTGACACTGTCACCCCTTTTTGCATTCTGACTTCTCTACACAGGTGTAATGGGTAAATTTAGCAGTTTTCATTCCTTATTTTATATCATACGTCATGGTGCTAGTTCAAGTAAAAAGTGATCTTTTATCAAATGCAGATTGTAATAAGTGGGCGGGGCTTTGCGGCATTCGCGCCACTTATCCCCTCCCACAGCTCCACCACAAACAGGCCCCTCCCCCTTGATGCCCATTGGTGGGCCGACCAAAATGGGGTGGGGCCTAGACCTTTAGGCCAGCCTGTTCCAATGGCCGGCGAAAGGTGCGGCTTATGTGCCTATGACATCATGGAGGGGAGGGGTCAATGGCGGGGCAAAGTGGCGCTAATGCCGTGAAGCCCCGCCCACTTAACACAATCTGCAGTTGATAAAAGATCACTTTTTACTTGAACAAACAGCATGACGTATGATATAAAATAAGGTATGAAAACCACTAAGACAGAATGCAAAAAGGAGGTGACAGTGTCACTTTAACTACTTCTTCCATAACAGCAGCAAAAAATACAAAGACTGTCAGCTCACGCTTGTGTGCAGTAAGACCACACTACTTCCATAATGACAAACATAATAGAGCATGATATGAGTTGTAGTTGTTCAATAGCCCTTTCCTCCAATACACAAATTTACAAATGTACTTGTGAATTTTCTTGTATTTTTTAACTACTTTGCTACAGCTGTTGTGGCATAATAGGAATTAGGACTGGGACTGCCTAGGTCACTTCCTTTGTTTTGGGAGCATGGACTACTGTTTGAGAAAAAGAGAGATATTTACTGGCTGCATGTTTAACCTCTAGACGACCCTGTGCTTCCAGTAATGACCTGGGAGTAATGACCCTGGGTGTAACTGTATGTCTAGGGTGTTTATTCCACTATAAAGCGCGCTCCGGAGCGGAGTGCGCTTCATAGCTGCAGCCGAGCCCTCACCGTTAATGAGAGGCTGCAGCGATCATGCTGCAGCCTGCCATTAACCCCTTAAACACCACAATCCCAGCGTTTAAGTGTAAGTGACAGGGGCAGCCCCTGTCACCTACCGATTGGGCTCCACACTCTGTCACCATCCTCATCTCTCTACACACTGCACATCTGTATTGGCCCCTTATAGATAGCTCCCCCTGTATTACCCCCTTATAGATGACTCCCCCCTGTATCCCCCCCTTATAGATGGCTCCCCCTGTATCCGTCCCCCTTATAGATGGCTCCCCCTGTATCCCCCCGTATAGATGGCTCCCCCTGTTTTACCCCCTTATAGATGGCTCCCCCTGTATTACCCCCTTATAGATGGCTCCCCCCTGTATTACCCCCTTATAGATGGCTCCCCCCTGTATTACCCCCTTATAGATGTCTCCCCCCTGTATTACCCCCTTATAGATGGCTCCCCCCTGTATTACCCCCTTATAGATGGCTCCCCCTGTATTACCCCCTTATAGATGGCTCCCCCCTGTATTACCCCCTTATAGATGGCTCCCCCCTGTATCCCCCCCTATAGATGGCTCCCCCGTATTCCCCCTTATAGATGGCTCCCCCCTGTATCCCCCCCTCGTATAGATGGCTCCCCCCTGTATCCCCCCCTATAGATGGCTCCTCCCTGTATCCCCCCCTCGTAAAGATGGCTCCCCCCTGTATCCCCCCCTATAGATGGCTCCCCCCTGTATCCCCCCCCTCATATAGATGGCTCCCACCTGTATCCCCCCCTATAGATGGCTCCCCCCTGTATCCCCCCCTCATATAGATGGCTCCCACCTGTATCCCCCCTATAGATGGCTCCCCCCTGTATCCCCCCCCTATAGATGGCTCCCCCTGTATCCCCCCTATAGATGGCTCCCCCTGTATCCCCCTATAGATGGCTCCCCCCTGTATCCCCCCCTATAAATGGCTCCCCCCTGTATCCCCCCCTATAGATGGCTCCCCCTGTATCCCCCCTATAGATGGCTCCCCCCTGTATCCCCTCTATAGATGGCTCCCCCCTGTATCCCTCCTATAGATGGCTCCCCTGTATCCCCCCTATAGATGGCTCCCCCCTGTATCCCCCCCTATAGATGGCTCCCCCTGTATCCCCCTATAGATGGCTCTCCCTGTATCCCCCTATAGATGGCTCCCCCCTGTATCCCCCCCTATAGATGGCTCCCCCCTGTATCCCCCCTATAGATGGCTCCCCCTGTATCCCCCCTTATAGATGGCTCCCCCGTATTCCCCCCTTATAGATGGCTCCCCCTGTATCCCCCCTATAGATGGCTCCCCCCCTATAAATGGCTCCCCCCTGTTTCCCCCCTTATAGATGGCTCCCCCGTATTCCCCCCCTATAGATGGCTCCCCCGTATTACCCCCTTATAGATGGCTCCCCCCTGTATTACCCCCTTATAGATGGCTCACCCCTGTATTACCCCCTTATAGATGGCTCCCCCCTGTATTACCCCCTTATAGATGGCTCCCCCTGTATTACCCCCTTATAGATGGCTCCCCCCTGTATCCCCCCCCTATAGATGGCTCCCCCGTATTCCCCCTTATCGATGGCTCCCGCCTGTATCCCCCCCTCGTATAGATGGCTCCCCCCTGTATCCCCCCCTATAGATGGCTCCCCCCTGTATCCCCCCCTCGTATAGATGGCTCCCCCCTGTATCCCCCCCTCGTATAGATGGCTCCCCCCTGTATCCCCCCCCTCATATAGATGGCTCCCACCTGTATCCCCCCCTATAGATGGCTCCCCCATGTATCCTCCCCTATAGATGGCTCCCCCCTGTATCCCCTCTATAGATGGCTCCCCCCTGTATCCCTCCTATAGATGGCTCCCCTGTATCCCCCCTATAGATGGCTCCCCCCTGTATCCCCCCCTATAGATGGCTCCCCCTGTATCCCCCTATAGATGGCTCTCCCTGTATCCCCCTATAGATGGCTCACCCCTGTATCCCCCCCTATAGATGGCTCCCCCCTGTATCCCCCCTATAGATGGCTCCCCCTGTATCCCCCCTTATAGATGGCTCCCCCGTATTCCCCCCTTATAGATGGCTCCCCCTGTATCCCCCCTATAGATGGCTCCCCCCTGTTTCCCCCCTTATAGATGGCTCCCCCGTATTCCCCCCCTATAGATGGCTCCCCTGTATTACCCCCTTATAGATGGCTCCCCCCTGTATTACCCCCTTATAGATGGCTCACCCCTGTATTACCCCCTTATAGATGGCTCCCCCCTGTATTACCCCCTTATAGATGGCTCCCCCTGTATTACCCCCTTATAGATGGCTCCCCCCTGTATCCCCCCCCCTATAGATGGCTCCCCCGTATTCCCCCTTATCGATGGCTCCCGCCTGTATCCCCCCCTCGTATAGATGGCTCCCCCCTGTATCCCCCCCTATAGATGGCTCCCCCCTGTATCCCCCCCTCGTATAGATGGCTCCCCCCTGTATCCCCCCTCGTATAGATGGCTCCCCCCTGTATCCCCCCCCTCATATAGATGGCTCCCACCTGTATCCCCCCCTATAGATGGCTCCCCCATGTATCCTCCCCTATAGATGGCTCCCCCTGTATCCCCCCTCGTATAGATGGCTCCCCCCTGTATCCCCCCCTATAGATGGCTCCCCCCTGTATCCCCCCTATAGATGGCTCCCCCTGTATCCCCCCTATAGATGGCTCCCCCTGTATCCACCCTATAGATTGCTCCCCCCTGTATCCCCCCCTATAGATGGCTCCCCCCTTTATCCCCCCTATAGATGGCTCCCCCTGTATCCCCCCTATAGATGGCTCCCCCCTGTATCCCCCTCTATAGATGGCTCCCCCCTGTATTCCCCCCTATAGATGGCTCCCCCTTGTATCCCCCCTATAGATGGCTCCCCCTGTATCCCCCCTATAGATGGCTCCCCCCTGTTTTCCCCACTATAGATGGCTCCCCCCTGTATCCCCCCCCTATAGATAGCTCTCCCTGTATCCCCCCTATAGATGGCTCCCCCCTGTATCCCCCCCTATAGATGGCTCCCCCCTGTATCCCCCCTTATAGATGGCTCCCCCGTATTCCCCCCTTATAGATGGCTCCCCCTTATAGATGGCTCCCCTGGGCAGGGGCACCCTAGGACGCAAGGGCCCCCGGGCAGCCGCCTACCATGCCCAATGGGTAAGACGGCCCTGCACTGAGGATGTAGGTAAAACACATACCTTCATTCTTAGCGGCTGTGCGCAGTAGGGGGCTATCAGCTGATTAGATTTGTCTAACCTGCTGATAGTTCCCCTTTAACAATACAAATTCTTTCTCGGGGCAGATCTGAGTTCCCCAGCCATCCATCTCTGTTAAATGAACACACCTACCCTCTAGATGTGACCTTTTATCCCTTTACAAAATCTATCCTTTTTCTCCATTAGTTGTTCCTTCCCTTTTATCTTGCTCCAATTTTTTTTTTTACATCATGGAAGTCCCTTTTATGAAGATTTCCTACAACACTGTCATGATCTGTTGAAAAATTTTTTGCTTATATTTTAATAAGCAAAAGTAACGTTTTTTTTTTATTTAGGGGACACATGCCTTTGCACATCATATATTTGCCACTAAAGGGGGGCATATATTGAGAGTCTGATTTGGAAAAAAAAAAAAATTCCTTCTAATTCAGTACGATTGTTTGCCCTTGCATAAGTCTTGGAGTCTAGGCACTGGGCCATCTTTACAGAACCTGAGACACTTGTTTAAGAAGTGTGATATGGTTATGACCTATCTCTTTCTTTGAACCAAGTAATGTAGAACTCAATCCACATAAGTATAATGTAAGCCTCCAAGCTCACAGCCACTATAGTCAGCAATTCTACGAAATGTGAACAACACTTATATTTGTTTCCTTTCATTAAAGGAATTGTATTAACCCCTTAAGGTCAAAGCCAATTTTCGTTTTTGCGCTTTTGCTTTTTCCATTTTATGTTTAAAAGTCCATAGCGCTTGCATTTTTTCACCGAGAGACTTATATGAGCGCTTATTTTTTGCGAAACCAATTGTACTTTGTAATGACAGGCATTATTTTTCCATAAAATATGCTGCGAAACCGGAAAAAAATCATTTGCGCTGTCAAATTGAAAACAAAAACGAATTTGTTTTGATTTCGGGGAGTTTTGCATTTACACCGTTCACCCTATGGTAAAACTGACTTGTTATTCATGTTCCTCAAGTCGTTACGATTACAACGATATATAACATGTATAACTTTTATTGTATCTGATGGCTTTTAAAAAAATCAAACCATTGTTAACAAATACACGTTCCTTAAAACAGCTCCATTCCCAGGCTTATAGCGCTTTTACCTTTGGTCTATGGGGCTGTGTCAGGTGTCATTTTTTGCGCCATGATGTGTTCTTTCTATCGGTACCTTGATTGCGCATATACGACTTTTTGATGGCTTTTTATTACATTTTTTCTGGATTTGATGCGACCAAAAATGCGTAATTTTGCACTTTGGAATTTTTTTGCGCTGACGCCGTTTACCGTGCGAGATCAGGAATGTGATTAATTAATAGTTCGGGCGATTACGTGTGCGGCGATACTAAATATGTTTATTTATTTGTTTATTTATTAATTTATATTTATAAAATGGGAAAAGGGGGGTGATTTGGACTTTTATTAGGGGAGGGGATTTTTTATTAATAAAAACACTTTTTTACTTTTTTTTTTACATGGACTAGAAGCCCCCCTGGGTGGCTTGTATATACATAGCACTGATCTCTCATAGAGATCAATGCTGTGTATATACACAGCAAAGATCGATTAGATCAGTCATAGATTACTATGGCCTGCTGCAGGCCATAGCAATCTATTGCCGAGCCGGGATCAGCGTCATTCCGACGCTGAGGCCCGACACGGGCAGAAGAACGGATCTCCCCGGAGATCTCCCCGGAGATCCGACCCACTAGACACCAGGGATAGTGTGCATAAAGCACTTCAATGCAGCTGTCAGGTTTGACAGCTGCATTGAAGTGCTTAATTAGCCGGCGCGGCAACGGGACCCGCGCCGGCTAACAGAGGCACTGCCCGGCTGCACGTGTCAGCCGGGATCAGCGCCGTTCAGAGCGGGGTCCCGGCGGGACCCCGCTCTGAACACCCCCCGCGGCACCATGACGTATCAGATACGTCATGGGTCGCTAAGGGGTTAAAGGAGAAGTCTGGCGAAATTGTATTGTATTGCCCGCCAAAAGTTTATACAAATCACCAATATACCCTTCTTACGGGCAATGCTTATAAAGTGCTTTTTTCCCTGCACTTACTACTGCATCAAGGCTTCTCTTCCTGAATAAAATGGTGATGTCACATGCTGTAGTCAGGGAGGTGTGTTACAAGAGTAAAAGAAAAACTACTAGCAGAAAAGAATGAAATATAAAAAAAAAAAAAAATTAGATAAACAAATGGCTCATCTTGCCAGTGCAGCACTGGTGTTGCCAGTTTATCTTTCTTTACACGGTGTTCTCATTTAATGTTTTACTGGGCTCAGGAGACAAATGAAACTGAAGTCCCTTTTTAGTTTTACCATAGATCATGGCGCTACTATATTGTAGATTGGGACATGTTAGTACGAAAACAAAAGCCAGTAATGCTTACATCTAATCCTGCTTGAAGAACAGTGGCCGGTCAGAAAGTAAGACAGTATATACGGTAAATTATATTAAAGATATCAGCTTTTGCGATGACCGAGTGGTCATGTATCATATATCATAGACATACGGGCTAATATGTAGTAGTAATGATGAGATGACTCCACAAGGGTTTTCTGGGCAAAAGGAAAACAGCAGCCTCAGTGCCACCACTCACTGTCACCCCCCAGACTCCTGTATCTCCCAGGTTCCTGTTTTGTCATGACCCAGCAGAAGCTACCCGCTCAGCCAGTGTGACTGTAGAGTTTTCCCGCCTCAGTCACTGATTGGCTAAGCAGGCGTATCTGGTCATGATGTTGCAGTATCTGGAGATTGTCTAAATAATTAATGATTTCATCTCATGGGTATTTATGAGTTTATTATGCATATTAAGTATAATTGTGTCCATTGTAACTACAATACTTTTTTTTATTCTTAGGCTGTGCATCTTGCCCAGACTAGTTTCCAGATAGAGGCCTTTGGTTCCAAGTTTATTCTTGACCTCTCTTTGAACAAGTAAGTATATTATACCAACATTAAAGTAATTTGTTTTTTTTTAAATCAATGAAAGGGGTTCTTCCAGTGGAATAAAAAGGGGGCACACTGGGATAAAAATGTTTGCTCAGCCAATAGCTGGCTAAGATGCGTCACAGTTGTTGGGTTTGGGAACAGGAAGTTATGGACAGTTGGGTCCTGGATTCTATTGGACCAGCAGAAGTGGAGAATGTGTTTTTAACCCAGATATTGGTGGGTACCCTTTCAGTGGCATGTACGTGTGTTCTGTACATTGCACATTGAGTACCACTGCAAGATTTACAGGTAAATAGGTGAAAGGTATAAATAGAATCTATTGATATGTCAGTCATATTGGTCATTAAGATGTGATTAAGATGTTCATGGGTGCTTACAAGCCTCATTTATAAGTAAAAAGAAGTTGCAGAGATTTCCACCTCAAATCTTCCATGTGTGAATATACCATAAACTTGCCACCAGAAAGTCCCAGCTGTATTATATTGGATATGTCAAATTAGGTCGTTTGTATATGATCCAAGATGTTTCCATTTGACAGAGAGGGTTTCTATACATTTTTACTATATGATCATATAACACTTGATTGTTTCCTGAAAGCACAACTTGTGATCAATGTCCTTTAGTGGTCATATTAGGTTTCAGACACATTTAAAGCCAAGTTCAATAAGTACAGTTCACTTTAGGGATTGACACCATACGCAATAACTGGATTTGTACAGGTGGAGACTTGCATTGCATTTTTTCCTCCAAAATTGCATATAAATATACATATTTATATATATTTATATAATAAAAATGAAAGTCTGTCTGTCTGTCTGTCCGGTATAGACTTCCAAACACCTGAACCGTTTGACCCCAGATTTGGCACACAGATACATTGGGTGCCCGGGAAGGTTAGAGCGAAGGTCCCGTCCCCGCCAGATGTACAGGAGGGAAGAGGATAGAGCGGCGCCCCATAGAAATGAATGGGAAAATCTCCACACTGCACACACAGGTGACATAATTAGCTGCAGCTCTGCCCAGAGAAAACGGCAGTTGGGAGCCTTAGCAACCAATAGGATTACTACTTTCATTTTCATAGGGAGCTGGAATCTGTATGGTTGCTAGGGCCAGCTGCCTTACAACAGATCCACAGAAATAACTGGTAGACCCCCTACTCCATCTATACAGTACATGTATACAGGGCCCCCTACTCCATCTATACAGTACATGTATACAGGGCAGTATTACCAGCTGCTGCTTCCCTAAGCACTAAACCTGAAGATGCCCCATCTTCACTCACCAATTAGCATCATGATTGGTAGGTAATAGCTCCACATGTCACATTTAACACCGCCACACCAGGCCTGACCAATACCGCCATACTGTGACTGGATAACCCTACCATACCGGACCTGACCAATACCACCATACTGTGACTGGATAACACCACCATACCAGACCTGACCAATACCACCATACTGTGACTGGATAACACCACCATACCAGACCTGACCAATACCACCATACTGTGACTGGATAACACCACCATACCAGACCTGACCAATACCACCATACTGTGACTGGATAACACCACCATACCAGACCTGACCAATACTACCATACTGTGACTGGATAACACCACCACACCGGACCTGATACCACCATACTGTGACTGGATAACACTGTCATACCAGACCTTACCAATACCGCCACACTGTGACTGGAGAACACCGCCATACCAGACCTGACCAATACCGGCATACTGTGACTGGATAACACTGCCATACCAGACCTGACCAATACCACCATACTGTGACTGGATAACACTGCTATACTAAAAAATCACGCTTGAGAAAGGCTGAGAACAAGCCGAAACTTTGCGGAAGTAGGATGTGAATAAAAGCATCACGTTTTTCACTTTGAAGTGCTGTCTCCTGTTGATTTTTGAGGATTTGCATCTGGACGGAGGGGTCCTGTCTGGTGAGACGAGCACTCTACATCTACCCTTTCTATTTTTGACTTTGGCCTGTGCTGTTCCCTTGAACTGTTGTTGAACACCACTATACTAGACCTGACCAATACCGCCATACCCCCCCCCCCTCGAAAAGACACCTGATTTTCTGGCAAGTCTGAATGGGAGGGTACTGCCCCTCTGCAACCATGAGTGCCTAATGGTAAATATGACCCTGCAGGTATACAGGACACTGCAGGTGCACAGGACCCCAAAACTATACACTACAGGTGCACGGGACCTCCATCAACTATATACTTCAGGTATACAGGACCTTCAACAACTCTATACTACAGGCATACAGGACCCCAAACTATACACTACAGGTATACAGGACTCCAAAACTATACACTACAGGTATACAGGAACTCCACCAACTATATACTACAGGTATATAGAACCCCAAACTATACACTACAGGTATACAAGACCTCAAACTTTACACTACAGGTATACAGGACCTCCACCAACTACATACTACAGGTATACAGGACCCCAAACTATACACTACAGGTATACAGGACCTCCACCAACTCTATAATACAGGTATACAGCACCCTCACCAACTCTATACTACAGGTATACAGGACCCCAAAACTATACACTACAGGTATACAGGAACTCCACTAACTATATACTACCGGTATATAGGACCCCAAACTATACACTTCAGGTTTACAGGACCCCAAAACTATACACTACAGGTATACAGGAACTCCACCAACTCTATACTACAGGTATACAGGACCCCAAACTATACACTACAGGTATACAGGACTCCAAAACTATACACTACAGGTATACAGGAACTCCACCAACTATATACTACAGGTATATAGGACCCCAAACTATACACTTCAGGAATACAGGACCCCAAAACTATAAACTACACGTATACAGCACCTTTACCATGGCTATACTACAAGTATACAGGACCCCCAAACTTTACACTACAGGTGTACAGGACCTCCGCCAACTATATACTACAGGTATACAGGACCCTCAAACTATACACTACAGGTATACAGTACCCCCGAACTATATACAACAGGTATACAAGACCTCCACCAACTATACACTACAGGTATCCAGGACCCTCAAACTATAAACTGCAGGTAAACAAGACCTCAACCAACTATACATTACAGGTATACAGCACCAACTATATACTACAGGTATACAGGACCCCCGAACTATACAGTACAGGTATACAGGACCTTTACCAACTATACACTGCAGGTATACAGGACTTCCTAAACTATACAGTACAGGTATACAGCCCTCCCCAACTATACACTACTGGTATACAGGACCTCCCTCAACTATACACTACAGCTATACAGCCCCCCACTACACACTACAGGTATATAGGACCCCCCCAACTATACACTATAGGTATAAAGCACCCCCAACTATGCACTACAGATATGCGAGACCCCTAAAAACTATACACTGTAGGTATACAGAACCCCTCCAACTATGCACTACAGGTATACACTAATTCCACTGATTAACTCAGATGAAACAATACCTTTAGATTGGCCTCCTGGGCACCTCAGAACAAATGTAATTAACACACTGACCCTTTATACCCGGGCAACGCCGGGTACATTTTCTAGTATATATATATATATATATATATATATATATATATATATATATATATATACAGTGGTGCCTTGAATTACAAGCATAATTCGTTCCGGGACCGTGCTTGTAATCCAAATCCACTCTATACCAGAGCACATTGCAATGAGCATGTCGAGTATAATGTATAGTAAGTGCATAAAGCTGAAAGAACAGCAGCAGTTTGCAGATACAGGATGGAACTGCAGATCCCCATAATGCAGTAGCATAGTACAACAGGCTAGTATAGAGAAGCAAGGCTGCTGTCACAGGTCTGTGTGGTCACATGACAGCAATGGGGAAGTGGTGTGTTTAGCATGGACCAAACAGGAAGTGAGAATCACAGAGCTGTGCAGGAGGACAGTGACAGAAACTTTTCTATACAGCAGCGTGACTGGCTGGGTGTAAGTGCAGGCACATTATAGCAGTAATGGAGAGGATGGGAAACACAAGGACTGACAGAGACTGCAGAGAGCATGAAGGAATGAGCAGGGCAGATGTGGGCACATACATGCAGCACGTCTTTTAATGCTTGCCACACCAAAGCTCAACTGCATTGTAACCAGATTGCATTGTAACCAGATCTGTCAAACAGCAACCGATTAAGCAGAAGTAGGGTAAGGAGGAAATTCTGCTCCTTGTACAGCACTCTATTATTATACATTTTATAGGCAGTACATGTCAATATAAAGGCAAAGATGTTCACACCAAATGTGAAAATAGCAATGTTTCTGCGTTCTGTAGTCACTCATACTTACATGGTGGTCAGAATTGTTCTGGGTCCATACGCTGTTCTGTCTGCTCTTAGATCAGCATCATAATCGGAAAAGAGAGCAGTTAAGTATTATAAAAGGAACTTGTGTCTCCTGTGCCAGGAGTGTAGAATGGCAGCATTTTGCTGAGTCAACATCCGCCACTTTTACTCTATTTCAGCAGGTTTAAATAAAAATGAATCAGCACAATTGGATATTTATCCAGGAATAATAGTGCTGTTTCTTTGTAACTGTAAATTATGCTGATGGGTTATAATGGACTGCTGAGGTTCAAAAATATTTCAGGATTACTAGCAGACCCAGAAAACAAGGTTTACATTTGAAAAAACAGAATACATTTGACAAATATAGGCCCTAGTAAATCCCAGCTTTCTAAAGCAAGATCATTATGGAGAAAAGCATATATAGCAATTTTGTCATATACAGGAACAGATTTACTGTTAAAAATGTGCCAAAATTCGTATGTAATGTACACCAGGAAATGACTTCCATGCTGAACATCACATTTTATTATGTGTTGTACATGATGTTTCAGCTGCATGTGACAAAGGGGTGTGGCTTATGCAGAGGGAAACAATGTATGCCAGAATTCTGATGCAGTTAACAGTAATAATAATAAGATTTTTTTTTATTTACATAGTGCCATATTCCATAGCAGTTTACAATAATACAAAAGATACATTGCCATAGAAGTCAGAGGAATCCCGGACATAGTTTATACACATATGGGGGAGATTAATGGTGCGTTCACACCTACAGGATCTGCAGCTTATTTTCTGCAGCAGATTTCATTTAAATAACTGAACACAGCATCAAATCTGCTGCAGATCTGCTGCAGATCCTGTAGGTGTGAACGCACCCTTATCAAACATGGTGTAAAGTGAAACTGCCTCAGTTGCCCCTAGCAACCAATCAGATTCCACCTTTTATTTTCCAAAGAGTCTGTGAGTAATGAAAGGTGGAATCTGATTGGTTGCTAGGGGCAACTGAGCCAGTTTCACTTTACACCATGTTTGATAAATCTCCCCCATAGTATACGCTGCGGCCAGGATTCCAACCGGCTGCATGAAAAGTTGACATGTCAGTTATGTGCAGCTGCTATTCATTGAATAGCGGCCATACAGACCTGTCAGTTCACACAATGAAGAGTGCGGTTCCTTAGTGTGAACCCGGCCTAAGGGTGCGTTCACACAAACAGGATCAACTTTAGATCTGCAGCAGATTTGAAGTTGCAGATTTGCTTTGAATCTAATCTGAGCCATGAAATCTGCTACCGATCTGCTGCAGATTCAAATCTGCGCCATCGCATTTGTTCCAGATCTGTTGCAGATTCTGTATGTGTGAATGTACCCATAAGCTGTGTTCCTTCTAAGAACTTGTGAGAGGTTTATCACATTTAGACAGTAGACCTAAAATGTATTTCAGGCTAGACAATAAGTCATGAAAGCTGTCGTAAGTTGGGCCACGACATGATGGAGTTCATTTGACTACTGCAAATTAAAAATAGCATTTGGGTCAAATATCTGTGTGTGTCTCTATGGAAACTAAGTGGTCATTTGTTACCACTGGAAATCTGTTCCATCAGTGATTTGCTGTTTGGAATGTTAGTTACATATGGTTGTTGTTACTTAACATAACTGAAGCATATGTACATGCAAGTTGGGATTTTCAAGCGTCTGTTGTGCAGTTTCAATTGCAGATGTCATTCAATAGTCACTGAAACTTTTCTCGTACCCTTTGGACTTGTTAGTATGAATAGCATGGTGTGCAAGTTTCGTGCAACTTCATTAAGAGAGTCTGTATGGAAACAGCACTAATCTTTGACATCACTCTACCTAATATAGCGGCCTAAGCACTTATATAGCACCTGGACAAAAGTATCACAGTTTCAGGCACATTTCTGACATTAATTTTTTTTTTGTTAGTATTAATAGTTTTTATTAAGAATTTTTACAAAATATAGCATACATGTAAACAGGATTAGTGAACCTACATCCGTCAATGCAGCACCATAACATTGTTACATTACAATAACTATAGCAAACCGAAACACAACAGTTAAAGGCTATGGTCACACGTTGTATGAGACCGGCCCTTCCGTGACCCCGGCCGGGTCACGGAACGGCCGGTCTCTGGCCGGATCATCACCTGTCAGTTTTGCTCCGGCGCCGTATGGGCGCCGGAGCGTGTACGATGAGTGTACGCTCCGGCCGGGATCCCATTGCACATAAGGAATTGTTCCACAACGCAAAACTACGGCCGTAGTTCTGCGGCGAGAACTACGGCCGTAGTTTTACGTTGTGTGAACATAGCCAAAAACTTTAGATACTTGATATTGTTAATAAACAGTCTTTAACACCAAGTAGACATATCCAGAATTGTCCCAGTGCTAACTGTTATATAAGCAAGTAAATAAGAAAGTTGTGAGGTCTACAACAGCATGCCTGAGAGACAGAACTTGGATCGGGTCCAAGGCAGCGATATCTCCAGAAAAGCTGGGTAGTTTGAATTACCCAAAGTAATGGCCGTCTTATACAAATATGTGGTATGAATGGCATAGGCTACTTCATGCTGAGGTGGAATTTCTTGGTTCCTCCAGCACCTAGTCAGCCCTATTTTAAACATAATAAATAGTGATGAGCGAGTACTAAAATGCTCAGGTGCTCGATACTCGAGTCGAATATTTCCCGATGCTCGGGTGCTCGTTTCGAGTAACGAACCCGATTGAAGTCAATGGGAAACTCGAGCATTTTTGCAGGGGACCCAAGCTCGACCCAGGGAAGGTTGCTTGAAAACCTGTCAACCTCAGAAAATAATGGAAACACCACGGAAATAGACAAGAAACAGCAGGGGCAGCATGCATGGATGCCTTTGAGGCAGCCTAATCACACCATTACAGCCGGGTGGTCAACCTCAAGACAATAGTGCTAACCCAGACCAAGATGGGCAAGGCACATTCGACCAAGGTCAAAGGCCTGAAGGTCACTTTGAAGGTCAAAGGCATTGGAGAGTGTTCACCTGTCAGTGCCTGACAAGCTCACTGTTCCCCTCCCCCCCTCCCCCACTTAATAACTTGTCTTTTTAATTTACTAGACTGACCAGGGCTGGGGCATGACGCCCCTGACTACTTTAGCAGTTGAGGTAATTTTACCAGTATCATGTCACTCACCACTTCTCCCCACCACTTCTGTTCTGGCGACCACATTTTTTTATTATTTATTTTTGAAATTTGAATTATAATTTGAGTTTGAATTAAAATTTGAGTTTGAATTCGAATTAGTTTAAATTTTGAGTTTGAAGTTTGATTTTTTTTAAATTTATTTATTCAAGTATCCAGCAATAACATGGTATGAAATGGAGAATACAATCATCCAATAAAAATAGCCGGATTATGGTTAGATTTAGCTTCACACCCTCATGCAGTTGTGCATGAGAGGCAAAATCATTGGAGGTAGGGACAAAGAAATAACAATACAGTCTTCTTAAGAGGCCCCGGAATTTGAATGAATACACTTTTATAACAGTAAACAGTAAATAACAGTATAACAGTAAATAACTGCCATTATTTCAATATAACAGCCGTTGTTCTAAAATAACAGCAAATATTTGCCAATAAATGGCGGCCATCCACTCAATTTCAACATTGTGTGAACAGAGCCTTTCTATGTTTTTAATCCACTCCTGGTTTTGGTTGCAATACTGACTGAAATATACTGACTGAAATATACATATACTGACTGAAATATACGTAGTGTGAACGCAGCCCTTAATAATTTAAAGAGTATCTAAGAGAGGGCAAGTGAGGTAGTAGTGGGTGGACTTTTTCCACTATTTTCACTGTGTGTTCCTTTTAGCTGTGGCGTGTATCTTGGAGATTCAATAGATGACCTGACAGCCCTGCAAAATAGCACTTAACGTCGATTTGATTTGAAAATTGAAATTGAAGATTAAAAAAACAGGCGGTTTTAATAGCGGTGTACCCTGAGGCCCCGTAATTTGCGAGAATAAGCTAGGGAGTGAATGTCTGCAGTGTGCCACTGCTCCCTCCTCAAGGGGTGCTGTGTCACCCTGGCCAGAACCACGGCCTCGTCCTCGACCCTTACCCCTGGGGTTCACCATTTTATGGACACTGCACAGTCAAGACTGAGATAGCTGCTCTACAGATCACAGCAAGCCAAGAAAATATATTACCCAGACTACTTTTGGAGGTAGTCGTATAGAGTCTGTGTGTAAGTGGTGTTATATGGTGTATGCCACCTGTTACACAGGACAATGAGCAGTGAGGTTGAATATGGAAGCAACCCTGCAGACTGGCTGCAGATGACAAAAGATACTGGTCACACTAGTTTTTGGAGGTTGTCGCATAGACTGTGTGGAAGTGGTACTTTATGGTGTATGCCACCTCTTACACAGAACAATGAGCAGTGAGGTTTGGTATGGCTGCACTAAGAAAGAAAGCAACCCTATAGACTGGCTGCAGATGGCAACAGATAATGGTCAGACTAGTTTTGGAGGCTTGTCTATATCCAAGTGGGGGAGCACACAGGGGGGCTATATACTACTGGGGGAGCACACAGGGGTCTATATATTACTGGTGGGGGCACACAGGGGGTCTATATACTACTAGGGGAACATACAGGGGGTCTATATACTACTTGTGAGGCACACAGGTGGTATATATAAGTGGGGGAGCACACAGGGGTCTATCTACTACTGGGGCAGCACACAAGGGGTCTATATAATACTGGTGGGGCACACAGGGGGTCTATATACTACTGGGGAACCACACAGGAGGTTTATATACTACTGGAGGAGCACACAGGGGTCTATATCCAAGTGGGGGAGCACACAGGGGGGCTAAATACCCCTGAGGGAGCACACAGGGGCCTATATACTAGTGGGGGAGCACACAGGGGGTCTATATACAACTGGGGCAGCACACAGGAGGTCTATATACTTCTGGGGGAGCACACGGGGGAGCTATATATAACTGGGGGAAGACACAGGGGTCTATATACTACTGGGGGAAGCAAACAAGGGGTATATACTACTGGGGGAAGGACACAAGGGGTATATACTATTGGGGCAGCACACAAGTAGTATATATTACTGGCGGTAGTGCACAAGGGGTATATACTACTGGGGGCAACACACAGCGGTCTATTGTTTTGGAACGTGTGTCGAGGGGGGGGGCCCCAGACATAACTTCGCTTGGGGCCCCAGAAATGCCAAGACCGCCCCTGCCGTCTATTTAACAAGACAGCCACCTTCCATCGATATTATTACAAAGTGGGAACATAGCCATATACTGCAACACAAGGACACTTCCATAGTACGTGGCAGAGGGATCCCACCTGGCCACACCTGGCCTACCTGGCCATCATACCTGGCCTACCTGGCCATATTTTTTTATGACAAAGGGGATATAGGAGTGGCTAAGTAGTTTTAAATGCTACACCTTCATTGGATGCACTCATTTCTAACATTGCACAGTGTCAAGATGTACTGCACGTGTCAAAAATCCCATAAGGAGCCAACTAGTTTGACATAAACCCTCCATTTTGTAAAGGTCATCCTTGCTAAGGATGCAGAGCAGAAGGAAGATAGGGATCCCACCTGAACCTTGATATAAGGGTCTCTTACGCGCTGGTCTCCTACTATCTTAAAGGGGCTAGGAGAGTATTTACTAGTGAGAAATCAGGACACTCAGCAGTCAGGAAATGCCCAGTAAGTGGGATAGTGATATTAGACATATTAAAACATATTTTTTATTTCTAAAAATCCTCTCGAAATAATGCCTGTATTATTATATGTAAAAATCTCTAATAAAATATCTTTAAAAAGAAAAAAAATAAAATAAAAAAATATTTTTCTCGTGTTTAATTACAATGACTATCTGCATTGGTATATTTTAGAAATATGTACACTGTTCTAGTCTTATTCTCTGTTCTTAAAAAAATAAATAAATGTACCCAATAAATGTTCATTTTGGACATACACTAGCATGACAACTGACATGCCATAAATGCCTGCTAGATGGGGGTCAAACCACTTGCTCACCCATTGATCCTGAGTGAGCATGCTTTCCCTTTTTGTCCACCCCCTGGGCTGTGAATGGTGGGGGCTGAATGCTAGTTGAGGGTCTGAATGGCTGTAATCCCACCAATAAATCATTTATGACACATCCTATTGTGATACATGTCTATGGTAAGTGAATAACTTGTGCAGATCACTAGTTACAATCATAGTTTGTAAGTGCAGGAAACACAATGTCTGGCTGATCAGATTCCTTAGAGTCCAGTAACCATAATGGGTCTCAGGGCTGATTCATTGACGCTTCCAAGGAAACAATGTCTTGTAAATGATTTATAAACATGTCTAAAACATAAACCTGTAAAGGCTCTAGTCTCCCTATCTGACAGTTTAATAGAAGTGGTTTTGTGCATGTTAGTGTCTCTCTGCCGCACCCTATTGATCCTAAAGATATATTCAGCTCCACTATTGTTATAGTAGGATAAAAGAAGATAGAAATAACCATCAGTGGCATACATTAAAGTCTGAATGTCCTGATTGTTGGGATGACAGGTGGATAACAAGAATGCAACATACTCAGAAAAGCATAGTCATTATGTAAATCAGCTTAATTATACCTCTACATAGTGAAAATAATAATACAGTGTATGCCAGAAAGCATCCAGTGCTATACACTAAAAGAGTATTAGAAGTCACTGTGGAGTTTCATGGCCCGATAATAGCATTGGCCCACAGTTTGGACATTATTATACAGATGATAGAAAACGCAAGTGTTTTTAATGCTTTAAAGAAGATCCACAAGGGATCTCATGCAGAATAAGGGCTGTGCAGCAATAACCACATGCTTTTACCACCATCCCCCTCTGCGTGCTGCCGCACCCCCTCTCCGCCCCCTCCCCGACCCACTGGCGAAGGTGGCGCAGATGGGGCAGATGCCAATAAAATATTCGCAAAAATACCCTTTGCGAATATTTTTACGCCAATCTGCGCCCAAAAAAGGCATTTTCGCCTTTTCATACATGTCCCCCTATGTGTATACACTCCGGAGGGGATTCCCTCAGCCTTCAGCACAACGTAAGATCCGTACTAATCACGGCCATGGTTACTGCGGAACTTCAGTTGTGTGAACATGGCCTAATTAGGGAGAGTTGAGTGGAGTAACAAAGGGAACATCAAACTTGCTTCGGAGTTAATCCTCTCAGATTAATTATTGGGTGTAAAGGGATATCAACCATTCTAAAGGGCTCACAAGATATAATTTTTGAGTTGTTAACAATTAAATCTATTGGATCATGTTACCATTCACAATAAAAAAAGTTGTTTGTACCTCAGCATACTATTTTTTTTGATGGGACAGAACTAGGGATGGTCCGAAACTGCCGAGGTTCACGCTCGGCATCAGATTCCCGCTGTCTGCCCGCTCCGTGCAGCGGGTGGATACAGCGGGAGGACCGCCTGGAAAACTGGGATACAGCCATAGGCTGTATCCCAGTTTTCCAGGCGGTCCTCCCGCTGTAACCCCCCTTTCCACGGAGAGGGCAGAGAGCGGGAATCATTCCCGAGACTTCGGGTTCGTACGAACCCAAACCAAACTCGGTTCGTACCATCCCTAGACAGAACCACCTTGTTTTGTCTAAAAACAGTTATACATACCCTCTGTCTAAAGTCAGATATACATACCCTCTTTTTTGTTGGAAGTAAATGGCATCAGAATCCAACAAAGGTATCCTGTTGTTTCCTGCTGTATTCTATTCTAGCAGTATATATTATTTTGCCCTATTCCACCGGACGATTATCGTTTGCATAATCGTTAACGATTAACGATCTCAAACGACCGATATTGCGAAATACCTGAAAACATTCACTCATTTCCATGGAACGATAATCGTTACTTATGATGGTAATTGCAATCGTTTTTCTTTGCTATTTATTCGCTATTGCGTTCGTATCTATTGCGAACGACTGAACGATGTCTTATTCAATGCGAACGATTTGCGAACGTTTTGCGAACGAGCAACGATAAAAATAGGTCCAGGTCTTATAAAGCGATCAACTATTTCTCGTTCGGTCGTTCGGTCGTTAATCTGAATGATAATCGTCCGGTGGAATAGGGCCCTTAGAGCTGTTTTTCAGGGTTAAGGACCCGCTTTGAGTAAATGAATTGGTTTATAAATATGGTAGGAGTATATATAGGCTATGAAGTGGGGGGAAGATGTTTGAAACAATAGTATCCATTTGGGCAATGCCCCTTTTCACTAAGCCATGCACATTTTCCTTTAAGCCCTACCCCTTAATTTAGTGAGGCCCAAACAGTGTGTAAAACACTTATTAAATGTGACTCACAACAGTTTGATTATTTTTCTGTACTATGTTTCCTTACGCATCACATTTACTGAAGAAATCCCTGTAATCATTACCCAAACTAGCTTAGTGTGCATCCTTGAGAATTATTCCCATCGACAGGTGTACTACGGAATACCTGGGTGTTTACTATGAATTTCTGCTTAGTCCCATAATTTTCTGGTTAATTCCTCATCCCAGATTCATCTCTGAAGATACTTGAACATTAATTGGAGCATTGGAACCATGACTTTTAACTCTTACCTACACTTCCAATGATGATCAAAGCTAATTTACTGTTTCTGACACACGCTCTTTGTAAAAGCCAAAATGAATTTGTCCCGTGGAAAGATGAAGGTCAGCCATGCTGGGTATATGAGCTCTGCACCATCAGGTCACGCAGATGGTATAAGCAGGTGCAGATCTCCACTCTGCCAGGGTAACAACATTAGTGCTTTGCTGTGGTGCAGAGCAATTAATCTAGCCTGTTGAAGTCCATAGGGTAAAGCAACCCCACCGAAGAAGAAAATAATATGTCCAGATGTTTTCTTGCTATTTCTTAAAACATCTTGGATTTTGTATTAGATTAACCATTATCATAGCTACAGGAGCATGTGGAATATTGTAATATGTGAGGCTGTGTAGCGAATAGGTTAAGATATTTTATACAGCATTTAGGACTACAAATTCAGCATAATAAAAGATCCCTTTTGAGCATAGTGAAAGTGCTGAGGGAAGACTTCCCATGCTTAATAATAAAGCATTACATAATACTCTATATACTATGCAGAATTCAAGTGGTAGCTTATGTAGTAAGGGCATAATAGAGTACCATCATGCTGTTAAATTAATGCAGTCCTTTCCACTTATGTGTGAATGGAATTTTCTAACATCTTATACACACACACACACACACACACACACACACACACACACACACACACACACACACACTACTTTGGCCCTATTCTCCTATTCTTATGTCTATACTGATTCAGATTTATTTCCCTCTGGTGTACAGAAAATGAAACTGCTTACAGAACTGATCCCATGCTTCCCTACAGAACAGTACGTTGCAGATAGAAATTCTAGCCAGTCAAAATATGCTACAGACATATTTGTATATGTACTGTCATGGGTCCCATTGCATACGTATATCTCAAAAGCATGGTGTGCTATGCCTACAGGTCCCTGAAAAGTGCATATAAGTATATATAAAATACATGTTCTAAAATTTACTTGAGTTTAGTCACTAGTTGACTATGTTCGCTCAATTAAACTCAATGGGGCCTATTGCAGTAAATGCACCTGCATGTAGGCATCCCATTTTCACAAGTTGCTGATGTATACAGTATGTGTAGCATATTCTCAAATCATAATGTGAACCCGACGTAACATAGAAAGTAATTGTAAAGTGATGCGTTGTCCTCAGTGACATCACACCAGTGATCATGTGACTGTATTGTATAATGACTGTAACTTTTTATAGTTATGAGTCACTGCACTCACTTGACTACATCACATTACCTTTGAACATCATGTCACGTAGTCATATTGACCACATTTTATAAATTTCCAAAGTAGGCCTCAGAACATGATTTTTAGGAAAAATGTATTGATATGTTATAACATTTCAGTAAAGCTGCTCATTTATATTTCTATAAACCTCTTTTAAATATAATGTCCTGGGGGATGGTCATGTGAGCGGACGCACAGCGTTGTGTAGCGCCGCCCACCCACCTGATCGAGCCCGCGAAATGCTGGGTTGAGACACGAGGACGCGATCCTTCCTGAAGCCTGCCTGTGTGTATATCGGAGTGAGACGAGTCGGGAGGACAGCGGAGCGGCTAGCGGAAGCTGTGGTCGGCAGTGCCGGACGTTGTTAAGTTTAGTTGGAGTGAGTGAGCGGAGATCAGAGAGACGGAGGCCGGTGGATGTGCTGAGGGCGGAGAGGAGATACAGTCAAGTCGGAGATACGTGGAGGACAGCCGTGCGTGGGAACCTACGGTGCTGCCAGAGCGGAGGTCCCGAGGAGAGGGAGGCCAGAGAACTTTGGGAGCTGAGGTGGACGGCACAAAGGCTTGGAGAGGCAGAGACAGTCCCGGAGATTGAGGAGGGCTCCAATGGGGTGAGATCTCTCCGTGTTGGTGTTGATTGATCTGAGGATTCCTATTGCAAATAGTGGTGTCTGGGGCAAGGGGGACTTTCTCTAAGGAATTGGTGCTCTCCCTAAGGGGTTAATGTGTGGTATGGTGTCCTCCAGGACCAACGTTGTAAGTGGCCTGGATAGAAGCCACTAGGAGACTTTCCCATAGTAACCTTGCTGCCGACATATATATAAGTGGACAACCATTATTGGTATTATAAAGGAAGATATCTGGCTAAATATATTTTCACTGTTGACTTGCCCGGCTGACAATTTGCTGCTATATACAGTCATCCACTACTATTTCTGCCAATAAGCACTGATACGCTAGTTTAACAACTACGGCCGGTATTGTTATATAAAGCTACTCTAACTGTTGACTTGCTCTGAACTGTTTGGCTGATAAATGGTCCCCATTGATGCACACAGACATCTTACTGCTGCCGATGTATGGGGACAATTGTCATTACCAATAAGATTGGATACAACTAAGGCTGTTGCTGCTATATAAGATTACTTACTATTGCTTATTAACCTCGAGATGATTTACTTCCGCTGATTTATGCAGACATTTACTGTCATTAACGTATTTTGACTTGTCCAACTGTCAATTGCTATCGTCGATGTGAAGGGACAACTGCTAGTTCTATTAAGCTCTGAATTGTTCAGATATTAATTATTACAGATATTTCAGGGCAATTGTTCCCTCTGTTAGGCCCTGAGCCTCTAACCAGTACCGCCATTGCTATATGGTGAAACACACTATTATAGCTACCTGTAGTTGAGTCTTTCAGCTAGCCCCTCCTTTTTTTTTTTTTTCTTCTTCTCTTCTTCCTTTCCTGTCAACATGTCTAACAAAACTAAGCGTAATCAAGGTGTTAAAGCTCAAATGGAGGAAGTGTTGGGAAATAGGAGAAAATCAGGGATAGTGGGAGGGCCACAATCCCCACTTAGTAAAGAAAAAATATCTACAGAGGCAGTGGGAGGTATAGATAAATATCTCAAGTCCCCCGGTGCAATTCCAAAGAGAAGAGAAGAAAGTAAGGAAAAGGGAGCTAGTGGGGGTATACCTGAACAACTCCAGATGAGGCTAGATGAAGGTACAGGACAGGCAGAAGAGGGGGGAGGTGAACAGTCTGATAATATTTGGAGACAGATTTTGGAAGGGGTAAATAAGTCTAATCAGGCTCTAAGCGAAGTTCAGGCACAGATTGGAGGAGTGAGGGAAGACATTATGATGATTAGAGATGACATGGGAAAGATGAGGGAGAGGTTGCAGGGAGTGGAACAAACGGTGGGGGAGGTAGAAGGAAAGACTAGGAATTTAGAGAGTGAAGTGGAGCGCCTCTCTAGGGATTATAGAGACCTCTCTGGAAAACTAACGGATATGGAAGATAGAGCAAGGAGGAGCAATATCAGGATGGTAGGGTTCCCAGAAAAGGTAGAAGGGGATAACTGCAGAGAGTTTATCTATAAATGGTTACTGGAAACTTTTGATGGAGCTAATTTTTCTAAGGTGTTCGAAGTAGAGCGTGCACATAGGGTCCCCCTCAAGCCCCTCCCTCCGGGCTCTAATCCACGAGCTATTTTGGTGAAACTTCTGTGCTCTGCCGACAGGGATTGTATTCTGAGAAAGGCAAGAAATTTAAATATTGGTGAATTTAATGGCAGTAAAATAGCGCTATTCCCTGATTACTCTAAGGCTACCCAGCAGGCAAGAATGAAATATGGGCAGATAAAAAAGCGGTTGCGGGAGGCCGGTATTCACTATTCCTTGCTTTTTCCATCTAAATTGAAGATAATTCATTCGGAAAATACATATTTTTTTACAACCCCAGCAGCAGCGGTTGAATGGATGGATATGAAAGGGATCTAAAGGAATCTGCCTAGCAAGATATATAATGTTGATGATGAATTGAACAGAGGGGCTCGATCGGGTGGGAAATGGCCAGTATAGAGACCGACACAAGTAATTGGTGTAGGTCATTTGGGGATGGGGGGAGGGATGGGGGGAGGGAAGGGGGGGGGGGGAGGGAGGGGGAGAGGGAGGGAGGGGGAGAGGGAGGGAGGGAGGGAGGGGGAGAGGGGAGGGGGAGAGGGATGGGGGGGAAGAGGAGGAGGGTTTTTTTTTTTTTTTTTTTTTTTTTTTCTTGTGTTTAAAACATGCAAATTTTGATTTGGAATGTTCGGGGTTTGGGGGATAGGAAGAAACAAGTAGCAGTAAATAGAGTGATTTGTAAGCATCTTCCGGGCATAATCTGTCTAATGGAAACCCACCTCACGAAAGATAGGGTCAATTGTTTGCAGCGTAAATGGGTGGATCAAGAATACCATTCAGTATACTCTAGCTTTGCTAGGGGGGTTAGTGTTTTAATCCACAAATCTGTGGATTGCAAAATTATTGATTATAAGGTGGATAAAGAGGGGAGATTTGTTTTTTTGGTGGTTGAGTTTAGGGGTAGAAAGATGGTGTGGGCCTTCCTATATGTTCCCCCACCCTTTTCGTTGGGACCCTTTAGAGAGTTATGTAGATTCTTGGGGAATCAAGAGGAAGTTCCAGTATTAGTGATGGGTGATCTCAACTGTGTACCATGCGAATTGTGGGATAGATTGAGACTACAGGGCAATAAAGAGAAGTATGGGGCTACTCCGCTTAGTAGGTTTATGGAAGAGGTGGGGTGGGTGGACATATGGAGAAGGCTCAACCCAGGGGTTAGGAGATATTCCTGCTATAATAAATCCAAACAAACTATGTCAAGGATAGATTTGGTATTGGGCTCCCCAGAGATTCTTCCCTGGATACAGCAGATTAAATATGAAGCTAGAAGTATTTCAGACCACTGTCCGGTAGTGACTCGCTTTAAAGATCAAGAGGTCCCTAGACTAGGGGGTTCAATGAGGTTTAATCCATTTTGGCTAGCATTATGGAAAGATAAAGATGTGATGCTGAATAGGATTAGGGAATTTTTTGAATTTAATTCTGGCTCCGCATCCGACTTGGTGGTCTGGGATACCGCAAAGGCTTATTTGAGGGGACTTTTGTTGCAGAGGACTTCCAGGTCTAGGAGAGAACTTCGGGAGGAGGAAGAAGAGGCGAGAGAGTCGGTGAAAAGATTGGAGGCTTGTTTTGTACAATCTAAGTTAGAATCGGATAAAAAAGAGTGGGAAAAGGCAGTTGGAAAATATGAAGCACTGCTAGAGAATAGGGCTGAAAGTACTTTGTTTTTTCAGGGGCAACGGAGGTACCTAGAGGGGGGTAGGCCTGGCAAATTTCTGTCTTCAATGTTGAGGGATAAAGGAGGACCTACAAGAATTCTGGCAATACGTAATGATAGAGGAGGGATTGAGAGGGGTCGGGAGGGGATTAAGGAAGTATTTCGGAAGTTCTACAGTGAACTGTATGCCTCAGAGTTAGCAGTGGGGAGTAAGGAAATAGAGGAGTATGTGGGACTTTGTGAGTTGCCGCAACTTCCAGAGATATATAAGAATATGTTGGAGGCAAAGATTACGGAGGATGAGATTTGGAAGGTAGTGCGAGAGGCCCCTAGTTCTAAATCCCCCGGGCCAGATGGTATCCCCTATGAAATCTACAGGGAGTTTGGGTTGGTTTTGGTGCCTAAGTTAAAGGATCTTTTTAACAGTATCGTGGATTTGGGGAGCCTACCGCCCTCAATGTATGAAGCAACAATCACTATATTGTTAAAGCCGGGGAAAGAAGAATTGGATCCGGGGTCTTATAGGCCAATCTCCCTACTAAACTCTGATGTGAAGATCCTAGCCAAGATTTTGGCAAATAGACTGGTAAAAGTGGTGGAGAGGTTGGTCTCTAGAGATCAGTGTGGGTTTATGCCAGGTCGTTCCACAGCAGAAAATGTTCGGAGGTTGTTTGGGAATCTGCAGGGGGGTAGGGGGGATGGCCGTTCCATCCTGTCATTGGACGCAGTTAAGGCCTTTGACAGGGTGGAATGGTCGTTCCTCTGGGAGGTTTTACGGGGTTATGGGTTCGGACCTAAGTTCATTCAGCTAATGAAAATAATGTATCAAGATCCAAGGGCGGCAATATTGGTTAATGGGGATCTGACAGAACAGTTTTTGCTTGGACGAGGAACGAGACAAGGTTGCCCTCTCTCTCCCCTCATCTTCGCTCTCTACGTGGAACCGTTAGCAATTATGATAAAGAAAGAGGAGGAGATAAGGGGGCTTAGATGGGGGGATAGAGAGGAAAAAATATCATTGTTTGCAGATGATATACTGCTTTATTTAAGTGAAACATCGGTCTCCTTGACAAAAGCTATAAGACTAGTGGAGGAATTTGGGAGAGTTTCAGGACTACAGATCAATTGGAAGAAAACGGTTCTGTTGCCCTTGGATCAAGAGGTAATTCATGATCAGGTTACGGTACTGAAGGAGGGGGAGTCATTTCGGTATCTGGGGGTAAGGGTGGCAAAGGATATTAAAAGATACATGGAGCTTAACATAAATCCCCTCCTACTAAAATTGAGAGCCAAGGTGAAAATCTGGTTGGGTCTTCCCCTTAGTATGGCAGATAGAATCAGTCTAGTTAAGATGGTTATGTTACCCCAAATTCTATATGTGTTGGTTAATTGTCCTATGTGGGTAGGGGAACGTTGTTTTAAATTGTTGGAGGCATTAGTAAGGGAATTAATTTGGAAAGGGAGAAAAGTAAGGATAAAAATGGTATATCTATATAAAGCGCAGAAGGAAGGCGGACTGGCGGTCCCTAATTTTAAACTGTATTTTTTGGCAGCCCAACTGCATCATGTAGTAAGGGCAGCAGGAATGCTGTATATGCAGGAGGAAGTACATCAGAATCGGTGGGGCTGCCAAAATTTTTGGGAGATCTTAGAAACTGGGAGGATGAGTAAAGGGAGAGCAGATCAATGCCCCCTGTTTGACATGATTGGTAGAGTTTGGGTGGAAGTAAAGAGAATAACTGAGTCCAGGGGTGCATCTCAATTCACCCCCATGTTTAATAATCTCCATTTGCCAGAACTGGCGAAAATTAGGGAATGGAAGTTTTGGCACTCATATGGTTTAAGATATGTGGCACAATTTTTTTCACATCATGGGGTGTTTTTTTCATGGGATCAGCTAAGAGAGAAATTTGGATTGCCGGATAATGCATTTTTTAAGTATATGCAATTAAAGCACGCAGTGAATTACACAGAGGGAAGTAATAATATTCAGATTACAGAGAATAACTTGTGGCAATTTTTATTTGAAAGGGAGAATTCTAGATTAAGGGTGTCGGGTATATACAAATTTTTGAGGGGGTATCAGGATAGAAGGAATTCACATAATAATATTAAGTTGTGGGATAAGAATATTGCACCAATAAGTACAGAAGAATGGTCGAAGATATGGAAGTGGGTGAGACAAGCATCACATAGTCACGATCATAGATTATCACAGTGGTTTATTCACTATAGGCTGTATTACACTCCGAAAGTAATGGCAAAATTTGGCAAGGGTGAAAACAGATGTCCAAAGTGTGGGGAGAGGGAGGTGGGTTTTTTTCACCTGCTTTATGAGTGTAAACCAGTTCGCGAATTCTGGCATAAAATAATAGAAATGGTTAAGGCACGGTTGCAATTGGTGGAAGTAGGTGACCCGAAGGCATGGATATTAGGCCAATGTGAAGAGATAATTGGTGGAAGGAAAAAATTGCTGAATAAATTGTTTTTTTTAATAAGAATGATGATCGCCAGAAGATGGATGGCAAAAGAGAGTCCAGTAGTGGAAGAATATATACCAAAGGTTTGCAAGATAATAAACTATGAATATGCAGCATCCTATAAAGGAGGGAACTCCCAAAAATTCTTTACTATTTGGAATCCCTGGTTAGAATCCATGACCCAAAATGAAAAAATTAGGTTGTTACCGAGATTAAGGGGATAAAGATAATTCCCTTGAAATACCATAGATGTAAGAAATTAATTTAGAATTTTGAATTTGACTTTACTAATTTTTTTTTTTTTTTTTTTTTTTCTCTCTTTCCTCTTCTTCTTCCTCTTGGTGGGAGGGAATGGGTGAAGGGAGGGAGGGAATTGGGTGGGATAAGGAGCAATTAGGTTACAATAAGTTAGGAATAGATAATTAGATTATTGGTATAGTAATGAAATTTGGCAATAAAGGGCCTTTACCATGGCTCGAACGAAATTAGGTAGATGTTTGGATATAGTGTTGGTACAAGGAGTAGAGAGATGGATTAAGGTAATGGGTGTATAATTTAAGGAAATGTTATAGTAAGAACTATGTACGTTTTGTGAAAGAGAAAAGGAAGAAAAAAGAAAATTTTTTTTTTTTTTTTTTTTTTTAAAGAGTGTGACCAGTGGGGTACACGCGGGGCACCGGATTTATGATGTTAGGTGTTAGTTGAAGGGAGGATTAAGGGGGGTGGTCGCGGGGGGTGGCCGCCTGTGTGTGCCCGGGTGGGGGCCGCGCGTCGGTCCCGGGCTCGGCCGGTTAGGTATGTAAGGTTGGTCGTTAGTTTCCCTTTTTTTTTTTTTTTTTTTCTTCTTCTTCCCCCTCCTTTCTTGTTGGTATTAATTTTATTTGAATTTGTTATAAGGTAGGAGTAGAAGATGTCCTCCTTTTTCATGGCCCTGGGGGGAGCTTGCCTTGGTATGGCCTTTGGGTTGAGTGTATTAAAAATCTGTCTCTCTGAGGGCCATGGCTGATTATAATAAATGGTTAGCTGGCAATCGGGGAAATACGGAAGAAATACGGAGCCCCTGCAGTGGCAGGGGAGGGGCTCAAGCGTAACTTTAAGATGAGGGGCCCGAGGGTGGTTGGACTCCCATCTGGTGAAGGTGGAGGTCCGACGATCAGGGACCCATTGGGAGTGAGTGGACTGGTGGATGAGCAAGGCGGCGGTGGCTTGGTCCGCCCATGGGATCATGGATGGGGAGGAGATTCAACTTTTGTAGGTTAAGGGTGTTTTTTTTTTTTTTTTTTTTTTATTATTAATTATTTTATATTGGATGGTTGATGTGCTCTGGCTGGGCCTGGGGGGGGGCGCGGTCCTCTCGTGGGCGGGCGGGGGCGGGGTCCCTCCGCGATAAGATGAGGATACAATGTGGGTGAATAGTTAAGCGGGAGGTGGAAGTGGAAGGGTGAGAGAGGTAAATACTCTGTATGATTATTTGGGGCCCCGCGTTGTGACTCCACTGGAGAAACAGGTTTTGTATCGGCTTTGGGTATTTATAAAGAGTTGCTCCTTTTGAGGGTGGGTAGGGGATACTTATGTAATATTGTTCATGGTTTTATATGGATTTTGTTAATAGTTATATAGATGTAATAAAAATTAAGATATAAAAAAAAAAAAAAAAAAAAAACCTCTTTTAAATATATATTTCTTATCTGATGCCAATTTAATCACTAGTTCATAGCAATTGAAATATATACTTTAATGTTGTCTGTTAAAAATAGTATTACAATGAGTCGTGAACGCGATAATGTACTGAAAACTAAAACGGGAACAAGTATTCGCTAATTATACAAGCTGATATAAAGCTGATATTCCTACAATCCTGTGCCCAATAATAATAATTCACTGAACTGTGAGAGCTGAATAGCTGAATGGATTCTATTTTCGTTCTATTCCTAGCTCATGGCTGCTTGGTAGAGTGCTTCTTTCTGCTGAGGGTATGGCTGATAAGAAGAGGGGCACTGGTAAATGTACACAAGGCATTCACATTTGAGACATATATATATTCATGTATTATTTTTAGTCATTTAAAGGGACTGTCTGGTTTAGACATTTTTCATTTACCAGCCAGCTAAGAGAGTGACACCAAAGAGCATTTCTTGCTTTTTAGGACCCACCATGCCTGTGTATTAAACAGACAGTTTAGTGATTTCAATTTGTAATGCTCTATTTCTCCTATGGTGGCGCTGCTGGGAAATTGCTCCTTGATTCACCCACTTGTTAAAGCAGATCAGTGGGATCAGGTTATTACTAGGGTTTATTTCTGCCATCCAAATGACTCCTGAAATGCTCTGAAGATATTCCTCTACTGGTGGGAATGTCTTGATATTGTAATGTGTATTGATATCTAGAATGTGGCCTAAACTGTAGAATTTTCTTCATTAACACTAAAAAAAAGTATACATATACATTTACATATCTTATATTACTCTTACAGTGACCTGTTGTCCTCAGATTACGTGGAGATTGAGTACAATGAGGGAAACGCAAAATTGAATAAGGTAATGTAACTACATTATATAAAGTTTTCAAAGCCAACATATTACCAACAGTTACAAAGTATTGCTAGTCACTAATATCCTTTACCATTGTTGCTGTACATATCTATTGTGGAAAATACATGTAACATACTAAGTCATTGGTGCACAATATACCTGCAGTCTTTTTTGCCATTTGTCTTACCAGGCGTAAAACAGCCTTACAACAATGCTTTATAATAATAATATTATAATGCTTTTATTTGTATAGCGCCAACTGATTCCGCAGCACCTTACATAGTTTGTCAATTTTGGTCCCTGTCCCTATTAGGGCTCCCAATCTAAATTGGCCTATCTGTGTGTTTTGGGTGTGGAAGGAAACCACAGTACTCAGTAGAGACCCACACAAACAAGGAGAGAACCTACAACTCTTTGCAGATGTTGCCCTCAGGGGTGGATTAACTTTACCATAGGCCCCGGGCTGTTGACCTAGCTTGGCCCCCCCGCCCCACAGTAACAATACACTACTGAAAGTATAAGTCTTTTTGGGTGGCCATGGGCCCCCCAGGAGCTCTGGGCCCCGAGCTACCGCCCGAAAAGGACCTATTATAATCCGCTACTGGTTGCCCTTGGTGGAAAGTGGACCCGGAAGTGTAGTGCATTATACATACCTGATTCGTGACGACCCCCTTCCGCATTTTTTCTGACAGTGATGTAATCTTCAGGAGGCCGGCCGATCCGCTCCTGCCGTTCCTCATGCCGGCCCCCCTCTGCCGCGTCATAACTGTGCTCAGCCGCAATTGAGCACAGTTATGGTCAACCAATCGCGGCTGAGCAGCTGATGACGTGGCACACGTCATGAGCTGTTCAGCAGTGATTGGCTGAGCACAGTTATGCTCAGCCAATCGCAGCTGAGCACAGTTATGACGCGGCAGAGGGGGGCCGGCATGAGGGATGGCAGGAGGGGATCGGCCGGCCTCCCGAAGATTACATCATTGTCAGAAGAAATGCCGACAGGGGTCGACACGAATCAGGTATGTATAATGCACTACACATTCGGATCCACGGGCGGGGGTCGGGGAACACGGGGAAGGGGGCCATTCACATACATAACATACATTACAAAGTTGTATAACTTTGTAATGTGTGTTATTTTGTGAATAATTTCTTAGCGCTGCACTACCCCTTTAAGCAGTTCCCACTATATATCTTACTCTACTATCTTACTATATATCTTTTTAACCATAACATGAAGGCAGTCTTACAGACAAAAAGTTACAAGTAATCTTCTTTTTCGTAATGACTGCTGAATGACTGTCTTTAAGAAGATCAGTGTAGTATATGAAGATATAGAGACATTTGATCCTGATTTCATAGGTAAATCTCTGGGGATTGTACTACTTATGTCAGCCGCAAACCCATTAACAAAAGTCATTCTAGGTAACATTTAGATTCATTGCTGTGTGTAAAAGCTTCCTGCAGCCCTGCACCGAGCCACTATCTGTAACTTGCACACTTCACCAGGAGGCTTAATACACTTATAAATTTAGCTTTAACAGCTGGATGGAGTCAAGTGGCCTTTGCAGAATTTTACAGTGTAAGCAATTAAATTATAGATGGAGGTGAATGTCATTTTAATTTATTACATTGTAGCAAGCTGGAACAATGCAAGATGCTTACTGGCAAGCTGCATATAGAATATGATGTCATGTCCAAGCTGTGGTGCACTTTTTATCAAACATGTAGTCTTCCCTGTTTTCTCATTGTTGTTATATTGAGGCCACAGGTCAAGCACTTCAATTTGCTTTCTAAACTGCATAGTCTCATATTAGTAATCTGGCATCCGAGGAACAAGGAAGGCACTGGACTATTGGATCTACCAGATTATCAGAGTGACATTAAATAAATTTATCAATGGTTCTTGTTACTTCCTGTGGTAAAATCTTGCCAATTTATTCTCCATCATTCAGTTTTCCATCTTCATCTAAATTCCGACATAATGATCAGTTGTAGAACCTGTCACAGATACAGAACTGCTGAATTACTGAAATGTTCATGTAGGGATAATAGAATTATAATGTAATGCCCTCCACTTTCTGGCTTCTTATACATGGCTGCTGGAACCCTTGGCACAGCTAAGAAGATTAAAACTAAGACGAAGATTAAAACTAAGATTAAAAAAAACAAAAACAACAACAACAAATACAGTCAGTAGGCATGCTGTACTACACATATCAGAAATAATTGATATTAGAGATTTGCCAACACTGATAGAAGCCAGAAGGAGCATATGGATAACCTAACATTCAGTCATATAGGGTGATGCTTTGTACTCCTCCACTCCTTCACCCTCCTTACAATATATACATACACTACACACAAAGGTCTTCCTGCCTCAGTGTTTCACATACCATATTTAAAGGAGAAGTCTGGCGAAAATTTTTATTAAAGTATTGTATTGCTTCCCAAAAGTTTTACAATTCACCAATTACTTATTTTGGGAAATACTTCAGCAGCCACAGCCCACACAGCTCTGGAAGTCGTATTGTGACATCACCATGTTATCCAGGAAGTGAATCCTTGATGCAGTAGTAAGTGCAGGGAAAAGCACTTTATTTGCCTTTCCCGTAAAAAGTGTATATTGGTGATTTGTATAATTTTTGGGGGGCAATACAATACACTAATAAAAATATTTGCTGGACTTCTCCTTTAAGGCACTGATTGTTAGCTGTGTGCAGGGGGGAGACCATATGTGAAATAGGTCACAAGAGAGCGAATGTGCCTACTTTATGGCTGTTGTATTTCCTTTCCCAACAGTTGATCAGTGGGGTGCATGGTGTCGGCTGACATGGATGGCTTACCCTGAAGATAGGCCATCTATGTGAAAGTTCCTGAAAACTGTTAAGGTCCTATTACATGGATCAATTATCTGACAAATCTGACCAAATAGGGCAGATATCGCTCCATGTAATAAAGACAATAATCAGCCAAGGAATGAGTAATCATTTGCTTTTTGGTTGATTGTTGCCTTTCAACAAGTTTAAAGATCATTTGCCATCGGCTGCACATTGCTCCGTGTAATAGGAGATGTGTGGCTGGCAGCTGATTAAAGGGGTACTCTGCCGCTGGTATATAGAAAATAATAAAAAAGCTATGCTTACCTATCCATACTCCACCGGTGTCCTCCTCTTGTCTCCGGGTCCCCCGCTGACCACAACCACCAACACTTTCGAACCCGTCTGTGCAGTGACAGCCCGCTCAGCCAATCATGGACTGAGATGGGAAGGAGGACACCTGGGGAGCGTGGACAGGTAAGCTTCTATTTTCTATATATTGACGCTAAATACACCTTTAAAGCAAGGGTTGCACGGACATTGCTAACAATGCCTATGCAGCCTGTGTCGCACAATCATTGAGCCATCTAATAGGCTCTGTGAGCCTCTGTAGCTCGGTTACCCTGCTCAATAACCCATGTAACATGGCCCTTACACTATTTAGAAGAATAAAACCATAATAATAGCCCTTATTTCTAATTTGACTGTAAACTGCACCAAAGTTTTGGCGCACTGCAACTGTACCACAGATTGGTTGGAGTCTGAGATTTCAGAACGCGACTGAACAGGAGAATGAGTTGGGAGAAGTGCATTCCTCTCCCAGCTCTGTGTCATGTGAGGAGACTGCTGCATAATGTAAGTCTTTTGCAGAATGTCTCCTCACATAGTCACTGAGCAGGCAGCTGACCTGCTTTGTCCTCTGATCATGGGTCTCTGACTGATAAAAACTTTTGACATGTCTCTGTGACATGTGAAAAGTTTTTTTCCCGTTATAGGTACACTTTAAAGTAGCCATTATAAACAACTACCGACTTTTTCATGGACTCCAATTATTCATAAAATTCTCATTGTGTTAAATTTATCTGTGTGTCATAATTGTGGGTTATAATTGTGCCAGATTGATAAATCAGTTGTGAAAAACAATATCAGCAGGGGAAGCAAGTGTGGGAAAAAAAGACTACAAGGGGGAAATTTATCAAGGGCTTTGCGTCTATTTTTTGGTGAATAATTGGATATTTTTAAATATGATTTTTTAAAAATCTGTGTGTGTATATGTATGTATGTATATATATATATATATATATATATATATATATATATATATATGTGTATGTATATATTTGTTCCAGTTCAATTGACCTTTAAACAAAAACTAATGAACATGACTGGAAAAAATGCACAAACTGACATCATGCACAAGATCCCATCTGCTGATATAGACTTTAAATTGAGGGGTGGCTCTGTACAGGATTTAATTAAAGCTCATAGACAGTAATAATGACATTTACGCTTGATTTGCATGAAGAGTAAGATATGTCCTTGATTCTTGGTTAACATGCCCCCATGCTGCAGAGAATTTTATAGCTTAAAAGGATGTCCAGTTGTGCTTCTAAAATTGTATTCATTATTTATGAGAAAACCTTTCACTTATTTCCTTCAGTGTTAGCCGCCTTTTAGCTCTGCATTATTAGGACACAGCTATGATTAAAGGCTGCTGCTTAGCTACCTTGTCCGTTGGGAGTCTGAGATAACCTTAGATCCATCTTCTGTCTTACTAGGATATGTTCACATGTCAGATTTTGTATATATGTGTTTCTGCATCCCAATTCTGAGGTTGCCCATTAAATTTCTGCCATCGATTTGCCGCAAATTTGCTTTTTGAGCTGCCGAACAATGATTAACTCCACTGTCATACAATTGGGCTCATCCTTACAGTGTCGGACTGGGGTATCTGGGGCCCACCAGAGGAAATGATCTTGGGGGCCCATCAATGAAAACCCACAGGGAAAAGACATGTGAGTGAGTGTTCTAAATCTGGGGGCCCAGCGGAGGATTCTCCAGCCCTCCGGTGGGCCAGTCCAACACTGCATCCTTATGGCTGGTAGCAGTGGCAAAAATCTCAGGATTACTGTGAGAGGTGACAGTTCCATTCTAGAGTTGGATTCAAACAACTTAGGATCCACCATTCACAATAGATTATGGTTACTACAAAGTTCTGCACAGGTCACAAAGCATTGTGCCCAAAAAACGCCAACGTTTTCAAACATCCTAAGCGCTTGTTATGAATCTGGTACATTCTTAGACCATCTCATCCAAGTTTACACTGTCTGTGATTGTCTCCTCAGTTGTTTGGATGCTTGAGGAGACTAATTTCACATGGCAGCATTTTGGTTAATATGTTACATCAGTGTTTGTGCACGTTCCATTCATGGTGTTGGTTTACTAAATACTGATGCAAAATACTGCCATATAACCTATGACCTTGCAGCTAGATACCACTGTTTTTTAAATGGTTACAATAAATTGTATAATCATGTATTTTGTTATCATTGAGGAGCACAATGTCATGACTACATTCTTTTGTCCCACAGGGAGGAGAGCACTGTTACTATCATGGTACCATCAGAGGTGTCAGAAACTCCAGAGTGGCGATTTCCACTTGCAATGGTTTACAGTAAGGAGACAGCTGACATTAGCAGCATTAGTTTGTGTGCTTATAGTAAAACGCATATACTATACATTTGTACGTGTAGAATTTATACTTCATTGATGTGTGCAGTTTCCTCAAAAAAGATGTTTTTTGATCCAGTGGCCTAGTGTGCATTCATTTTTATTTGTGGGTGCTAAAAGATTTTTTTTTACTGAATGTGCTGTATTTGGAATCTCAGGGTTATAGGGAGGGTATTTGTTTATGTATGAATTGCATGTCCATAGGTGGGGTATAGATGGATGCTTCCTAAGGGTGTGTTCACACGTACAGGATCTGCAGTAGATCCGCAGCGGATTTGCTGGCGCAGATTTGATGCTGTGTTCAGTTATTTAGCTACATTGATATAAAATCTGCTGCCAATCTGCTGCAGATCCTGTACGTGTGAACGCATCCTAAGGTTCTGTTCACAATACGGAATCAGCACCAAATCCTGCCTGCTATGTGTTTCAATGGGAGGCCTCGCGTGTATCCTCTCTCTGCTCCTCTCCACTCAAAGTACTAACATGTGCCTAAGTTGAACTGTGATTATGGATCCGCAATTACGGACAACTTCAAGGGACGTGTGAATAAGGCCTTTGTTTAATTTGCTAACGAGGGGTTTTGCTGCACTGGGGGCTACCATCTTCAGTTCACCGATCCTCCCCGCATCAGGCCTGCGCATCCTAACTAATATTAGCAGAGCGATGCAGAGCACTGCCCCAATATTCATCAGGAGGCATTGGGGCATCTGTGCACTGAGTGCGGTAGTTTAACCTTCACCCTTAATGCCCTGTGCGTTATAGGGACATAACAGGTTAGAGCCTTCTAACCTGCTGATAGTTTCCCTTTAAGCTTAGGTCAGATTTTTAATGTGAAGCAATGGTAATATATGTAGGCTTTTTTAGCAATGAATATTACATAGGCAAATTATAAGACAATTATTTGCATGCTGAATATCAGAAACTGTCTATTTTTATATAGTTTCTGCCTCCAGACCTCCAAGTGGCCTTCACAGTTTTAAGTTTGTATAGTTGGCCTATACAGAACTGTCAGTGACAGGTTGTATAGACTATTTTCATTGCATCCTCAGGTGGCTTGTAGATTGTAAGTATCATTTTCGTAAACAAATGTAATAACAAAACAAATAAATTCATAAACAGCCAAATAAAGGGAACTCTTCATGCAGCTGTTAAAAAGCCAAAGCTGTTACTGGGAGCTGACCTCAGACTTCAAGCTAATAAATTATTAACAAAATGATGTTCCTCTGCACTTGTGCCATTGGTAATACAGCTTTAAGAGCACCCTTCCTGCCCCGCATCAGCTAGAAAAGGGCATTTTGCTAGTCTTACTTCAACTTCAATGTCCCTAGACACATTTAATAATGTAGCCTTTATGCTCAAGGACAGTGAAGAATATTGACTTCCAGATGACTGCATCCATTGCTGAACAATACATTTTATACTGACCCTGCCTATTCTTTTCTCTGAGGGGAACCAGCAAAACACAAGATAATATAAATCTATTGTATGTATGTACATCTAATACTACATCTGTGTCTACACACATTTCCTTTAGAAATTGACATAATTCTTTTTATGTTTTGTGTATATAAATGGGGCGATATGGCAATGAAACAAAACCCTTAAATTTAAAGCGAATGTACCACTTTCCAGGCTATATCAAACATTACATACCATCGGATGCGCGCAGCCATGCTGAATCAGCTGCCATGGTCCGTTTCCTAATCGGTCATCCCATTTATGTTATTTTCGCCTGAATAGCTATATGCAAATTTGGTCAGTTGTGCACAGGAGGTGAGCCCGGCAAGAGAAGTTCAAAGCTATCTCCTCCCCCAGCCCCGATGATGTGTACCTCCTCTTCTCCTCAGTCCCGCCTCCAGTCTCCTCCCCGCCCGGCCTGTCAGTGCAGTCCTATCTTCGCTTGTAATTAGAGCCATCGGTAGATTGGTTGCTATGGGCAAATGCTCACTGTTTCGTTTTTAAGTGTGTTCGTAATTTTCCCAAAATGATTATATTTTATGTTGGGTTTTACTTGATTTTGCATGAACAAGGTAGTTCAGAAACCCCCAAAATGGGTGTTTTGTTTTTTACACATGTCCTGACATATTTACTAATCCTACAGTTTTTGGTACTTCCACTTGGCACTGGCCATGGTGTGAAGTAAGTGTCCAGAAGGTGGTCTCCCTGGATTCCCTCTTGCCTGGTTTGGCTTGGCTCACAGGTCCATCTCTAAATAAAAAAATCAGGTGAGCTCTATAAAGTTAAGCTGGATGGGAGGAATCCAGTAGACCACTCCCCTGCCCTGCAGCACATCAGAGTAAAATGTAGTTATGAGTGAGGGGAAGCTGTCAGGATTTGACATAAAAAGGTGAGCTAGTGTTTTGGTTTTTATTGCACGCAACATATTATGTGTTCTATCTAACCATATGTTTCATTTCTAGTGGAATGTTTGATGATGGCGCCCACACCTACACCATACACCCGGTGGACGTGACTCACAACTCTGTAAGTATTTCACACAGACCAGTAAATAATTTGCAGAACACATAAGATGCAAAATATACACTAATATCTGTTTATAACGTGTTATTGTACCTATGCATGTATTGTACCTTTTAGACACAAGGAGAAAGATAAATAAAAACTGTATTGGCTCAATTATTGGCTGACCACATAGTTCTAGCTTGCTAAAAAAATCATTGTTTGTTAGACGCACATTTCCCTGTGTAATAGGCAGAGGTGCAGCTAGCCCTTCCCTCACCCGGGGCAAACATTCAATTTTTGCGCCTCCCCCCTTTAGTTTTTTGTTGTGACAGTGCCCATTTAACCTAACACAGCAGGGGGGAGAATTCTTCTCTGTACTTCCCCTCACACAGTCCACCATCTACATTATAATGTTCAGCATTCAGCAGCCAGATAGTAATCACTGTCACAGCTGCTGAAACTCCTCTTCATTCTCATCCGGGCTTGCTTCTCAGGCTCCCACCTGAGAAGCAAACAGAAGCGCGGGCAGGTAAGATGAGATCTCTCTTCCAGGAGAAGGGGGAGGAAGGGGGTCACGGGCAGCTCTAAAACACCATCTGGGGGGCTCCAGGACACTGCTTCAGCATTGTGGGAGGGGGCAGGGACCAGGGGGCTGTGACAAAGGGGTGCTGGGGCTGCTCCGACAAGCTGCGCCAGGGGAGGGCAATCTCATTGGTTGGATGCAGGGCCGGTGTCAGAGGTGGGCCACTCTTACACGGCGCCCCGGAGGGTGCGGAGTGCTGGCTCTGAGACGCCAGGGCGCTCCTACATGTTGCCACAGCGGGGGTGGGTGGGGATTTGGGGTGGCCCTGAGATGCGTGTTTTAGCATCATGGAGGCAGGCCACGCTTTGCCATGTGGAGATCCGCCCCCCCCGCCCTAAGTATACGTACTCTTCCTTTATGATAGCTACAACACATTTTAGCAGTGGTGAGGCTTCACATACAGTACAGTACTGTATAAGACTGCTGGAGTGCATATACAGTACAGTAGTAGTAAAGTTAGTGCACCACTATCTCATATATGTTATAGAGCTAGGATGGGGGGGATTCTATACAGTAAAGGAGGAGTGAGGAGTTAGTGACTGTTGTATTATAATTGCTGTTTTTGTTCAATGTTTCTTGTGTATAATGTACTGTACAGTATATAGTGCTGCCCTGTGATCTCCTGTACAGTAGAGTGTTCGAGGACCGAGGTACCATTGTAATTGTGAATGAGGATTTTTCAAACATTCTAGATCCTGCATATAAAGTTCCTGAAAAAAAATGAAATCATGGACTTACTCTAATATTGATAATAATATGTGGGGATATGCTGTAGGAGAACTACCAACTGTATATGGTGCCACATGTACAGAAGAAAGACAAACTGTACGACTAAATGGTCGGTAGCAAAACAAAATATCTGGAACTGAATAGGACGTTATCACAAAGAAAATGTTACAAGAACGTTCCTTTTTTGTAAATTTTGCTGCCTACATAGATGTTAAGTGCAGTTTTTTGCTTTCCAGTTTAAATTATACCTTCAGAATAACTGTGTGATATCTGACAGCAAATGTTCTGCTTGGGAAATCGCATAGGCGTTCCAATATTCGAGACAGTAAAATTGTGCTGATTCATACTTGTCGACTGATGCTGCTAGCTCTTTCCACTGGAGCAGGACGTGACCAGAGCCACCAATTGCTCCTGCTAAGAACTTTTCAAGGATTTTGAAAGTCATGGAGTGATTTTGTTTATTTTTTCATATTGTGAGGCTAAAGTAGAATAGCTATATCTAATGTCTGAACCTCAGTGAAGAGCAAGTTATTTGTCCCAAGTGGAGAGGCTTTGCATATTCTTTTTCCATAATGCACTGCATGGCTTGTAAGACTCCATGTGCCAGTTTGGTGGTTTCCTTAAGGGGACAAATTACCTTAGTGTCTAATCTCAACCAAAAGCCACATTTTGAGTGTGCCTATAATTACTCCTAATATAAATCCAGCCCCCCCCCCCCCTGCACTAATCTTACAGTTAATGTAGTCTTGGTAAGGTCCTTAGAATGGGTACGCACAATGGCACCCAGTACTTAAATACCCACTTATATTATGACAGAATAGGGAGATCTGCCAGCAAAAGGGAAGTAATACAAAATCAGAATATCATGTATCAAAAACAGAACAAATAGGAAAAATGCAACTCAACATTAGATCACTGGGCTGGAGATTGTGATATGATGGATAAATCAAACAGATAATAAATAGTAAACAAGATGGAACAAGGCGAGTAAAGATGACGATGATTATAACTCTGTCTTTATCCTTCCGTCTGTTCCTCACTCACTTTGATAAAAATATTATCTCCCTGAAATAACCCTGAACTAGCTATGCTAAGGGTGGGTTCACACTGAGGCTATGTTCACACTGCGTATGAATCCGTCCGTAGTGCGAACCGCGAATATACGCACATAGTTTTGAGGTTGATGCGTTCGCTTAAAGAGTCACTGTCGTATTTTTTTTTTTTGCAGAAATCAATAGTCCAGGCGATTTTAAGAAACTTTGTAACTGGGTTTATTAGCCAAATCTGCCATTATCTGCATGTAAAAAGCCTTTTCCCAGGTCCCCCCCTCCTTCCTCTTTTTCATCCACTCTGAAAAATCTGAAAATTGTGACTTGTTGCAGGAGACGTACCCTGTCTGCTCTAGGGAGAGGGGAGGGGGGAGGAGGAAGGAGGGAGTTAGCCGGCAGCAGAAAGCAGATAACAGAGGATTACAGGCACGGAGCTGGGTGACAGCTGTAATCCGAGCTCAGACAGGTCACTGGTGACTGTCACAGGAGATATCCCGTGAGGGATTTGTAGATTAACTCTTTGTTGTCCTGTTTTGGTCTTTAGCTCTCTCCATAGGAGAACAATGAAGACAGGGGGGAGAGCTTCAAACTGCTTTTTCATGATAAAAATGCATTTTTCGGATAATAAACCGAATTACAAAGTTTCTTAAAATCGCCTGGACTATTGATTTCTGCAAAAAAAAAATCACGACAGTGACACTTTAAAGGTATACGATATACGCCCGCACAGTGCACACTACGTATGAGCTTACGGCCGAATCGTATACGGCGCCGTGAAAAATGAACAAAACCATTGTTTGAGGACGGAAATGTTGAAACTCACGGTCGTGGATTTCCATGCGGTCCCATACGAATTACTTATTTCAGCCAAATTGAACTTGATTTTTCGATCCAAAAAGTTCTGTGTGGTTTACGGGGCTGGGCGAAGATATCCAAGTAAATGACCTGCCTCAGATCGCTTCGAAACAAGCTAGGGAAGCATAACTGTACTTTAACAAGCTAGGGAAGCATAACTGTACTATGGGCGTATGTTCGCGGTTCTTACGCATCCGGCCACATGTCGATTTTTCCCACGCCCGTAGTTTCAGCCACACATGTACGGCGGCGTATGAACTACGGACGGATTCATACGCAGTGTGAACATAGCCTAAGGGTGGGTTCATACTGAGGAATTAGTGGAATACGCCGGCCCATAGAATGGTGTCTATGAAGCCGGCGGAAAGGCGCGCGGACATACTGCGGAATTCAGTGGAGTTTATCCGCGAGAATTCCGTAGTGTGAACCCACCCTAAGGAATATGTGAGTAATTAGGTGAGGAATTGAAGAGGAATAAGCTTTTATTTCAGCTTGAAATTAAGTAAAATATGTACAGAGCAATGTCTTATTGTGTTCAATGGGATTTCTGCTCTGTTGTTCAAACTGCAGAATTTGGGTATGTGCACACTGAGGAAAAGGCGAGGAATTCAGCTTGAAATTCAGCTTGAAATTCCTCCCGTAAAAAATGTACAGAGCAAAGTCCCATTGTGTTCAATGGGTTTTCTGCTCTGTTGTTCACACTGCAGAATTTCCGAGCAGAATTTTCTGCTGTAGATCTGCTAGAGGGGGCTTAAATCTGCTTGAATTCTGCCTGAAAACTTTCAGCTACAATTCCTCGAGAATTGCTCAGTGTGCACATAGCCTTTCTGAGCAGAATTTTCTGCCACCGATCCGCTTTCTGCCCAAAGAATTGACATGTCAATTCTTTGGGCGGATTCTGCTAGAGGAATCCTATAGAAGCCAATGGGGGCTTAAATTCAGCTTGCACTCTGCTTGCATTGCACTTGAGGGGGCGCGGACTCATAGTCAGCGAGGGGGCGCGATTCAGCATTTTTTTTCACTTAAAGATACGCCGAAAACCTACTCTAGCCCTCAGCTGGCGTAGGTTTTCGGCTGTGCGCTCCGGAGCGCACAGGATTTATGTAGAGGCAGTGCGCCTCTACTTAAATCTCCGTAGTGCCGGAGATTTAAGGAAACATTTTTAAGTCCGGCGTAAAAAACGTCGGACTTAATAAGGCTCTACCTGTAGTACTTCTTGGTCAGGTATCATGAATGGAAATATTTCCTTAGAAGCGGTCCTTCAAGGAGAGAACACATACATGCAGAGTTAAATGAAGCTTTGCTTTGTTTGTTTTTTTCTGTTCTGCTTATACTTTTCTTTGTGAAGTTACATAAAGAGGTACAACAGCGCCCCTATGCATCCCTATGACAGCCCTTTTATGACTGTCATTCAGCTCTGCTGCAGATCTGGACTAGGTCTATTTTGCAGCAAATGCATAGAATTTGCTGTGTAAACAAACATGCATGAGCAACCCAAGATCAGTCATGCAATTCAGACCCTAAAGACCTCATACATGTGTATTACAAAAATGTCACCCTTTCTGGTATTTAGTTAACTGAGCATTTTCTAAAGGTGACTGTATGCCTATTACTATTAGGGGCCGCTAAATCTAAAATACTGTCGCCTGGACCACAGCCTCAAAAGCAGAATTAATCCGCTAAAGCATGAAGGCATAAATTAAAATCTCTTATGTTTCCTTGTATTCTCCAATATCTAGAATATTAATTAAAACCCATGTGTCTTATTGGCTGCGTCTTTATTTTCCCTGTCTGCTCAGATAATATAGCGGCTTGTTGAAGGTCTCTGCATTTCCGTATGTTTGCAGATCAGAACCAGTAAAATGTTCTAGTTGTGTTTGCCTGCATTAAGCAGAAATGAATAGCTGCCATTACCACACTGCATTTGGCCCCATTGCTGAGCATTTTTGGCACAAGGCATTAATCATATTGACAGTGCAATAGATCATGGTGCTAAATATTCTGTGCTTGGATAAATTTAGCATTAATTGCCTTTAACTACTTCACCTAAGAAATCCTGTGCTATTGATGTCCATAGCTTACGGAAGAGCAAAAATCACATTCTCATATGTTATAGAGAAAAACTAGCTGGGAAAAAATCTGGAGAATTTATTTTCAGTCTGGATGGTAAAGAAATGCAGTTATTGTTTTGTCAAAAGCTGGAAAAAGCGGTGATAAAGATTGGCATATCTAGGCTTTCTGAGCAGGTGTCATCCTCTGACCACCTACTGAGGTTTTCGCACTGCTGGATAGTTATCAATAAGAACATTCAGAACATATCTTTGTTGCCTGCATCTGTGTTTTTAATTTAATAAAAACGCCTTTTGGGTGAAGAAAAGTGTCAATGAGGTGGGGCCTAGGATTCCTACACTACACCTAATCATACTGTATTCCATTCCTTTTATACAATCAATATGGTCCATGGATTGGTCACTACACTTAACTGTGCTGTATGCTGTATATCCTTTTTATGATCAGTGGTGTGCAGGGCTTGGATGATATCATTGAGCTCTGTGCATAACTGATCAGACATACAGCAGTTAGGCGTGATGGTGCTAGGGCCCAGCAAACCTTAGGCTCCGCCTCCTTGACAAAGCTATGGTATGTCTGAATGCTTTTACTAATACTTATCCAAAAGCGCAGACAGTCAGGTAGGATAAATGATATGTAAATTGTCTATCTCCCTGAAGGATGGATTGTGTTTCAGAACTTCGCTAGATATTCTCATATTTAAATATATTCTAGTGTTTTCTGCTTTGCATTACGATTTAGTTAATTTGGTCTGATTTTCAACCATAAATACACTGTAATTTGGTGTCACTTAATATTTTTTTTCTCACAGGAAAGCACAAGCCGACCACACATTATAGAAAAAGCCCCAGGATCCCAAATCTCCAAACTTCCAAACCATTCAGGTAAATCAGACCTCAAAGCCTACAAATACTGTACATTACTGATTGTGTTATCTATTGAGTAGCAATTCATACCCTGGATAAAGTCATGGGAGAGACCACTAGGCCATCTACAGTACCAAATCTTGTAGTCAACTCCTTGTACACACAAATACAATGCACCTCCCAAAACCACTGGCAAAAGGGTGCAGATAATCAGGGACTCCCTTTCAGATGACAGGTGGAGAGGGAACAACACGGTTAGCATGTCAACACAAATACATGAAAGGTCGGGATTTACACCAGTCTCAAGTATAGCATGTCCACACTCATACATGAAATACGGGGATGGTCGGGATTTACACCAATCTCAAGTGCAACATGTCCTTACTCATACATGAAATACAGGGATGGGGGGGGATTTACACCAGTCTCAAGTATAGCATGTCCACTCTCAATCATGGAAGGCGGGGATGTGGAGGATTTACACCAGTCTCAAATATAGCATGCCCACACTCATACATGAAATACGGGGATGGGAGGGATTTAAACTATTCTCAAGTGCAACATGTCCTTACTCATACATGAAATACGGGGATGGGGGGGGGGATTTACACCAGTCTCAAGTATAGCATGTCCACTCTCAATCATGGAAGGCGGGGATGTGGAGGATTTACACCAGTCTCAAATATAGCATGTCCACACTCATACATGAAATACGGGGATGGGAGGGATTTAAACTATTCTCAAGTATAGCATGTCCACACTCATACATGAAATACGGCGATGTGGGGGATTAAGACCAATCTCAAGTATAGCATGTCCACACTCATACATGAAAGGCAGTGGGGGAGAAATTTACACCAGTCTTGTTTTGGAAGATTTATTGAGAGAGATAAATCAGGTGGAAAGGGATGATAAATTCCCTCTAAAAAGTTTTGGAACACATATCACAGGCACCTGTTTTCAAGAGGGACTATCCTATAGCAGATTCTTGATAGAAAAGAGTTATCTATGTGTATTTCATTACATAAAACTCTCCACAATTGTATCACCCAGTACTATTGGTATTGTGATCTTGATTTAACTCTTCCATCACTGCTTATTGAATGCTTCCAGCAGATACAGAAAGGAAAGCCAGCGAACAGCCATTCTTTGCACAAACACAATGGCTGAGAAGAAGAAGAAAAAGAGCGCTGAATGTAAGTGAGAATGGAAAATATAGATTGGTATAAATATACTTACCAGGTTTAGGCATTCAGCTATTTTTTGTGAAATGTAACTACTGAGTAAGTGTAATGGATGTTCTTCATCAATGCCTGCAATGTTTCAGATGAATGATACTCCAGTGTCTCAGAATAGAGAAGCTGATTGCTTGGGAAGCAGCACAGTCTTATTCATTCACAAATGGCACACATGAAGGTTCCCATGATTGTAATAATATCGCCATTCATAGCTGAAAGCATCATTGTTACTATTGATATGGTAAAAATATCCTTAACCACAGAGTTTCCATAAAATCGTGAATCACTGGTAAATATTTTACTTATTTTGGGTTTTGTTAATCGTCTTCCCTGAGAAAATGTGGTGATAACAATTACAAGTATTATAGCTGCCATATAAGTTGTCATCGTGAGTCCTGAATGATCATTCCTTCCCCCCTTGTCCCCAGGGAGATTAAAATGTTGGGGAGGTTCTCTGGGTGGAGTATGTACTAACTTATTGACAGAATCTTCTGTTTACAACATGATCCCCAACACAACATACATGTATGGAAAGAATAACTCAATCTTTATGGTAGATGTGATGGAGACAAAAAAATTGCTGAATGCAGTTTTTATTATAGAAGTTGTCTGAGGTCTCCATTGCTCTCTGCTTCTGGGTTGTGTGCTCCTGACCCACAGGACCTGCTTGGTCAGCTTAACAGTGGTCTCCAGCCTCAGTTATTGGCTGTGTGGGCAGGTCCTGTAGGGTCAGGAAAGCAGAGAACAGAGGAGGACCGGAAGCGCCATTGTGGCAGCTATACCGGAGGAGCACTCTTATTTCTATCCAAATTGCCAGCTGGATAGAATTTTCCTTTTTCCTGGACAGACTCTCTAGCTTAACTAAAGAGGACATTTCAATCATTTACTATAATTTCATAGTTTTTTGTGTGTTTTTTTAAAGGGAGTGTTGTTTTAGGCAGTGTTTATGCATGGCAGACACACTGCAGATTTGTTGCAGATTTTCTTAAAAGGGTTATCCAGGGCTACAAAAACATGGCCACTTTTCCCCTCTCTTGTCTCCAGATTGGGTGGGGTTTCAAACTCAGTTCCATTGGAGTAAATAGAGCTTAATTGCAAACTGCACCTGAACTGGAGACAAGAGAGGGGGAAAAGTGGCCATGTTTTTGTAGCGCTGGATAACCCCTTTAATTAACTTTGATAGGAAGGCTAAAATCTACGACAAATCTGCAGCTTATCTGCCATGTATGAACACATCTAGAGATGAGCAAATCAGGTTTGTTGCGCTTTGTACAAAGCAAAACTGTTCCGCAGTTATATTCCTCAGGCTTCCGGCTCTGTGCAGAGGGAGGATACCGCCTAGGGACTGCCTGGAAAACGCCTGAAAAAAGGGATACAACTAAGGCATTTTCTAGCTATGACTGTATCTATGTTTTCCAGGCATTTCCAGCTTTGGCTATATCCATGTTTTCCAGGCATTTCTGGCTATGGCTGTATCCATGTTTTCCAGGCATTTCCAGCTATGGCTGGATCCATGTTTTTCAGGCATTTCCAGCTATGGCTGTATCCATGTTTTCCAGGCATTTGCCAGACGGTCCCCAGGCAGTATCCCCCCTCTGCATGGGCCTGGCAGTCTGAGGGATATAAGCGCAGGTCAGTTTTGCTTTCGATCATCTCTAAACACATTCCTAAGCTGTGTTCCCATTCTAGGAACATTTTTGAGGAAGGCGGGTGTCTCTTAATATAGACAGTCACTAATAATGTTCATTATCATTATTAGCAGCCGTCTGTATTACGAAGCAGCCACCTTTCCCCCAATATGTTCCCAAAGTGGACAAATGTCTGAGTTTCATTGTCATCGGCCAATCACACCGATTTGCTGTGTTTCGGGGACCGGAGCTCGGCACAGAGCTGTGATTGGTGCCGTCCGAGACAGCACTAATCACAGCAGTGTCCGGGCATGCCCGTGGATCCGCCCCCCCCCCCCCCCCCCGATCATCTGTGATTGTCCGGTAAGCACCAGCCGGCCAATTACGGGCAATCTATACTACTACTCCCATCATCACCTTCTCTGCTTGCTAAGAATCAGCAGCAGAGAAGGTGATGATGAGGGTGGTGAGTCCTGTGCCCGGCGCCCGAGAGAGTTCCGGGCGCCGGGTGCCTCTTCCCCCCGAGCTGCCTCCTCCTCCGGTAACAGGGAGATGATCATCTATCTCCCTGTTACCAGAGGAGGACCGCACCAGGCGCCTCCTCCCCCCTCTTTTGATACCTCCTCCCTTGTCCTCCTCCGTCGTTCACCTCCTCCTCCTCTGCGCCTCCCAGGGCTGCCGCTGCCACCACCACCATGCGTCCTGCCAGCTCCCCCCCTCCGTCCTGCCAGCCCCCCCCCCCGTCCTGCCAGCCCCCCCCTGCGTCCTGCCAGCCCTCCCTCCGCCCTGCCAGCCCTCCCTCCGCCCTGCCAGCCCCCCCCTCCGTCCTGCCAGCCCCCCTCCGTCCTGCCAACCCCCCTGCGTCCTGACAGCCCCCCCCATCCTGCCAGCCCCCCCCTCCGTCCTGCACCCCCCTCTGTCCTGTCAACCCCCCTTCTGTCCTGCCACCCCCCTCCGTCCTGTCAACCCACCCGCCCTCCGTCCTGCCACCCCCCCCCTCCGTCCTGTTACCCCCCCCCCCCCCCCTCCGTTCTGCCACCCTCTCCTCTTACCCTCTCCCCTCCGTCCTGCCACCCTCTCTGTCCTCCCACCCTCTCTTCTTACCCTCTCCCCTCAGTCCTGCCGCCCCTCTCCTGCCACCCTCTCCTCTGCCACCCTCTCCGCTGCCACCCTCTCCTCTTACCCTCTCCCCTCTCCTGCCACCCTCTGTCCTGCCTCTCTCCTCTTACCCTCTCGCCTCTGTCCTGCCGCCCCTTCCCTGCCACCCTCTCCTCTCTTCTCTTACCCTCTCACCACCGTCCCGCCCCTCTCCTGCCACCTTCTCCGCTGACATCCTCTCCTCTTACCCTCTCTCCTCCCCTGCCACCCTCCCCTCTTACCCTCTCTCCTCCCCTGCTACTATCCCCTCTCTCCCCTGCCACCCTCTCCTCTTACCCTCTCTCCTCTCCCCTCCGTCCTGCCGCCCCTCTCCTGCCACCTTCTCCCCTCCCCTGCCACCCTCTGTCCTGCCACCCTATCCTCTTACCCTCTCCCTTCCGTCCTGCCACCCTCTCCTCTCTCCTCTTACCCTCTCTGCTGCCACCCTCCCCTCTTAAAAAACACACACAAATAAAATGTAAAAACAGTACATAAAACACTAACACTTACAGGTGTAAAAGCATAACACTTACACACCCCTCTAAGGGTGCCTTCACACACACCAGATCCGCGGGGGATTTCACGCTGTGGATTCACAGCGAAATCCGCTGCGGATACAGCGCCAGTGCATCCCTATCAGAATACATACATACAGCGGGAATGACATCCCACTCCGTGTATGTAAGTTAACCCCCTGCCGGCTGGAGCATACATTACCTCTTCCCCGCTCTGGTTTGCTTCGGGGAGAAGATAATTGGCTGAGCGGGATGAGCAGATGCCGGGAGCCCCGAAGCAAGCCAGAGCAGCGAGGAGGTAACGTATGCTCCAGCCAGCGGGCATTAACTTATACGCAGTGGGATGTCATTCCCACTGTATGTATGTATTCTCATAGGGATGCACTGACGCTGGATCCGCAGGTTGTCCCACAGGTTGTTCTCGGCTGAGGAGGCATAAGCCTGGATTGCCTCCGATACTGAGAAAACCAGTGAGGATTAAGAGGAAGATCCCTCGTTCCTTCTTCCTTCCTCTTCTTCCTTATCGTCATCAACATTTAGTGATGATAAGCCCCCAAGGCGCCGCCCCAGGACTAGGCCCCAGGAAGCCCCACAAGCCCCCTCAAATGACTCCACCCCGTATTTGTGGGGGGTTTACAATGTTTTGGCAACACGGGGGGCTCTGCGAGCCCTTCGTCCTCCATTCTGGCCAAATCCAGCTTCCAAAATCCAAATTGCGCTCCTACCCTTTAGAGGCTTTCTGTGCGCCGGCTTTGCACTTTGTGTCCACATGTGGGTACCCCTGTAATCGGGGGGAATTTCTCTACATGATTAGAGGTTCATTTTTTCCTTTAACCCCTTGTGAACATAAAAAATTCAAAGTTTCACCAATGTTTTAGTGTAAAAAAATTAAATTTTTCCTTTTTACAGCACATTGTGCCTGTCACCAGTGGGGTCCATATGCCCACTATACCATTTGTTACATTCTTTTAAGGGTGTAGTTTCCATAATGGTGTCACTTGTGGGGGGTTTCCAATGTTTTGGCAGCACGGGGGCTCTGCAAGCCCTTCGTCCTCCATTCTGGCCAAATCCAGCTTCCAAAATCCAAATTGCGCTCCTTCTCTTTGGAGGCTTTCCGTGCGCCGGCTTTGCACTTTGTGTCTACATGTGGGGTACCCCTGTAATCGGGGGGAATTGCGCTACATGATTCGGGGTTTATTTTTTCTTTTAACCCCTTGTGAACATGAAAAATGCAAAGTTACACCAACGTTTTAGTGTTAAAAATTAAATTTTTAAATTTCTGACACATTGTTCCACATTTGTGTCTGTCACCAGTGAAGTCCATGTGACCACTATACCCCTTTTTACATTCTTTGAGGGGTGTAGTTTCCATAATGGGGTCACTTGTTGGGGGTTTCCAATGTTTTGGAAGTATGGGGGCTCTGCGAACCCAACATAGCCTTCGTCCTCCATTCTGGCCAAATCCAGCTTCCAAAATCCAAATTGCGCTCCTTCTCTTTGGAGGCTTTCCGTGCACCAGCTTTGCACTTTGTGTCCACATGTGGGGTATTCCTGTAATTGGGGGAAATTGCTCTACATGATTAGTGGTTTATTTTTACTTTTAATCCCTTGTGAACATGAACAATTCAAAGTTACACCAACATTTTAGTATAAAAAGTTAAATTTGTCATTTTCACAGCACATTGTGCCTGTCACCAGTGGGGTCCATATGCCCACTATACCCCTTGTTACATTCCTTGAGGGGTGTAGTTTCCATAATGGGGTCACTTGTGGGGTGTTTCCTCTGTTTTGGCAGCACGGGGGCTCTGCGAAACAGACATGGCCTTCGTCCTCCATTCTGGCCAAATCCAGCTTCCAAAATTCAAATTGCGCTCTTTCCCTTTGGAGGCTTTCCGTGCGCCAGCTTTGCACTTTGTGTCCACATGTGGGGTACTCCTGTTATCGGGGGAAATTGCTCTACATGATTAGTGGTTTATTTTTTCTTTTAACCCCTTGTGAACATGAAAAATTCAAAGTTTTAGTGTAAAAAAATTACATTTTTCATTTTCACGGCACATTGTTCCACATTTGTGTCTGTCACCAGTGGGGTTCATTTGCTCTTTATACCTCTTGTTAGATTCCTTGAGGGGTGTAGTTTTAATAATGGGGTCACTTGTGGGCTGTTTCCACTGTTTTGGCAGCACGGAGGCTTTGTAAACCCGACATTGCCTCTGTCCTCCTTTCTGGACAAATTCAGCTTCCAAAAGCCAAATGGTGCTCCTTCCTTTTGGAGGCTTGTCCTGCGCCTGCATGATACATTATGTCCCCATGTGGGGTATTTTTGTACTCGGGGGAAATTTCTCTCCAAGTTTCATGGTTTTTTTTCTTTTAACCCCTTGTCAACCTGAAAAATGTAAGGCTAGACCAAGTTTTAGTGTGAAAAAGTATTTTGTTTTCAATTTCACGGCACATTGTGTCTGTCACTAGTGGGGTCCATGTGCTCATTATACCCCTTGTAACATTCCTCAAGGGGTGTAGTTTCCTAAATGGTGTCCCTTTTGGGGTGTTTGTTGTTTTGGGCACCCCTGAGCCTCTGCCAACCAGAAGTGGTACTTTGAAAATTGGCCAATTGTAAGGAGGCTTCAAAATTCAGTAGGCGCTCCTCTACATCTAAGACTTGTGGTTGCTTCAAATAGCACAATAGGGCCACATATCACATATTTCTATAAACTGCAGACATGGGGCGATAAAAATTGGGGTGGATTTCTCTGGAAATAGGTTTTCTATTATGAAAGATTTTGGATCACAATATAATTTCTACAAAGAAAATAGAATTTTTAAATTTTCTCACACTCTTAGCTTTTATTTCTGTGACTCACCTAAAGGGTTAAAAAAAACTTTCTGGAATTGATTTTAAACAGTTTGGGGGATGCAGTTTCTGAAATGGGGTGCTTTGTGGGGCTTCATAATATACAGCCTTCTCAAATACACTTCAAACTGGACCCTTGGAAAATCAGATTTTGAAATTCTTGTGAAAATTTGAAAAAAGGCTGCTAAACTTTGAAACTTTCTATTGTCTTAAACAATTAAACGAAAGTTTAATAAATGCTGCCAACATAAAGTAGACATGTTGCTTATGCTATTTCATATATAATTTATGTGGCATAACCATTTTCCTTACAAGCACAAAATTTCAAAGTTAGAAAATTGCTATTTTTCACGTTATTTTGGGTTTTTTCATAAAGATAGGCTGTAAGTATCGACTCTGGTAATTTTACCAGAAATATAAAGTATAACATGTCACGAGAAACAATCTCAGAATCAGCCGGATAGGTAAAAGCATCCCAAAGTTATTAATGGATAAAGTAAAAAATGTCATATTACTGAAATCTGGTCCGGTCCATAAGGCCATTTTGAGCTCTGTCCTTTTGAGGTTAAATGGAGCAGAAAAAATGTTGTGTGAAGGTAGCTTAAACCTGCATATGCTTGTGTTTGGACTGACCTATAGAATAATGGTATCATGTTGCTTTTACCATATAGTGCATTACCTAGACACAGGAACCCCCCAAAAGTTACCATATTGCATTCTTTTTTCCAATTTCACCAATTTATATTTTCATAAATAATATTTTTGGGGTTCCATCATACATGTTATGGTAGAATGAAAGGGGCCATTACAAAGTACACCTATTCCTGAAAAAAAACAAGTCCTTACATGGCCCTGTAGAGGAAAAAATGAAAACGTAAAAAATGAAAATGGGCGTGGTCCACTGCATCAGTTTGTGCTTGGTCCTCAAAGGGTTAAACATTAACATTCAGGGACAATTTGCCCTTGTGTATTCACTACAATATATTCCAACAGGTTCCCCGTGGAGTATTTGAAGAAATGAAATATGTGGAACTTATGATTGTAAATGACCATCAAATGGTAAGCCAGACTTTCACTCTTTTGCCCATCAGCAGCATGCATTGCCACCCTGTCCAAAAGGTACGCTGATGTATACCATTACATACAGTGGGTCCATTAAATTTAGGGGTTGAACATAGTCTAATATTAACAGTGTTTAGTCCATTTCTCGAACATACACATTTAGGAAATGGGCTGAACATGCCCACTAGAAGACTATGTTTGATCCATTAAACTCAATGTCCTGCCAGGATTGCACTGCGTTAATGGAAATACAGTTTTGTTAATTTTAAAGAAGGTTTAATAGGTTAAATGCAAATCTAATTTTGTTATTCTCTGCAGTTTTAGAATTCTGCTTCATTCTGTATGTTTAAAGAAAACATTCCACCACTAGGTGGCAGTGAACACAAGCATGACCCATTCATTTATTTGACATTATGCAGTGAAAATTCTTATTAGTATTCAATAATTAGATATTATCCAACAACAAAACAAATGAGATTTATCAAACATGGTTTAAAGTGAAACAGGCTCAGTTGCCCCTAGCAACCAATCAGATTTTACCTTTCTTTTTCCAAAGAGTCTGTGAGGAATGAAAACTGGTATCTGATTGGTTGCTAGGGGCAACTGAGCCAGTTTTACTTTACACCATGTTTGATAAATCTTGCCCAATGTTTGTTTTAAAATAACCAAAATTATTTGCCATTAAATGACGGCCGTCTATTCAGTTTCAACAGTGTATGAACATAGCCTTTCTGTTTTTTTCAATCCACTCCTGGCTTTTGTTGCAAAATACTGACCAAAATACTGAGCAGAAATACTGTGTAGGAACATAGTCTCAAAGAATATGTTAAACAAACACCAAAAACACAGTGTGAATCCTGTCTAGCTTGTTGCAGTGGTAACACACTTGGACCAGGTGCTGTTCTCCACCATTTTCTACACAGAAATCTTAGAAAACAGTCATACAGAATATCCCAATGCAGGGTTATTCGTCAGAAAACAAAGGCTATGTTTACATCTTGTTTTCGGCCCCTACTTAGGGCTACACGTCTGGAATCAGTGAAAAAAGGATGCTGACGTGCAGCCCGGCATGTGGCCAATGGCCACATTGACTTGAATGAGCAGGGCGGAGTCATTTTGTGATTACGTTCTGCTCATTTTCCGTATGTATACTGCTTTGTGCAGGACTCAAAAGCTTGGTCTTCCATTATGCTTACAGGACATGTAGCTTCCTGTCCCAGACTGTTTATTTTGCAATGAAAGCTAATGAAAACTGATTTCAACTCTCTTTATTGCAGTTTATTTTTGTATACTGTTCAGAAAAGTGCATTACATCTGTGGTATTCATCATCATATCGACGGAAAGCGATGCCAATGTGTACTTGCAGCAGGCCCACTCACACACTCACCTCAAAATACCTTTTCTGCTAGTATGCTGATATATACCACAGACTTTTCCGATGTGAAGCCAGCCTTAGGGTCCTATTCCACGGACTGATGGAGGCCCGATCAACGATGTAAACGAGCGCCGATCTGCTATGATCATTGAGCGAGGGCTGCAGGGACATCATTACCGATGTCCTTGCAGGCCTTGCACCATACATTACCTGGCAGGGCTTCTCCTACACTCCATCTTCCTCCCCGGGTCCCGCGGCACAGCATCAACTCTGGTGCGGCCTGTCTGAGCTGTCAGACCGCTCAGCCAATCACTGGCCGCGGCGGTCCTGGAGGAGAAGTCCTGCCAGGTAAAGTATGGTGCATCTCAAATCGTTGGTCGCCCGCTGCGCACCCTATTCCACCATAGCGATGCGTGGTGGGGGACCGATGATTTTAGGTCTGGCCCTAAATAAACGATCAGCCGATGACACTATCATCAGCTGATCATTTTCTCTATTCCATATCGCTCCCGTGGAATAGACCCCTTAGTTTTACAAGTAAAACTGGTTGGATTTTTCAGCCACTTGCACCCGCCCTCACTTAATAACGCGGTCTTTGCCAGAAAGCATGTTTATTTGGCAACCAATAATACTATATTCTGTGGACACAGGAAATGATGGCAACCATGTTTGTGTTTGCTTCAGGACAGCCTTTTCAATTACCACATGGTGGCAGTATTGTATCTTTGTAATATTCTTTGCATTATTACAAACTAGGGATTAGATGTGAAATTTCCAAGTATTAAACGCTGACATTGATCTCTTATTTTCCTTCTAGTACAAGAAACAACGTTCTTCTTCCATTCATACCAGTAATTTTGCTAAATCTGTGGTAAACGTTGTTGATTCTGTGAGTATATTACTTTCTTTAGTTTTGTAAAACAGACGCTATACAATCAATAACTAATACACAGGAAAGAATGTATCCAGAATCGCTGAATCCCAACATTGTTAATAAAGTCATAACCCAAACAAAGAATGTAAAAGACTGATGTGTTCTTGATAATCACTGCATAGGATGCTAATAATAACAATTTATTATATCAAAATTTGTCATATTTCTTATGCCTGCATTTAATGTTGCCATCATAATTTTAGTAATGTTACAAAAAAAATTGTTTTATTGAGTTGTGGTGATGCTGGACATGTTCTTTTCTGTGTATGTGAATATTACAAAGCCTTCACCTATAGTTTGCCCATGTGCCTTAATAAATTCAGCAGGGATCCGGTGATCTGAACAGAAAAATCCTTTTTACTCATAACAGTGGGTTTTAACAGAACCATATTTGCCTCAATTAACTAAAAGGCCAGTGCCTAGGGCAGTGCCAGCTTGGGCCAGCAACTTTTTTTTTTAAATCCCTACCCTTCACAATCTCTCACTAGCCAGAAGCAGCTGTTGCAACTTCTCTGATTGTGCAGAAGTCTGCAGTGAAATTAGGGCTGTGTTCACACATGTTGGAGTTTCATTGCAGTACTGCAGCGTCTTCACAAAAATGATGCAGTAGCACAAGTCAATGATGGTAAACGGCAGAGAGGATCAGAGCCGGCACTGCCAATCCCACCTGGACAAAAAACAAGGCATAAACAGTGTATCCCATGTAAGATAATATGGATTAAACTCCTTATTGTGGAGCTCAACTTCAAAGATAACAGATGCTTGATCATAATATGTGTGTGGAAATGAAAAGAAAAAAAAATTCAAAAAGTTATTTACTGTATTCCAATATCAGCGTTACAGGTAGAGAATACAGCATACTGTGTGGTGTTACAGGTAGAGAATACAGTGTGCTGTGTGATGTTACAGGTAGAGAATACAGTGTGCTGTGTGGTGTTACAGGTGGAGAATACAGCATACTGTGTGGTGTTACAGGTAGTAACTGTGTGCTGTGTGATGTTACAGGTAGAGAATACAGCTTGCTGTGTGGTGTTACAGTTAGAGAATACAGCGTGCTATGCAGTGTTACAGGTAGAGAATACAGTGCACTGTGTGGTGTTACAGGTAGAGAATACAGTGTGCTGTGTGGTGTTACAGGTAGAGAATACAGGGTGCTGTGTGGTGTTACAGGTAGAGAATACAGTGAGCTGTGTGGTGTTACAGGTAGAGAATACAGCGTGCTGTGTGGTGTAACAGGTAAAGAATACAGTGTGCTGTGTGGTGTTACAGGTAGAGGATACAGTGTGCTGTGTGGTGTTACAGGTAGAGAATACAGTGTGCTGTGTGGTGTTACAGGTAGAGAATACAGCGTGCTGTGTGGTGTAACAGGTAGAGAATACAGTGTGCTGTTACAGGTAGAGAATACAGTGTGCTGTGTGGTGTTACAGGTAGTAACTGTGTGCTGTGTGGTGTTACAGGTAGAGAATACAGTGTACTGTGTGGTATTACAGGTAGAGAATACAGCGTGCTCTGTGGTGTTACAGGTAGAGAATACAGCGTGCTGTGTGGTGTAACAGGTAGAGAATACAGTGTGCTGTGTGGTGTTACAGGTAGAGAATACAGTGTGCTGTGTGGTGTTACAGGTAGAGAATACAGTGTGCTGTGTGGTGTTACAGGTAGAGAATACAGCATGCTGTGTGGTGTAACAGGTAGAGAATACAGTGTGCTGTGTGGTGTTACAGGTAGTAACTGTGTGCTGTGTGGTGTTACAGGTAGAGAATACAGTGTACTGTGTGGTATTACAGGTAGAGAATACAGCGTGCTGTGTGGTGTTACAGGTAGAGAATACAGGGTGCTGTGTGGTGTTACAGGTAGGGAATACAGGGTGCTTTGTGGTGTTACAGGTAGAGAATACAGCGTGCTGTGTGGTGTTACAGAAAGAGAATACAGGGTGCTGTGTGGTGTTACAGGTAGGGAATACAGGGTGCTTTGTGGTGTTACAGGTAGAGAATACAGCGTGCTGTGTGGTGTTACAGAAAGAGATTACAGTGTGATGTGTGGTGTTACAGGTAGAGAATACAGCGTGCTGTGTGGTGTTACAGGTAGAGAATACAGTGTGCTGTGTGGTGTTACAGGTAGTAACTGTGTGCTGTGTGGTGCTAGAGGTGGAGAATACAGGGTGCTGTGTGGTGTTACAGGTAGAGAATACAGTGTGCTGTGTGGTGTTACAGGTAGAGAATACAGTGTGCTGTGTGGTGTTACAGGTAGAGAATACAGTGTGCTGTGTGGTATTACAGGTAGAGAATACAGTGTGCTGTGTGGTGTTACAGGTAGAGAATACAGCGTGCTGTGTGGTGTTACAGGTAGAGAATACAGTGTGCTGTGTGGTGTTACAGGTAGAGAATACAGTGTGCAGTGTGGTGTTACAGGTAGAGAATACAGTGCTGTGTGGTGTTACAGGTAGAGAATACAGTGTGCTGTGTGGTATTACAGGTAGAGAATACAGTGTGCTGTGTGGTGTTACAGGTAGAGAATACAGCTGTGTGGTGTTACAGGTAGAGAATACAGCGTGCTGTGTGGTGATACAGTTAGAGAATACAGTGTGCTGTGTGGTGTTACAGGTAGAGAATACAGCGTGCTGTGTGGTGTTACAGGTAGAGAATACAGCGTGCTGAGTGGTGTTACAGGTAGAGAATACAGCGTGCTGTGTGGTGTTACAGGTAGAGAATACAGTGTGCTGTGCGGTGTTACAGGTAGAGAATACAGCATGCTGTGTGGTGTTACAGGTAGAGAATACAGTGTGCTATGTGGTGTTACAGGTAGAGAATACAGGGTGCTGTGTGGTGTTACAGGTAGAGAATACAGCATGCTGTGTGGTGTTACAGGTAGAGAATACAGTGTGCTATGTGGTGTTACAGGTAGAGAATACAGCGTGCTGTGTGATGTTACAGGTAGAGAATACAGCATGTAGTGTGGTGTTACAGGTAGAGAATACAGGGTGCTGTGTGGTGTTACAGGCAGAGAATACAGTGTGCTGTGTGGTGTTACAGGTAAAGAATACAGTGTGCTGTGTGGTGTTACAGGTAGAGAATACAGCGTGCTGTGTGGTGTTACAGGTAGAGAATACAGTGCACTGTGTGGTGTTACAGGTAGAGAATACTGTGTGGGTGGGACCACAATGAAATGATAAAGTACTGCAAATAATTCAGTAGCACAATGAACTGCAATGTGTGAACACAGCCTAGATGTTCTGCAACAAATTTGGGTGGGGAATGGGCAGGGTGGAGGACTGTGATGAACAGCTGAGGGAAAGCATTGCTTTCTGGAACCAGTACTGCATTCTGGGAACTGCTCAACCAGGAAGTACAGAAACACAATACAGAACAAACACCCCCAAACAAAATGATTTTTGGTAGTTTCAAAACTGGGATAGATAGATAGATAGATAGATAGATAGATAGATAGATAGATAGATAGATAGATAGGTAATGGTATATGCTTCTGCAGAAGTTTCATTTTTTAAACCTCTACCAGGAGTTCCCCTTTAAGTGTATACAGCCATGCATTTAGCATTACTGTTTACTTTTGGTAGGAATAATACATTTTGTGGTGTAAAGCATGTAACTGTAAAGCAAGGCATACAGTATACCTTCCCACTTAGTATACAGGAGCAACAACTTTGTGAGAAATCTCTGCACTCGATTCACATTTTAATAAGCAGGGACTTGTCCTATTCCTTACCAGGCACTACACACACACTTTAGGAGCCCTGGCCTTGACCTGTATCTGAACTCTCCTCCTGCGTGACCCCTTAATATTTCACACAAGTGTCACTTGGATCACAAGGCCAGCTATATCCTATACTGGGACCATTCCTGGTGTTAATCTGGTGGTATCCTGCGGCAGAGTCTAGATCTGTGTTTGCTCAGGCAATAAACCTTTGCTGGAAAAGTATAAAAAGCAATTGTGCCACAGTAACCACCAGGACCAGCTCCTGTAGTTGCATGCCATATTACCGGATGTTATATTCGCTGCACCACAGCGAATACAACAAACTGTACCCCAGCTAGAACAGTGGTCACAGTTGTGCGTCTGCCTTTGCCTCTTCCCATGACACTTTGAGGCATCTTGAATGAGTGTCTCATCTGTTTTGATCTCCATGCCCACCAGTTCCCCACTTATCAGTGTTGTTCATGTTCAGATGCCCTATTCTCTTGGTTACTAGATACCACGGAGCAGAGAACAATGGGCAGTCTGGGAGCTTCAGGAACTAACAATGTATATAGAAAGTATATTGAATGGATAAGCATAACCCGAATTTACCTGGCAGCTGGAAAGTTCGACATAGATTGCTGCGTTCGTCTTCCTCTAATTGCACATGATAATTGGTTCATGTCTCATTATAGATTTTGAGAAAAATTAAAGCCCTTGAGCCATAACATTATTATCTACTTATGTACTCAAAGCAATAAATTCATCTTGTTAAAAATTAATATTGACTTTTTGATCCATCCATATGTTCTGTACTTCAGACTTAGGCCAAATATTGTACATTTCCATAGTCCGTTTCTCCTCCTTTCAAATTCTTAATGTGCTCTCAGTACTCAGGGCCATAAAATAATCCCCAATTCAGAGGATCTTGTCTCTGAAATTAAAATCCTCCTTTTGAGCCACAGCAGACATTGAATACAATGAATATCTATGATTTATATGATGGATTCACCATAACATAAGAATATAATGTGCAATAAACACTTATTATATCCGTCAGGTGTCAGGTTTTTGTGCCAGCTGAGCGGAGACCTGATGGGCCAGAACCATGATGTTAGTGTAAATAAAATAATAAATGTTTAAATTATTTATACAGTGAAGGCAATAATCAGCTTTACCTCTACATACATGATCCAATGTAGGCAAAGTGGAGAATTCACATATTCAGATGCAAGTTTTTTAAATGTATAAATATAGCCCCCTCAATACCTGCTGTTTGAGTTAGATCTTTTTTACAGAATACCTTACAAAGCTATCCCTCCCATTTCTTATATCTGTATCTGTTTATCTGTATTTCTGTATCTTGTATGGAACAACTCTAAATCTGCTGGTTCCCTGTGTAATATATCCACCAGTGGCGTAGCTACCATAGAGCCAGGGTAGGCGGATGCTATTAGGCTCATGCAGGAGGGGGCCCTGGGGAGAAGGTAAGAGTCTCCTGTTAACAGGCGAAAGACAAAAAAAACTTTGCTTCCCTGCACTGATAAGCCCTGACCTATGTTCTCACTGCCTGCTGTGCAGAGGTCACGGGTTATCAGTGCACCAGCAGTAGAGCAAAGATTTTCTTGTCTTCTGAATATTGGATCACTTACACACTGCAGTACATAAGGGGTTAAGCAGAGGGTACTCTGCTCCTGCACCTATGTATTTATCCATAAGGGCTCCTAATGGACCCTTACAGTTAAATATAAGGGAATGACAGAGCAAGCAGCCATTGGCTCTCTGCCTGTCAATTTTGTGGCTGCAGGCAGGATTCTGCCTATGGCCACAGGAGATTTTATTTTTTGGCTACATCACGGAATATATATATATATATATATATATATATATATAGATATAAATATGATATATATATATATATATATAGATATATATATAGAGAGAGAGCTGCCTTGGATTTGTTCCAGGGCGGCACTTGTAATCCAAATCCACTCTTAAACCAAAGCAAATTTTCCCATAAGAAAACATGAAATGCAGATAATTGGTTACACTCCCCCAAAATAATGTTTTCTTATTCTGAATAACATGTAAAACAGATGAAACAAACATTTATAAACAGCTGAATATGTGATATTATAAGTTACTGTACAGTATAGCAATCAGCATGTGGAGTATAATGTATAGTAAGTGCATAACCCTGAAAAACAGCAGCAGTTTGTAGATACAGGATGGAACTGCAGATCATCATAATGCAGTAGTATAGTACAACAGGCTAGAATAGAGAAGCAGGGCTGCTGTCAGAGGTCTGTGTGGTCAATGGAGAAGCAACAGAGAAGGGGTGTGTGTTCAGTATGGACCAATTAGGACTGACAGAGGCTGCAGGGAGCATGAAGGAATGAGCAGGACATATGTGGGCACAGTATAGCAGCACTCTCTGTCCGGAGAGAGAGGGGTTACAGCTATGAAGAGATTACCTCCACAGTCCTGTCCCCTGATGTAAGCCCCAGCCTGAAGTGGATCTGCTCTGATTTGGAAGGTGAGAGAGACTTCCTGGGTCAGAGTACAGGGCTGTAGACCCCGCTATTCAGACCATGCCCCTCCCCCACTTGCGCTCCCACCTAGTACAGGGAGCTCTTAAACCAAAACAATGCTCTTAAACCAAGATACTACTGTACATATAGCGGGGAATATCTGAGCACAATATAGCAGACGTCTCTGTCTGGGGAGAGAGGGGTTACAGCTATGAAGAGACTACCTCCACTCTCCTGTCCCCTGATGTAAGCCCCAGCCTGAAGTGGATCTGCTATGATTTGGAAGGTGAGGGAGACTTCCTGGGTCAGAGTACAGAGCTGTAGACCCCACTATGCAGACCATGTCCCTCTTCCACTCGCACCCACACCCAGTACAGGAAGCTCTTAATCCAAAGCAATGCTCTTAAACCAAGTCATAATTTTCAAAAACTGTGAGCTCTTAAACCAAAACGCTCTTAAACCAAGTTACTCTTAAACCAAGGTACCACTTATATATAATGAAGAGAAGAACCGCAGCACTCCGATCAGCTGTGATCAAACTGTGACTTTTACAGGGCCGCTTCTGCCATGAGGCGGAATGAGTATTCCGCCTCAGGCCGCAGATTTTGCACCCCTGCAGGGGGCGGCAAGATCTTCACCGCTGTCATTTTAGTTAAGTTTAACTTAGCTAAAATGACAGCAGCAGTCGCGGCCCCACCACACATCTTGCCGCCCGCGCTCCCCGGCATCCCCACGTACTGCCGGGTTCCCTGTCCAACGTCACCTGGAGTGTTGCCCAGCGCTCTGGTAAGTTCCGGGACACTGCTATCACACAGCAATGTCCCGGCACCTATCACCGCCGCTGCTCTCTCTTTCCTTCTCCCAGTAGCAGCTCAGCAGCGTTCAGTGCTGGGGACAGGAGACGCTGCTGGGGAAAGGAAAGAGGCAGCGCAGGGACTAGCACGGGGCGCCAGCAGCTATCTCCCTTCTTCCCCTGCAATCCGCCCCAACAGTGACGGCCCCCCATAGCCACCCAGGAATCTGCGCCGGCAACTGCAGGCCCCCAACAACCACGCACCCGGCCTCCGCATACGACCCCCCCCCCCCCCCCCCCCCCGTACCATCACCGGAACCACCACAACCACCACACACCACAGCAACGGGCCGGCACTCTGGCAACTACAGACACCACTCTCTGGTAAGTGGTAAGTTCCCCGTGGGGGGGGGGGGGGGCGCCGGGGGGTGGTTGTTTGGCTGTTCGGCGGGGGGGGGGGGGCGGCTGTAGCCCAGGTTTGCCTCAGGCGGTAAAAAGCCTGGAAATATATATATATATATATATATATATATGCAGTGCTTTGTCTTGTGCGTAGGGTGGGGGGGGGGGGGTAGTGGTGATTATACTCTAACACAATGATATTCCAAGCCAAAAAAGACTTTCAGGAAGAGAGCAGAACATCTGCTTAGCAGTGCAATAAAGATTACTATTTTATTGATACACATTAATCAGCAACCAGTTCACAGCTTCTAATCATCTAAAAGTAAATAAACATGGTGCATGTGACGCCACCTGACTAACCTAAGTGGGAGAATGAGGGGTGGGTGACGTGTTTCTGACACATGCTACATAAAATATCAATGCAATTACAGTTTACAGTTGGTGGAAGGCATTACCAGGTACAAGCTAATGTAGTTCAGTAGCTGCACTGACTGGAGTACGTCATACACTTTAATAGTGTTAGTTAAGCAAGTTAAGGCCCTATTCCATGGAACGATTATCGGCCGTATATCATCCTGTCGAAAAGAAGGCAATGATCAGCCGACATCGTTCATTTCGGCTGATTGTTGTGTTGTTTGTCTTTCAAACATGTTGAAAAACAAATTACTGTGGTAGCAGTGATCTGCTGCCATCACTCTCCGGAACAGGAGCGGCGGCAGCAGACCGCCACTATCCTCTATGGGCTGTCCGGACGATCTAGCGATCACCTGGTCAGCCCCCCCCCCTGCAGCTCCCCGCGGCCCCTCCTGCACTAACCCGCTCACTGCCGCTGCGTGTAATAGCGGCTGCAGCGAGTGGGGGACGAGGAGCAAACGAGCGCTGACAGTGCTTATTTGCTCCTCACTGTCAGCCTGTGGAATAAAGCCTTTAGTTTCCATGAAAATATTAGATGTTATACATATGGAGTCTGTATTAGTGCAGGAATGATAATTCTTCCACTGGGCAGCATATCCTGGTCTCAGTCATGACACAGGAAAAGGACCACTCAGTCACTCAGCGTTCACCAATGCAGCCAGTGATTGGTTGAATAAGCTCTTTTTTGTATCAAGGCCAAGACCAGGAATTGCTGGGTCAGAATGGCAGCATAAGGTGATCAGAGCAGATTGTTTTTACCCTATTGTGAACCCATTGTAATGTGAAAAGTAATTCCTTGACAGCCCCTCTAAAGATATTGAGTAGAGATGAGCGAATACGATTCGATTGAGTAGGTATTCGATCGAATATTGCGGTATTCGAAAGATTTGAATTCAATCGAGTAGTAAGGCGAATACACGGGAAACATTCGAAAGCCCTTCCATCGCAGTTGGCGCTTTTTTTTAATCCAATGACCATGCAGGGAAGCCGTGAGGGACCCTGGGAGTACGCACGCAGCGCAAAAACGGCGTCTTCCCTCATTGGATGGCTGAACCACATGACCTTGAATCTTAAATACTTGGCTCCCGCCTCTCGACCGCAGATGAGCTTTCAACCTAGGCAGGGAGAGATCTTAGAGCAAGGAGAGATAAGTTTTAATAGCGTTTTGGTTAGGCAGGCTTATTGCAGAACCCAAAAGTCCTTTTCAGGGCTAAGATCAAGCGAAAAAGTCATCTCTGAATCAAAAGCACTTCTCAGTGCTAAGAAAGGATGATATAACAGCAGCAGCATCAGCAGGTGTATTCATTCCAGTATCCTGTGTGTACAAGTGACTTATAGTGTTCCTGTTTAACACCACTAAGGGCACGTTATACATATTGTTCCAGTAGCCCACTAAGGGCACCTGATATATACTGTTTCAGTAGCCCAGTAAAAGGCACGTGATACATATTGTTTCAGTAGCCCAGAAAAAGGCACGTCATACATACTGTTCCAGTAATGTACATACAGCATTACGCGTGATACGCGCGAATAACATGACGCTCTGCGGACGCACATTGGAATCATGTATGTAACACTGCGCAAGAAATACGAACGAAATGTGTGAACATTGCCATAAACGTCAAGTGTTCACAAATATTTTTCCTTCGCAACTGTAGAGAGTGGCATTATACTGCGATTTTGGGGAGTTGGGTGCACCCAGGCATGCTCCCCCTAATGTCCCAGTGTCATTCTGGAGGTGTTGGCATCATTTAGGGAGGTTTTATGAGGGACTTGGTGACCTCCAAGTGGTCGAATTTTGAATTCTAAGTGCCGCAAATTTTTATACATTCTCAATACACTTGTGTGTATAAGACCAACTGTTGTAAACCAAGATTTAAAAGTAGAATTTAATCTTTTAAACTGGGATGCAACAATAAAATCATTCGGGTACATTTACTAATGAGTCTAAAATGTGATTTTTCTACAGAATATTTGTCTGTTTTTTACCCAGCCAAATAGGACTAATTCAACAAACGTTTAATAAATTTGTGAATAAAATATTGCATAATGCATATTCACAAAACATTGCACATATAAATTCTCCTGGTAGTGACCAGATGTAAGCCTGCACCAGTTTCTGTGACTTTTTTAAAAGTCGCAAATGATAAATTGGGCGCAAATCCCAGATTATGCAGATTTTTGGGTGAATACTCAAAACAGGTAGATTAACAAAAGTCAAATCTAAAAAATATTCGCCCGTCGAACACTGGTTCATGAATAGAACTTACTCCAAAAATAGGTACAAAGCTCTTGATAAATGTCCCCTAAGTCTTTTCACAAAAATCGAAAAAGGTCACAACAAAGTCAGACATCTGATCACAAAGCAACCGTTTATTTAAAGGCACTTATAAAGTGCAGTGCGATGTTATGGCAGTATTGCCTTTATCAAGCATGCACAATACTGTTGAAACATTGCACTGTGCTTGATATACACTGTATGGCCACAATCACACATCGTCTTTTTTTGGCCATTTTGCATCCAAATAACAGCAATTTTTTGAAAACACCAGCCCTTATCCCACAAACAATGGCCATTGTGTGTGAAATGATGGTCATTATTTGGCTGCGAAATGATGGCTGTCCACAAAAGAAAAAACAGCCAGAAAAAAACAGCAGCAACAGAATCCTGCACTCCACAACTGGGTCCAATGGGCGCAGGGCCAGGTAAAAAAGCAAGGCAAAATAAAGTACTAACAATTTATTTAAAAACGAAAAAACGCATTTCAGGATCGCCCCGATCCCTTTCTCAAGTGTCTTACAAAAAAAAAAGGCATTGTTTGGTTGTGGACTATAAGTGGCTTTTATATAAAGAAATGGCTGCTTTTTGACCACATCTCTGACTCATTTTTCTTTGTGGATCTCCATTGGCACCCCAGTTGGTCACTTGCGGGGAAGATAGTATTTTGTTGCTGGCTTCTCTACATTGGAGTCTGTAAGTCTTAAACATTTAGAATGAGATGGGCATATACATCTATTAAATTTTGCTAGTTCTAGTTGTGTTTTGAGGTATATGTTATGATGTGTCATCTCTGTTTTTTGTACTTACATAATTATAAAATGGCACATTTATATTTAATTTAAAACAGAACTAAAGATCAGATATAGCGATGAGGGGGCTCCAATAACTGTGCAATAGAAGTAATTGTGGCTCTTGTTTCCAACTCATGTAATAGTTGTATTCATATGTGGACGGTAATTCAAAGCAATCTTGAATGAGGGCTATTATGTGCAATTGACATTATCAAAGGCCATCACTGATAGCTGTGTTTATACCACTCAAGTCCGTATGTCCTACACTTTGATAGAACATTTTATCAAGTTGCTCATTTTACATCCACACATTTAGAAAGTCAAATGTGTTTATAGAACAATCTGTGCTTTGTAAGATACATTTCTAAATATCCAACTTTGCTGTGTGTGATTCCAGCCTTATTGTTTTATTTCTTATTAGCTTTTTTGCCCTGCTCTGTTGGTTTTGATGTATACTATACAGGGAGACTAGGTTTATGTTATGTTTTTTCATCCTGTTGAAATGTTGTTTGTTTTCATATTTTAAAAAAATATAAGATGCAACTGGAAGGTGTTTTTTTGTTTTGTTTTCTTTTAGATCTACTGCCCCTTTAAGAATCCATTTTCGCCAGTTTGAATTAGATTGTATTCATTTTTAAATGGATCCCTTTTTTTATTTTGTAATATTTATGTGTTAAAGTCAGTTCCAAGTTTGGATGTTTCAACAGGACACAAAAGAATCCCTGTTTTCACTGACTTAGGAGTGATTCACATGTACAGACTGTATTTAGAGACTATGGGCACAGACTGGACTTCAGAACCCTCAGCATCATCATTCATTATGACGGCTTGTCAGTACAGTAGTGCAAAGATTTAACTATTTCGGAGATCATAGCATCATCATGAACGATTATACTGGGAGTTCCGAAGTCTGGTCCATAGCACATAGTCCGTAAATACAGTCTGTGCACTGAGTGTGTGAGTCAGGCCCTATATTCTAAAAAAAGGGCAGAAAAATTTTATTTGTCTGAATTATTAGGCTCTTTTCATACCTTGGGAAATCTTCTGGTGCATATGGCAAACATATCTGTCTATAGACCCCCATAACCCAAAATGGGCATTTCCTGGGCTGCAAAAGCCCAGCAATGTTTTTGCATCCATAGGGAACACCTCATGGGCTTAATCTTCTAATTTGCATAAAACTTCTAAAGCTTATATTTCAGCTTTGAAATGATGGATAGAAATAAGAGTTATATCTTCTGATTCAGGACAGTAAACTGTGTACACTGCGAAAAGCTGCTTACAGGTCTGCTTTAACCCCTAGACAACGCTGGGCCTATGGTGGTCGCGCTGTGAACTGCCACGGTCCTGGATGCCCCATGTAGCCTGGGACTGCGTCTATTAGCGGGCACGGTCCGATCACCGTGCCCGCTAATTAAGTAACCAGATGCAGCTGTCAAAGTTGACAGCTGCATCTGATTACTTGTATGCAGCTATCCCTGGTGTCTAGTGGGGTGGATAGCCCCTCCAGGATGTTGTCCCGGAGGAGCGATCCACACATCCTTTACCGGTCGGGGTCAGCGCCGTAATGGCATGACTATATGACTATATAATGACTATACAGCATAGATCTCAATGAGAGATCAGTGTGGCTATACTAGAAGTCCCCCAGGGGGGAATAATCCGCACCCCAGGGGGGCTTCTAATATATGTGTAAAAAAAAAAAAAGTGTTGTTTTTAATAAATAAAAAAAAAAAAACTCCCCTAATAAAAGTTTGAATCACCCCTTTTTCCCATGTTATAAATAAAAACGGAACGGCCGGTCTCTGCATGGATCATCCAGGCCGGTACTTAAGTACCGGCCAGGTGATCTTTCCGGCCGCGGAGCTCTGAAGCGCCCGCATCAGAGCTTCCCATAGCCCACAGTGAAGCAAGCCGCTTCACTGTGTGAACTGACAGGGCTTTCTGTGGACGGAATTCACTGAATTCCGGCCGCAGAAAACTGATCCCGGGAACTGATCATGGGATCCCGGCCGGAGCGCATACGGTGTGTGTACGCTCCAGCTGGGATCACATTGAAAATAAGGCTATGTTCCACCCCTTAAAACTACGGCCGTAGTTCTGCGACGAGAACTACGGCCGTAGTTTTACGTAGTGTGAACATAGCCTAAGCCTGAGAATGGAGCAATTTTAAGGAACATATATTTGTTAACAATGGTTTGAATTTTTTACAAGCCATCACATAATATAAAAGTTACATATCGTTGTAATGGTAATGACTTGAGGAACATGCATAACAAGTCAGTTTTACCCCAGGGTGAACGGCGTAAAAACGGAAAAAAAAACAAATAAAAGAAATCTGTTTTTTTTTTTTCAATTCCACCACACATTGAATTTTTTTCTGCTTTCGCAGTGTACTTTATGAAAAAATTCAGCCGGTCATTGCAAAGTACAATTAGTAGTGCAAAAAAAAGGGCTCATTTGGGTTTCTAGATGAAAAAATCCAAGTACTATGGCCTTTTATGCACAAAGCAGAAAAATCGAAAACGCTAAAATTTTAATTGGTCCGGTCCTCTAAGGGTTAAAGTCCATACACTGGGGAAGGGGTTTACTGTGTTTTGCTGAGAGACATCCAGACTGCATTGTGTTAGTTGTTCTTTTTTGTCATTTACTATTTTGGAACACACTGGTTACTGAATTCCTGATGCAAAATGCCTTTGATTATTTTGTGTAGTTTGTGCCTAAAAATGCAGAAAATATCCTTTTTCTTTAATTAATTTACTTACAAAACGTACATTCAAACATGATCAGGTCAAACACAGGAGAGGGCAAAATTGTGTCAATTTATCAATCGTAAATTTCCCCCATTGCGTTTTGTTTCATGAAACTTTTATAACATTTTCGTGATAAGTGGCTTTGTTAATGAAAAGCAGTGCACTGTAAATATATGCCACAAAATAAAGACTGGCATAAAAAATGCAAATAAAAGAGCCATGTAAATATTTTTCTACTTATGTTTTAATATACAGGAGAAGTGTGTGAGGTCTCAAGCATATTTCTGATTTTTACTGTCTGTCTGTGTTATTCTCCACTATTCCAGACAGCAATAGCCACCTTCTTAATAGTGTCTTCTCCACTTATTGCTGAACGTCTTCTGTTTCTGAAAGTGTTCCTTTTCCACTTACAGATATATAAGGAACAGCTGAACACGCGGGTAGTTTTAGTCGCTGTAGAAACCTGGACAGATAAGGACCGTATCACAATTGGTCCAGATCCAGTGAAGATGCTACATGACTTCTCCAAATATCGCCAGAATAACATCAAACAGCATGCCGATGCTGTGCACCTATTAACGTATGTATCAGATCTTTTTCTTTAGAACTGGTAAAGGTGAAAGTCCCAGATATATCCCTTGTAGCACTTAAAATTTCCTATTGATTTAGGCTATGTTCCCACATAGTATTTTTGCTTAGTATTTTGCAACCAAAACCAGGAGTGGATAGCCGTCATTTAATGACAAATAACGGCTGTTATTTTAAATCAATGTTTTTGTTTTAAAATAATGGTAATTATTTGGCATTAAATGGCGGCCATCCACTCAATTTCAACAGTGTGTGAACAGAGCCTTTCTGTGTATTCAATCCACTCCTGGTTTTGTACAAATACCGTGTGGGAACATAGCCTTAATGTGCATTGTTGTATTGGTTTTAAAGGAATGGAACTTTCCACTATAAAAGAAGCAGTATGAGTTTCTTTGGAGGAGTCTGTTCCACCTCTAGAGGCGTTGGAGTAAATGAGGTAATTTTTCATATTATATGACGTAATGCCATTTAATATTGGCCTCCATTTCTCTGATATTTCCAGGGTTTAAATCTCTTTTTAAAATGTATTTGTATGGCATTGAATTTAAATGCAATTTTTTTTCCTAAAACATACAGTATCAGTCTAAGACCATGTTCACATGGTGTAAGACACTGGCTGAACTGTGACCCAGCCGGGATCAGAGAAGATCATCCCAGCCGGTACTGTAGTACCGGTCAAATGATCTTAATTTCTGATGGATTGGGATGCCAGCGCATCAGTGTGCCCGCATCCCAATTCACCGCTGCACACAATGGAAAGTGCAGCTGGACGGCATGCTCCATTGTGTGAACTGAGAGGTTCTCTGCGGCCGCTTTTCAGTAAATAGCAGCCTCAGAAAACTGACGTGTCAGTTTTTCTTGCGGGCAGATGGAATCCTGGCCAGAGCGTATACTATGTGTATACACTCCGGCCGGGATTCCATTCATACACATACAACGTATGTGTAGTATAAATCACGGCCGTCATTGCAAATTGCAACAACGGCTATGATTTATACAACACATACTTTGTGTGAACATTGCCTAATGGTGCGTTTCCTTAGAGAGATTTATCTGACATATTTTGGAAGCCAAAGCCAGGAATGGATGTGAACAGAGGAGAAATCTCAGTCTTTCCTTTATGACCTTATCTCTGTTTCTAGTCTGTTCCTGGCTTTGGCTTCAAAAATCTGTCAGATAAATCTCTCTGTGTAAATGCACCATAACATGTGACGTGTCTGTCCTATTATGGGGCCTTTTCCAACCCTTGAGAAAGACTCTGTCATGAAGCAGAAGCATCACTGTTACTTTGATATCTTTCACTGAACTTTCACTTGAGTGTGGTATGGACGCTGTTTAGTGTGAGGATTGGACCGAATCCTTTGTATGCTAGCACCCTCTTCATATTTGCAACGCAGTGCGGCTCTTTTGTGGAATCATATCTGTCTGTCTGTCTATCTATCTATCTACTGTATCTACAGGATTTGCTTCAAGTTCGGGAGTGCTGTTTTGGATATCTATCTATCTGTCTGTCTGTCTGTCTGTCTATCTATCTATCTATCTGTCCCTGATGTGGCATGTGTTTATACATCAAGCTACAGTGTGCTACAGTATATTACATAATTTGCTATATGTTTGTGTCACAGTATGGGTTTTTGATGGCGATGGCCCAGCAGCTGGCTCAGAGTTTAGCTCAAAACCTTGGTATACAGTGGGAACCAGCCTCCAGAAAAATGAAGCCAAGTAAGTATCAGTATGAGGAAGTGAACTGTACGTATAGTATTTGTTATCTTAGTTTAAAACAGAAAACATAAGTAACAATTCTGAATCTTTTTTTTTTTTTTTTGTCATTTTTTTAACATTTATTTATTACAATACTTAACAAAAAAAAAAGTATTGCAGCTAGTCATAATACAATGGATAAACCTTTGTTTAAACCGTACTAATAATATAAGAAGTGAGAAGACACATGAGAGGCAATAGTAACAGATGTTTTACAGTGATATATATTCATTATTCTAATCATAATTAATATTCTCGCAGAAGAATGTGACTGTACAGAGAACTTTGGAGGATGCATTATGGAGGAAACTGGGTATGTAATATAACTGCACAAGCTGCCAATAAAGTCATTATATCTTGTGTTATTTTAGGGTCTTATTGGCTATGTTAACATTGCAATCAGCGTTCGCTGTCTTCTAAAAAAGAAGGATGTGTGAACATAACCATTTGCTGCGCATTTTAATTAATTGTTGTAAAAAGAGTTACAGATATTAGCTTACCTATGTTATATATAGATATACTCACTAGTGCCATGGTAGTTACACCCGGCAGTGGGCGACCCCATTTAAAGAGTCACTGTCGTATTTTTTTTTTTTGCAGAAATCAATAGTCCAGGCGATTTTAAGAAACTTTGTAATTGGGTTTATTAGCCAAATCTGCCATTATCTGCATGTAAAAAGCCTTTTCCCAGGTCCCCCCCCTCCTTCCTCTTTTTCATCCACTCTGAAAAATCTGAAAATTGTGACTTGTTGCAGGAGACGTCCCCTGTCTGTTCTAGGGAGAGGGGAGGGGGGAGGAGGAAGGAGGGAGTTAGCCGGCAGCAGAAAGCAGATAACAGAGGATTACAGGCACGGAGCTGGGTGACAGCTGTAATCCTAGCTCAGACAGGTCACTAGTGATGGTCAGAACAGATAACGGGTGAGGGATTTGTAGATTAACTCTTTGTTGTCCTGTTTTGGTCTTCTCTTTAGCTCTCTCCATAGGAGAACAATGAAGACAGGGGGGAGAGCTTCAAACTGCTTTTTCATGATAAAAATGCATTTTTCGGATAATAAACCCAATTACAAAGTTTCTTAAAATCGCCTGGACTATTGATTTCTGCAAAAAAAAATTTCACGACAGTGACACTTTAAGGCTATGTTCACACTACGTAAAAGTACGGCCGTTGTTGCCATCGACAATACCTCTTGTTTTATGGGATCCCGGCCGGAGGGTACACACATCGTATATGCTCCAGCCGGAATCCTGCACGGGCCGCAAATAACTGAATTGTCAGTTTTCTGTGGCTGTAATTCAATGAATTGCGGCCGTAGGAAACCCTGTTGCTCCGGCCGCTCGCTTCACTGTGTGCTATGGGAGGTTCTGATGCGGGCGCACGCTGATGCGCCCGCATCAGAACACTGCGGCCGAAAGATCATCCGGCCGGCCGGGGTGATTCGTGCAGAGACCGGCCGTTCCGTGACGCGGCCGGGTTCACGGAACGGCTGGTCTCTCACGACGTGTGAACATAGTCTAAAGATGTAAATCATCTATCTATGGAGCTAAGTGGGCTTGTGTGTGTGTCTTATGTTATATGCATTTATGGGTTGTTTAGCTATGGGCTGTATGTACTGTATAACTGTTTTTGCTTTTTTCCCTGTAGTGTGTACCATTCTCGTCGATTTTCTAAGTGCAGCATTGCCGAGTTCAAGGAATTCCTTTCCCGTGGAGGAGGATTATGTCTTTTCAATAGACCAACAAAGGTACATTCAGATTACCAATATAAATAGTGTGCCCCAATTGTGTATCCATCTAATATCCACCACTGTGCGTAGCACGGACAGCATCTAGATGAGCTGGGAGTGAGGTCTTTATAGCTGGTCACAGGTATGTGGAGCCATGCTGACTGCATTGTATCCCACAAAAATACCCAATACAAGAATTACTTCATCTCCCTTCTTAAAAAAAATTACCAATGAAAACTACAAAACTCACCGTACTAAAAATAAGCCTAAGGCTATTTTCACACAACGTCAAAAATAGAGAAAAGGTGTCCTATTTTGCTATTTAAAATCACGTCCGTTTTTGCCGTGATTTAACTGACTGTGAAGTTAATGGAAAGAAGGACGTCTAATGCACACAATGCATTAAATAACGGACGTTTTTACCACGGACATCAAAATAATGAACATGATCATTATTATGTCTTTTGCAAATAGCGGACGTTTTTTAGTAGTTGTTTTTTTTTTGTCCACTGTTCTTTCTCCGTTTTTACTATTAAATTAAATAGACTTTTCAATTAAGACACACCCAAAGTCCAATTAGTAACCACAAACTAGAGTAATGTACCAGAAGCCATCATTGCACTAAGGGGTGGCCAGGCTGCTAAATGACGTCTGTTATTTTAGCTTCAAAATGACGGACGTAATTTTAAACGGAGCTCAAAAAAACTTTGTGTGAACATAGCCTTAGGTTAGCTTCACACATACAGGATATGCAGCAGATTTTACTAAATAACTTAACACAGCATCAGACATGCTTTGGATCCTGTACATGTAAACGCACCCTTACTCAAACTTCTTCAACAGAATAAAGTTCTGGGTGTTAGTATATGGTGATACTATTTTTTTTTTCCTTTTTTAAAATAAACAAAATTAGACTTTATACACTTGTTATCAACTTATTTATACCACCCCACAGAATAGAGTTACAAAGACAACTGTTTTACTTTTTCAGCTGTTTGAAGTGACAGAGTGCGGCAATGGTTATGTGGAGCCAGGAGAAGAGTGTGACTGTGATTCACGAACAGTAAGTCATCTGTAATATACAGCATAGCATATCGTTCAGTGAGATCACTAATTTCAATTCCATTTTACACCATTTTTCCTAACATAAGTAGTTTATATAAGAAAAAGGGAAAAAAGACACCATTATTTGAAGAATCTATGTCAGAAGACAGTCTGACCTATCTGAGAGCAGCATAAATTTGGTAATAGGCCCCTATTCACAGCATAGTAAACAAGTATGAAATTGCAGAGGTCTAATCCTCATGCCCCCAGGGATCTCTCTATCAGATCGGTTTTGGGGGTTCCCGGCTGGACGTCCCGCTCAGCCAATCAGTGCACTGCCCCGCTTTACAAAATGTTTTCAGTGTCTGCTGTTAGTAAGATGGGTTGATGAGCACCAGCCTATCATCTAAATTTTCCAACATGCAGTTTCCATGTTCTGCCTTTCTCATAGACAAAACATTTTGTCCAGGATTGTTTTGGAGACTGTTGCAAGAAATGCTCCCTGTCCAATGGAGCACACTGTAGTGATGGACCCTGCTGTAACACCTCCTGCTTGGTGAGTACAGGCTCTTATTTCTGAACACTTAGGGTTAATGTACATGATAGATAATTGCAAGTGAATGAGATTTTACAGACGCTTCTCTTCTAGATGAAATTAGACCAACATTGTGGATTTTAGAACCTGCAGCATGTCAATTTTGTTGTGGAATGTGTACATGTTTGTTGTGGATTTCAATAAGCAAGAAAAAATCCACAATGAAATCCACAACTAATTTATTATTTTAGTTTTTTTGTAGGAAAATCCAGTGAGGCAAAGTCTATTTTGTATAATTTTTCTTTTTGGTTCCCTGCAGATTTGCTGTGGAAATTATCTGCAGCAAATCTGAGTGAAATTCCCCTTTTCAGTAAAAATGAGTGAAATGTTGTATTTGGAATTTAATGTGGGATTATTCCAACATCTAGGTGTACAGTAGCAACATCAATTACCTTGGTTTTTGACACACAAAACCGCACCAATTTAAACTGCAGAAAACCATGCAGTTTTACTTTAACCCCTTCAAGTCAGCAATACATTTATATATGTTCCTGCTTCCGATGCCCTGTGCAGCAGGAACTCATATAAACGTTCCTGACTTCAGGGGCTTTAGATGTGTGCAGGACCGCTGCAATGTGAGGGGTCCTGCACACTGTCATTAACCCCTCAAGTACTGACCAAAAATACCAAATGTAAACCCAGTCACATATTTGGCAGGTTTTTTTTTTTTAGAAGTACAAGAGTCAACCATTTTTTCTAAAATAAAAGAAATAGCAAAGATGTAGAAGGGTTTTTTTAAAACTTTTTTTGGCAGGGTATAAACTGTGCCTTTGTATCTCTCTTACCACTGCAATAGGCAGAATTGTATATTTCATTTTGACAAATAACAAGTTTAAGGCAATTGTGTTAGTCAGCATTTTATATCTTTACAGTTCCTTCCTCGGGAGTATGACTGTCGATATGCTGTTAATGAATGTGACATCACAGAGCATTGCACTGGGGACTCAGGCCAGGTGACTTAATGTTACTTCTTTGCTACCAACTATATAGTTTTCAACGTAAGTACTGGGACTGATGTTAAAGGGCCAACGTTTACAGGTCCTTTTAATTTTAATACATTTTCAAACTGCTTTATAGTAAGTTTTGTTCCCCCCCACTTTTTTGTAAAGTTAATTCATCCCAATATGTTGACAATCCCATATTTTGTATTCATAGTGTCCACCTAATCTTCGTAAGCAAGATGGATATGCCTGTGATTCAAATCAGGTAATTCAAACAATAACCTGCTATCTTACATAAAGTAATCCTTATATCGGAACCAACATTTTTAGAAATTTATTGGGACAGCTTTAAAAATGATCCTAGGACAAGTTGGACATAAACTTTTCAGAATACTTTATCCAGCAAGTTCACACACAACATTTCACTGTATTTTTTGTTTCTTTTGCTTTATTGGCCCACCTCAGTTTGTAATTTGCAGAGTGGGTATTTCCTTGATATCAAGAGGGAAACCAGAAAGCTGTGATTACCATCCTCGTAACAGAATGGCAGTGGCCCATTAAAAAAAAAAAAGGCTAAACGTTGTACAACTCTTTAACATTTTAACTTTAAACTGAAGAACAAAAACACCGTGGGAGAAATTTATCAAGTGCTTTGTGCCTACTTTTAGGTGAATAATTGGATTTTTCCCATTTTTGGTCTAAGTTCTATTTATTAACTATTTCTCGACAGGCGAACATTTTTTAGATGTGACTTTTCCTTAAATTTGTCTGTTTTTTTTTTTAACTTTATTTTAATCTTTTTCCTTATCCAACATCAAGAAAAACAAACCAATACAAAAATTTCAAAACATACTCTACAATTGCCTATTATTTAATTAAAACAATATTCCATTTTTATTTATGAACCTTGGACCCCTACATCAATAGCAATTAAACAAGTTGTTCTATCATCTGAAGAGTGGCAGCAATTCACAGCAAACATAATCTTAAAAATAATGAGAATTAACAGTGTGTATTAGAAAATCACATGACATTTCATAACTACACAATTATCAACTGGGCACACCTTAAAGTCATATTAATCATTGTAATATTAAACTGGAAAACAAAGGATTTAGGTTTGATCCTACGGCTAGGTTCACATCACAATTTTGCAATCCGTCTCACTGTATCTGTTTTGGAATACATACAGAAAAACAAGGTCAATTACGTTTTTGTGTACATTACAAAATGTAAAAAAAAGTTTTGGTCCATGTTTTTGAAAAATGTAAATCAATGGAAAAGAGATGAAAACATATGGCGTACAACAGCATCCGATTTTTTTTTTAATTAAACGGATACATTAAATGGATAGCAAAATCGTGATGGGAATCTAGCCTAAGATTACAGTCCCACCAGTCACAGCTTTCTGCTTCCCTTCCCTTTTCCATGCCTTTCTGACTATTCTTTGGGCTCTCCAATGCACTCTCCTCTGAAATACATTAGTGTAGCAAAACAATTACCTGATCCTTCTGTTATTCTAGGGCCGATGTTACAATGGTGAATGCAAGACAAGAGACAATCAGTGCAAACACATCTGGGGACAAAGTAAGTTAAATTGTATAATACTTCTTTTTTGTTATAGTGACCATGGTCAAAGCTGCTTTAGGCTATGTTCACACTACGTAAAAAACACGGGGCCATATTTTATAACAACGGCCGTTTTTTTGCGTAGTGTGAACCCGGCCTAAGGGTGCGTTCCCGCTGCGAGTTCTCAGCGAAATCTCACTGCGAATATGCAAATGCCGGCCGCCTTAACCCCCCCACCGCCCTGAGAATACTGTACCTGATCCACGCTTCGGCTGCATATGAGGCTCCCGCCTCCCCATTGTTCCCGCTGCGGCAGTCACTGATTGGCTGGGCGGGACCTCCAGGAGCCGGGAACCTCAGATGCAGCAGAGCATGGATCAGGTACAGTATGCTCAGGGCGGTGGGGGGTTAAGGGGGCCGGCATTTACATACTTGGAGTGGGATGACAATCCTGCTGCCAGTATGTCATTTAATTAAAAATGACAGGGAAGGTATCCGCAGCGGATTTTGCTGCGAGCTTGCAGCATGAAATCCGCTGCAGATAAGATACGTGTGAACGCACCCTAAATGTCAGCAGCCTGCAAGCACTTTTTGCAGACTAAAGTGAAGCAGTAGGCAAAAGAGTTTTAATCAGTCGCTCCAGTACTAAGATATAAACTTTAGAAGCTTTTTGAAAGCTAGGAGATCTGTCTCCTAATTTATATAAAACTTCTAAAGCTTATATCTCAGTGTTGGAGTGACAGATTGGTATAAGAGTGATGTAAGAAGACCTATTGTACACACCCTTTATTTTAATCAGCAGAAAGCTTCTCACAGGTCCACTTTAACTACAAATTGAACTTGACTTCAGAAAGTGTTTTTTTATCATTTATCCATTCATGGTAGAATTTTTTTTGTGTGTGGCTTTAATGGTACAGTCATATTGCAGGTTTGATCAGCAAATTGCTTAACAGAGTTGATGAAACCAAATAAAAATGCAAAATAGCAATTAATTTTTTACAATATTTGCATATAGTAAATGAGCGGTCCAGCATGGTTATATCCCCATACAATCTCCATCCAATACAAATCAAAGTCTTAAAGGGGTTGTGCAGGGAGCATACAATGGCTGGAGCCTTCTAGTTTCTGGAGTTCACCTCCAGAAATTCCAAGCCTTTCTAAACATCATGTTTGGGGGAAACCACAACAACATTGCCTATGTTGCTACAGCCAGTATCCCTCTTATATGTCGTATTATCATAGTAGGGGGCTTCCTTCAAGATACAGTAATTGCTACCCAGTTACTTCATCTCTAGCCACTCTTTACTGTTCAGTCCCACAATAACCATGCTGATCTGCAAAAGTAGCTAACAAGCTTTCTAGTTTTCAAAGATTTCATGTCCTACATAAAAGACTTCATAGAGTCATTAAGGCATCTTCTCCTATAGCCAAGATCTAGTCATGTGGATGGTTCCTGACACAATGACCAAATGCTAGCCATAGTTACTAGATTCTGAAGAAGGGTGATTGATCCAGAGATTTATTCTGCTTGCCACAGAAAGGAATCTTTTTTTTTTTTTTTTATTAAGGAGAAGAAAACTAGCATTTCGGACAGTTAGCGTTATGACTTGGAGACTGGTAGATACTTTTCCCCTTTATTACAGTATTAGCATAGTTTGCTTAATAGACATCTGATTTATCTTCACATTTACAGAAGCTGCGGGCTCAGATAAGTATTGCTATGAGAGGCTGAATACAGAAGGCACAGAGAAAGGGAATTGTGGGAAGGATGGAGACAGCTGGATTCAGTGCAGCAAACAGTAAGTTAAAAAAGAATGTCTAAAGTAATGATTTCAAAATCTTACAAGTTAGCACAGTACGTACAGTACAGTAAGCTGAAATACGTACATGACGTCATTGCTGTGGCACACAGATGTCAGAGCCCACAAGAGTGCTGGCACCTAATTCGCAAAAACTGAAGGGGAAGCTGTCTTGTTGAACATGGTTTCTTGTCTGTCGTCATCATGTTTAGATCAGAGCTGGACAGATTGATTTTGTTGGGAAAAGATTCAGATTAATTAGCATTTTATTCATTGAAATCTGTGCTAATTCAATGCATAGGAATCCAGTGGCAGCACAGTGAATGACAACCTTCCCTGTATGGCTGTCAAGGGCCAGGCCACCTACTTGACTCATAAACAGAGAATGAGCAGACCTTTAAATAAATAAAACCAAAGTTGTACTGAACTTATATAATGTTAAACATATGACCATATGACCATTATCAATTTGTTAATGATAGAGAGAAGGTATCTGTAGGAGTAACTAGGCCCTATTGCAGATATGTAATAAGTTGGCCAGCTGGTCCTGGGTTGAACACTACATGTGTTGAGAGGATGGGTCTATTTGGATATAGAAATTGCAATATATTAAAATAAGAAAGCAAAGTAGAAAAAATAAAGAAATGATTGTCCATCTTGATAGTTATAATGCTACAATTTAGCGTTGCCACAACGCTGTATCCTTTGCCACAGATGCCATCTGGTTTGATATTTAAATATTTTTCCAGCAGATCATTCAACTTTCTTAACTCTATATATACTTATTTTTTCCCCACAACTGTCAACTGACTTGGCTCCTGACTTGTAAAATTCCCCTTTAGTACTGTATCAGCAATGGTTCAAGTCTATGTTTAAATAATATGATATCACTGTTACATATATTAATGTAGTAAATCTTTTTCTGTTTTAATAGTGATGTGTTCTGTGGTTTCTTACTTTGTGCAAATGTATCTAAGATTCCTCGCATTGGTAAATTAGCCGGTGACATACCTCCATCATACATCTATTACCAAGGCAGAGTGATGGACTGCAGGTATGCTCTCAGATTACAGACTTTCAGTGTTTTTCTACTCTCTGCTTTTGTGCTATTTTTTCTTTTTTAAATCTCATTTTTCTTAAAACTTTTCATCTTTAGAACAATTCAAACAGCATACAAAATCCATATACATTGCAGAAGAACACAAGAGCAAACATTGCTATACAGTGTCCCGAAAAACACAATAATCTTCAGTAGACATATTTGCAATGTACAAATATCTCCCACCCCTTAACACCCTCCCACCCATACACTGTACACCCACTGGGGGGCGGGGGAATAACATCACCTGTGTATCTATACAGCCAACCCACAGCCATCACTATCATTTTTGCCAATATCGGTAAAACGTCACCCCCCCCCTGCCCTTTTCCTTTTTTGAAATACCAAATATGCTCAAAATGTTTTATTAGGGGGATGGCATTACAACACTCCGGCATAGACGGGGGAGGGGGGGGGCTTACAGATTGGCAGTTTCTATGCTTTTCAGCCTAGCATAGAACAGACTTTTTATAATGAGCAGTTCATCAAATATGTTATGTTTAGGAGGTTAGGAGTACCCCGGAATATTGCTACATAGGGGATAAAGGAAAGCTTGCTCATAATTTTCTTTTCAAGGAGTTCAAAAACTCCAGACCAAAATGTGTCTCTATGTTTACAATGGGGGCAGTCAGCATTTTCTTTTATTTTCATTTTGTAGAGGAGGAGAGGTGAAAAATTTCTTATATGAAAAATTCTAAATTGGGTTAATTTGTGGGCTTCACCTAACGCTACCTTAATCATATTACTTATAATGCTATCCCAATTAGCCTCCTCAATCAGTCCCCAGTCCCTCTCCCATTTGGATTAGCTCCCTCTACTTTCATCATGGGATTTGTTTAACATGATTACATTTAATTATAAATGATAAACTATTTCTCATCATACCCATTTCCTACAGGGTGTGCATTACTATACTGTGATAAGATATCCGTTTTAATGGACTTCTCTGCAGCCTGAACCAACTGTAAATAATAATAAAATGTTTCCCTTCCAAACAGAACTCACTAGACAAATCATTAAATGCCTGTATTTTACCACTGTGAAATAGTTGCAAAACACCATCCCATTCGTTACTAATCCAAAACTGTTTGTTACACATTTTCCCAAATTCACGAACATTAGTATTAAGTAACCCTCCACCTTACACCTCCTCCTAACTCCCCTCCATCATCTGGCAAATTGTTTAATCAGAAGTGTTACTGATTCTACTAATTCAGATATATTAGATTTTTTTGTCCTTTTACTTGTATGAAGTACCTATAGAAAAAAAAAACACAGTTGTGTCCTTCACCATACATGATAGTTGTGCTGCCAGACAATACACTCTTAACAATTGGCAGAGAGCATCCACCCTTTTTCCTATGTGCACTAATGTGCTATATTAAAGACAAACCTGTTTCCTCTCCCAAATCATTCCCTCCCAATAACACCTTAATTTTTTTTATATACTTATTACCCAGCAGGACCCAGGGGCGCTGATTTGAATATTTGAAAATACCTTTAACACTTTGTCATAGATCATGCGCCCAGGAATAAAATTTTTCTGCTTTGGGCCCATAAAATTTGTTATTAGCTCAGCTAACTTCCTAGCCATTATTTTTGCAAAACTTAATATCTGTATTAAGCTATGATATGGGCTGGTATACGCTCATATCTGTGGAATCTTTATCTTTCTTTTTGATCAGAATAATTTGGGCTTCCCTCGTGGATTGTGGCAAGCTCCCCTGATCACAGGATGCATTGAGAACCTCTAGCATGGGTAGGACAACATTTGAAAAACACCTATAGACTTAAAAGGGTAATCCATCCCCTCCCAGGGAGGAATTCCCCAAGAAAGCATCAATTTCCCTCTTAAACACTTTAATCTCAGAGCTATATAGTTTAACAAACTAATCTAAAAACTCCTGTACTATTCCCTCCTTGTCATGAACAAAATGACCCTCACACCTCTTGATCACTGTGATATCTTACCTATTCAGTTGCTCCTTCAGTATATTAGCTGCATCTAAATGGCTAATTAGCCGGGTGCGGCGATCATCTGCGTTAGCTAATATCCGCTGTCCCCGGCTGCTGATAGCGGCAGGGAGCCGTGCGCTGCAGAGAGGGCCCGCGCTGTAAAGCCTCTCTGCCTCCCCCTTACAGCGGCAGGGCAAGCATACTTGTCTTGAGTCATTAAGGGGTTAAAGCACAAAATGACGATTGAGTCGGTTTTCATAGATTTTTGTGATGCACAACATTAGTGAAACAAGAAACCTACAAGTAAACAAGTAAAAAAAACTCTGAACGAGTAGTTATCAGCCATATTCCCCTTTCCTCTAGTGCTAGGTAGCAAACATCACATGCCTCTTATCTCATCAGCTTCCTGTTTTTCCCCTCCCTGTTTTTGAAGGGATTGTGTTTCACATGCTGGGCAGCACATTGTGCAGTGTCAGAGCTGTTTGTATGTAAAAATAGAGAGTACTTACAACTCTACCTTACACCTTGTAATTGTTGGTCATAGAGGCAGCTGTAAGAGGGAAGCAGCCTTGTCCTTTACATTGGTAATCACTCCCACAGAAAGCCCTACCAAACTGCTACACAGAGCTAGTCAACACAGTAAACATAAAAAATAATTACTTACGTGTCTTTCATAAGTTTAGAAAAACTCTTTTTAATCATAGTATACCGACAATACAGCCTCACTAAAATTTCTAAATGCTGATTTCAAATTCTAATACAAGATTATTTAGTCTAAGCGTGGACATGTAATTTTTACCATTTGTTTTTTTGTCCTACTATTAGTTTACACTTGTTTTAGGAAACAATGTTAATTATGTATTTCCATAATGACATATGTTATAAAGGAGATAACATCTGCAACCATTTGTGTGTTATACAGTGGTGCTCATATACTTTTGGATGATGAGACTGACATGGGCTATGTGGAAGATGGAACACCATGTGGCCCATCAATGATGTGCTTAGACAGGAAGTGCCTACCTATTTCATCACTGAACATTAGCAATTGCCCAATGGGTTCTAATGGGAAAGTCTGCTCTGGGCATGGGGTAAGAACAGTATAATAGAAGTATTTGTTAAATAGTAGTATATTGTTAAACCTGCTTTTAAAGTTTTGTTGAAATTGATTTAAAGACACCTGGTTTAATGTGTGTGTGTTTAAGTGCTCGAAATGTGTATAATGAACAATACAATACAGTGCGATTCCTGAGGTCATAGCATGGGGACCTGTTTCTATTACGTTACGCTATTACAAGTAGTGATGCCTGGTCGGCGGCTGATGATTCTAGGTCTGGGCCTAAAGAAACAGCCAATTGTTATCAACCACATCTGCTGAAAGTGTATTCCGCAGCAGTTATGGAGTATGTGAACGGACCCTTAATGTCCTTTTACACAACACAATATTGCTGCTTTCCCCCCTTTCTGTCTCTGGAGGAATTGTGTTTCACGTGGCAGCAGATTGTGCAGTGTCAGTGGCAGACCTGTTTGTATGTAAAAATAAAGGGTACCATACACCATGTAATTGTGGGTAAAAGAGCTGTAAATGTAAGCAAATTTGCTTAGGATCTGCTTCAGATCTGCTGCTGATCAGCTGCTGAAAATCCACAGCAAATCTGAAATATGTGAATGGACATTTAATAAATTTACCGCAGGGGCGCACACCAGGGAGAAGGTGCAGATTCGTCCCTTCTCCCTGGCGTAGCAGGTGTGGGAGGGCAGGGCCTCCTCCTGCGCCTCGTTTAACATGATTTACGCCTGCTCGCAGGTGCTGGATGTAGGTGTAGATTTGTTGCGCCAGGGCACAGCCAGCCGGATTCACTTAGAGGCGTGCACTGGTCTTGATAAATCTCCCCAAGAGTCCTTTTACACAGGCCGATGATCGGCCAGGAGCGTCGCTAAAAATGCTCCTGAAGCCAATAATTGGCCTGTGTAAAAGTGACAGCAATCAGCCAAAGAGGTGGCAAACGTCCAATTATTGGCTGTTCGCATCTTTTAAACCTGCTTTAAAATGAATCTTTACACTCCCCGGGTCTGAGTCCAGGAAAGGAGGGACATTCTGCTGTACAGGAGAGTGATATATAGCCACTTTATTTCCTATGTTGTTAAGGGCCTAAGTTTACAGAGCACCTTAGAAACTTGCCTTTTACGGACCAGGGAGAAAGGCTATTGTCCCTGTAACATTACCTAGGAATATTATCCCAGTTTAACTAATGATGAGAATTTGCTGTCACTTCACACTTTATAAGGTTTTTTTCTGTGTGGACATCATTGTCTTCTTTTTTTTAAGGTTTGCAGCAATGAAGCCACATGTATATGCAGTTCCACGTGGGCTGGAACTGACTGCAGTATATATGACCCAAAGAAGGAGCCTACTGTTAGGAAGGATGAAGGACCAAAGGGTTTGTGTCATTTTGTTGTTAATGGAGTTAATAAGTATACACAGTCTCTCATGCAAAGGAAATTTATTTCTTATAAAATGTATGTCACATGTAGTTTGGCTGATTTCATTGCTATATAATAATATTATAACACATAAAGGTCTTGCTTTCAGGGATCTGAGACATTTTGATTGACATCAGAGAAAGTATAGGAGGAGAGTTGTATATTACAAATGGGTTTAACACAGAAAGGATTGTGCAGACTGCTTCACAGCAGCATATAAACTGTATGATAATATTTCTATAGCCGTTTATGTCTTGTAGGTACTGTACAAGAGAGGATATTATATTGCTATTTAATACTAAATAACTTCATGCAGCAAAATATTCTGTAAACCTTGTATGTTAAAGCAACCTATACTACGGTATTGTAGATCACTTTTGTCTGCTTCCTTTTGGCCCCTTCTTCCCAACATTGGCCAATACTTAGATTCACCAAATGTGAAGCACATTTTTAGAAGAGTTTGTGAAGTATGTTTGTCTGATGACAATGTAGAATATGCAAAATGTAGAATATGCAAGAGAGTTGGGTATTCCCTGCTCAAAGATCCACAGCATATTCTATAAACACCTGGTAGATACGAGTCCCACTTCTGGAACAGGAACTTATTTTGAGGTCGAGGACCCTTTGGTCCCATCCAACCTTGTTGCGGTAACTAAAGGTGGCAGGGATTATGAAGACAGTCGACCTGACTGTTTATACAGTTTACATAACAGAAGTATGTGTAAAGAGCACAGCACTGCGAGCCACGCTGCTTAAGTAGAAGAGGAGGAGGCTGAAAATAACAATTAATTGCACCTCTTTCCCCCCTACTGTCACCTACAACTGACACCATCATAAAGAAGCAGAGGCTCCACAGCATGATCTCTTGTTTAGTAGTATTTGACTAGATAAATGAAGGATAGCGAATATATGGTATGTTAAAACTAGAGAACTAGAGTCAACTGCTTGAGAAAGGCTTTCTTGTAATTGGAGGCCAAAAAGGCATTGCAGCATTTACATTTTTATTAAATTTTTCATGCCTTTTACTGGATTGAGGCCATGGTTTTTTTTTTGCGGTAGCACTTTATGAAGTGTTAACTTAAAGCGACTTTGTACCCGCAATCTGCCCCCCCAAACCGCTTGTACCTTCTGATAATAGTTCTTAATCCAAGATCTGTCCTGGGGTCCTAAAAAAGAACTTTTAAACTAGTAGCCCTGTGTCAAATTTGCGTGGCCTAGAGTGCCTATGCCCTAGGCTTGCACCGCCTCTCCGTCCCTCCTCCCCACCCTCTTCATCATTAGGAATGCCCCTGGGCAGAACCTCTCCTATTTATCACCTGTCTGAACAATGCACAAGTGCCTTAACAATCCAGCCCATGTGCAGTGTTCACACAGGTGATGAGTAGGAGAAAACCTGCCTGGGGCATTCCTAATGATGAGGAGGGAGGGAAGGGATGGAAGGGGCGGAGAGGTGGTGCATGCCTAATGTACAGACACTCTAGGCCACGGCAGTGTGACACAGGGCTGCAAGTTTAAAAGTTGTTTTTTAGGATAATAACTGCATCACCTGAAGGTACAAGCAGTTTGGGGAGGCAGATTGTGGGTACAGAGTCGCTTTAAGCTTGCCATCTATTTTTTTGGCACCTGCTCTGAACATCCAAGAGGATTTTTTGTTTCACTCTGGTCCTTAGAGGGATAGTTGTACTGGATATGCTACTCCTAATGGTCATTGTGGATGTTCCTTGGTGAAGCAGCGGTGCATAAGACAGGATATACATGATAGAGTTGTGCTTATTCACACTGCACAACCTAGTCAGGTGAGTGCATTTTGTGGTGGAGCACTTTTCTTGTAGGAAAGTGTATACTGGCGATAATACACTAGGAAAGGCCCCTCTCCCCCTCCGTTTCTTCTTCTATTTTGGGATTAAGGAATTTAAGGAATTTGCAATTTTTTCCTGTTTTTTGCATATTAAATTTATTTAGTGACATAATACATAGTGCAGAATAAATATTGATATAATTTTATAGCTCAGGCCTTAAAAAGTTGTTTATGACAAACATGTATAGTTTTTTTTATTTTTATATAGTTTTAAGGTGGGTTCACACGTAATGCATCTGCAGCAGATTTCACGCTGCAAGCTCACAGCGAAATCCGTTGTGAATCCCTTACTGTCATTCTGAATAGGATTACATTAGGAATACTCGCAGCGGAATTTTAATCCCGCTGTGACCATGTTAACACCGGCTCCCTTAATCCGCGGTGGCCCGTTGTATACATTGCCAGGTCCACCCTCCAGCTTGCTTTGGGGGCACCCAGTATCCTGACATCTCGCTCAGTCAATAAGTGTGCTGCCCCACTGCAGCCACTGATTGGCTGAGCGGTATGTCAAGGAACCTGGGGCCCCCGGAGTGGGCCATCGCAGGTTAAAGGGGCTAGCGTTTACATACTCGCAGCAAGATGAAAATTCAGCTGCAAGTATGTAATCCTATTCAGAATGACAGGGATTTGCAGAGGATTTCCCTGCGAACACACAGCATGAAATCCACTCTGGAGCAGTTACATGTGAACCCACCTGTATATAACAATTCATTTTGTATTAAGAATAAGTATTATTTTGTCTTTTGGGGGAGGATGGGTTGAATTTCCTATTGATTTTATTTAACTCTTTTTTTTCTATTTTTTTTGTTCTACTAGTGTATAGTGATTTCCTGATCTCTGTTAAAATACACTGCACTGCTACTGTAGTGCAGTGTGTTGTGCCCGTCAGCATAAGGCTCACAGGCAATCTATACAACTCTGCTTCCAGCACAGATGTATAGAGGCATATACATGGCAGGCCCCCCAGCTGCCATGGAAACTGTTTGGCGGCCAGTGATCACGTAACTAGACTGCCGATGGGGGTAAGGGACACCTCCACATATGTTACATGCCGTGGTCATGTTTCATTGCAATATATTGCAGGTTACACTAGTCAGAGCAGAGGTTTCTCCACTTTGGGTAGTTACAGCGGAAGCCCGACTGTCATACTAACGGCTAATCTCTTGCAATCCCTGTCATAAAAAGATGTGTGGGTCGTAATAACGTCCATTAGTAACTGTTGAAAAAAGGCGTATTGGCGGTCATTAAAGGATTGAAAAAGAAATACTACACCATCTTGCTGTAATGCATGTAAAGTTAAAAAAAATATATATGTATAATTTGTCTACAGATCCAATGCAGACCTATGTGTCTTCATAGTAACAGACAAAAAGCAAACTCTGTGTTTTTATGGTTTTACAGGCATACTTTCTTCTATTTTTCTCCTACTTTTGCTGTCTACATTTTCTGAGTGAGGCTACTTTCACATTTGAAAAGTAGCCTATGTTCAGGGTATAGATCGGCATACCAGTAGAATGGTATGCCGGCATATATGGTGGTATAATTGTGCTGGGTCCACTCAGTTCAGTAGACTGAACACAGTCTACTATATATAGGTCTGTCAAGGTGCAGGATATATTTGTTAACGAGTTCATTTTTGAAGTTTATGTTTTAGAAGTAGCAGACTAGTGCAATGATAAGGATGCTAGCATCCTTTGTTAGGGGCTAGTTAATTGGGTAAGAATATCTCCAAAATGGCAGGTTTTGTTGGGTGCTGCCCAAAGTTATCCAAAAAAGGACAACAGTTGAACCTCCATGGTTTACTGATTAAGGACAGAAGCTATAAGGGCCGATTCTTCAGAAGAGTTAAGGGCCTTTCACATAGCCAATAATTAGCCAGGAGTATTGCTAGAAATGCTCCTGCGGCCGATAATCGACCCGTGTAAAAGTGTCAACGATCAGCCGAGGAGTGGGAAAATGCTCTATCCTCCAAAATTATTTTCAGCCAGAGGAGGCAGGGTCTGAAAATTCAGCCGGAGAACAAGAAGAAAAGAGGATGCCGTCTGACAGGCAGTGCAGAAAGTATGCATGCACTTCTTATGATTGTCTGGAATTTGACAGCATCGATATATGTATATCTGTGCTGTTAGTTTCCATGGCTGCACGAACAATACAGGGATCGTTTGTGTGGTCTGGCTGCCTGACTTGACGTGCCATGTAAAGGAACTGCAAAAGCTGATCAGGGCTCATTTGTGGACAGCCGTGGCCAACAGGTCTGTAACTGTAAAAGGACCTTTACTGTAACAAAAAAGAAATATTTTCTAGGATAAAGTGGTGTCAGGAAATACAGAGCATTACATCTTGCAGTATTAGGGGCTGCATTGTCACATATTGGTTAGAGTGCTCTTTCCACTGCTTAAGGTACCTACAAGGGTCATCAGAACTGGACCATAAAGCAGTGAAAGAAGGTGGATTAGTTGGATGAATTACATTTTCATATAAATGCAAGGGCATTCCTTATCTGCGTACCAAGATACACTCTGTGAAAAAGACAGGCTGGAGGAGTCAGTGTGAGGCCTTGAGTAAGGTCCTGTATTGGGAAGTCTTCAGTCCTGGCATTTATGTGGATGTTACTTTGACACCACCCATCCAAACGTTGTAGTCCAGGTACATCACTTTGTAGCAAAATGTATTACCTAATGACAGTGGCCCCTATCAGCTAGATAATGTACCATCTCACACTGAAAATCTGTTCAGGAATAGTTTGAAGAACATTACAAAGTATTCAAGCAGTTGACTTGGCCCTTTTATTTCTCATTTCCCTATTTTAATTATATCTGTGGGATGTGCTAGAAAAGCCACTTCACACCATGGAAACCCCACTTAACAGGCTGATCCGCTGTACAGTTAGCCTAGCATAATATATTGTCTACACGGCAGCTAAAGACCTTTCCCCATGGTATGCTGCATTTAAATTGAGCAGCATGTACAGGTTAAAGGACAACTCCGGCGAAAATTTTTTTTGGCCTTTTTAACACACATTACAAAGTTATATAACTTTGTAATGTGGTTAAATACCCGGTCTGGCCCCCTTTCCCCACTTTCCGACCCCCGACCCCCCACCCCGGAAGTTAAAGAATGTATACATTACCTATTACGGTCGTCACAGTCCTCTTCTCTGGTGTTGGGTGACGTCAGAGCTGGGGGGCGGTCCGGGTCTTCTTCCTCTTCGGCGTCTTCATTGAGAGTGAATGGGAGAGAAAAGGCTGCTGGTGCACATGCGCACCAGCAGCCTTTTCATTGGCTGGAGCGCATCACATGGCTTCCAGCTTGCTCAGCCCTGATTGGCTGAGCTTGCTGGAAGCCATGTGATGCGCTCCAGCCAATGAAAAGGCTGCCGGTGCGCAAGCGCACTGGCAGCCTTTTCTCTCTCATGGACCCGGAAGCAAGAGACATCGCTGGATGGCGGACGCAGGTGACGGTGAGGCGGACGTCGGGCGAATGGAGTGGCGATAGTCAACGGAGGGATGGTGAGTATGGTGTCTGTGTGTGTCTGTGTTTTTTTTTTTTTTTGGGGGGGGGGGGGGGTCCCGCCGGAGTTGTCCTTTAAAGATCCATATTAAAGATTGTTTGGTGAAAATTAGGGATGAGCGAAGCACGATTTGGTTCATCTGAACCCAAACACTTTGCATTTGATTACTGGTGGCTGAGGAAGTCATTGGCAGCCGCCCCAGGAAGTCCTGGAAAACATGGATACAGCCTATGGCAGTATCCAACTCTAGTGTACATAAATTCCCTGGTATTGCCATCAATGTTTATGGGTATATAAAATATCTTATTTCAACTCTTTAACTATTGTGTCAGTGCAAAATATGGGGAAAAAAATGTCAGTAGCAGATAAAAGCCTATGGTAGTGAAAGCGTAAGGGGTTTCAGCCTGTAAAGTGCAGTTCTACAGTAACTACATGATAATTAAATGCTGTTTTTGTTTTATTGCATGTTTATAGTCACATGAAGTCTGAATATCCCAGTGTAACTACATTTTTTTCCTCAGTATACTTGAGATATGAGCTAATTGGAAAAATGTGTAGAACTAGAAAATACAGTTACTTATTTGCAAAAACAGCACCACACCAGGTTGTGTGTGGTATTACAATTAAGCTTAATTAAAGGGGTTATCCAGCGCTAAAAAAACATGGCCACTTTCTTCCAGAGACAGCCCCACTCTTGTCTCCAGCTTGGCCGGGGTTTTGCTTCTCAGTTCCATTGAAGTAAATGGAGCTTAATTGCAAAACGCATCTGAACTGGAGACAAGAGTCGTGTTGTCTCTGAAAGAAAGTGGCCATCTTTTTGTAGCACTTGTAACCCATTTAACTTCAATGGAACCGAGCTTCAAAACTACACCCAAACCAAAAACAAGTTGATGCTCTGTCTGGAAGAAAGTGGTCATGTTTTTATAAGCCTGGACAGCCCCTTTAAGAAATAATTTACCTTTCCCCAAGCTTGCCTTCAAGTGTTAGGAAATTCCATTTGCTGCTTATTTTACCTTATAGATGAACACCACTTTCCCTCCATGGCTAAAGCCAATATCCTATGTGATGCAGGCTGCAGTCACACAGGCCCTGGAACCAGGGAAGGTCCATCGTTTCATCTGCCATATACAAGGACATCAGTGTTGTCTTTTTTTTTAATAGAATAAAGTAGAGAAAAAAAATGTGGATTTTTTTTTTTAATGAAATCACAATAGCAAGCAGTCTTGCAATATACACTCTTTAATTTTTAAAGTGTCACTGTTGTTATGGCTTTCAAAATCTAAATCAATCTTATTTTTTATGGGGCCCCTGCCATTGACGTGTGGCTCAATGCACATTTTATACTAGTAGGATTAATAGGGGTCTGGGTCTTCCTAATTTAACTAAATACTATTAGTGTGTCATTGCATAGAAATATTGCTCGCCCTTGTTGGTTGGCAGTTGAGCAACATGCCTGCTCGACCATTCCTATAGATCTGCTACCCTGACTTACTATACGCAAGTGTCCGACCATCCTATGCCCACTCCTTTCTTCAACTTTGGCCATACGGATCAAATCTTATATCCGTTTGAGCTTGAGTGTCTGACCACACACACCAGCTGCTCCCTTCTCCTCTAATCCGTAATTTACCCCAGGTATTTATTCTGCTGCTTTTAAGTGGTGGACTGATAAAGGCCTTTACGGAATTAGAAACCTTTTTTTACAGACACGGCATTAGCCCTTGTGATTATTTTTATTACTATTTATGAATTACCTGATACTGAGAATTTTAGGTATAATCAGATAACACACTTTTATCCTTATTGAAGGAGCGGTCTAAAGATATCACTGTTAATACCTATTTGGAACAATTATGTATTAATTCACCTCTAGGGAAACATGTATTATCTGTACTATAATGCCCATCTGGAAAGCTGAGCTATATGTCCTATTGGAAACGAGACATGCCTGTTTCCTTTTCAACTTGAGAATGACAAGACATAGCTACTAACTAGAGATGAGCGAACCTGCTGGATTTCTGGTTCGTACGAACCAGAAATCTCGGCATCTGACTCCCGATGTCTGCCGGCTCCGTGCAGCGGGTGGATACAGCGTAAGGAACGCCTAGAAAACTGGGATACAGCCTATGGCATAGGCTGTGTCCCAGTTTTCCAGGCATTCCTTAGGCTGTATCCACCCGCTGCACGGAGCCGGCAGAGAGCGGGAGTCAGATGCCGAGATTTCTGGTTCGTACGAACCAGAAATCCGGCAGGTTCGCTAATCTCTACTATTAACATGGCTAAAATCTGTAATAATACAGCATTGGTTGAAGCAAACTACAAGGTCTTGTTACGATAGTACCTTGTCCCATCACAGATTGCTAAAATGGACCCAATTTCTCCCTTATGTTTTAGGAATTGTGGAGTGGAGGGAAATATGTTTCTTATATGGCTGGCTTGTCCAAAGGTGGAAAAGTTTTGGAGGCAAATCTTTAACATGTTGTTTTCAATGACGCAATGTAATGTGTGTGTTTCTCCATCCCATGGTACTTTAAATGGGAAAATCCCAGGGTTACCTAAGACAACCAAACAATTTGCATACTTCCTGTTCCTTGCTGCTAAAATTGTAATTGCTTCCTTTTGGAAAAAGGTGGTAATTCCTTTGGAGCTGGTGAAAGCTAAACTTAATTGGATAATGGTCAATGATCGGCTTCATTCTATGTCAGAAAGGAGAAATTCTAAAAAGGTGTGGCAGCCAAAAATGTCATATTTGTCCTCTTCCACGTAAAGCAGGAGGGGGTTTTTACTATCTCTTTGTAAATATCTGTCAAGGAGGAGGAATTTCTCCACCCCACCACCACCACCACCTTCCCTTTGTTTTTCTTTCTCTTCTCTCTCTTTTTTTTCTCTCTTTTCTCTTTTTCTTTATTTCACTTCGGCTCCACTATTACTGGACCTGGAGGTTCTTGTTGTTCAGTTGTTAGTAGGTGATATCGGCTACTGGTAGAATTATTTGTGATGCTATGTTAAGTTGTTTAATTTTATTAATGAATGTCTAATTATCCAACAAAACTTTATTTTATGATATGTTTATACACTTGTTCTGATTGGACTAATGTTGTCAGCCTGGTTTAATGGCACAGTTGATTTATGTAGTGCTTCATCTGGTTACTTGAAAAAACTAATTAAGCTTTTTGAAAAACAAAATTTAATCAACAGGGGATGGGATATAAATAATGTTTGCAATTTAAATTTTTTAGTTATTATGCTTTATAACAAAGCTATGCTTACTTGTATCCAGGTCCAGTCTAATGAAGGCTGCTTTTTAGTCTTGCTCTCGTTAAAGGAAAAAGACCCAGAAGTCCCAGTCATCTGCATGCTCACAGAGAAGCCAGTCATTTAATTGATGTACACATTGAGCTGTTAAACTGTACTTCCTGTGTTTAGCCTCTTTTTCAAACATTGCAAGGCTAAAAAGCTGCCTTCAGGAGACTGGACCTTGATACAAGTAAGTAAAGTTTTGTTTCAAAGTATGATAACTAGAGATGAGGGAGTAGTGAAATATTCGACTTTTGAGAATTTGAATTGAGTAGGCACCGAGATTCGACTATTGGAATGAATACTCAATCCCATTATAGTCTATGGGAAAAAAATTCTCGGCACTTGGAAATCCAAATTCGACCACTTGGAGGTCACCAAGTCCCCCATGAAACCTCCCTAAACGATGCCAACACCTCCGGAATGACACTGTGACATCAGGGGGAGCATGCCTGGGTGCACCCAACACCCCAAAATCGCAGTATAATGCCACTGTCCGCAGTTGCGAATGAAAAATATTTGCAAATGCTTTACGAACGTTTACGGCAATGTTCACACATTTCCTTAGTATTTCTTGCGCAGTGTTACATACATGATTCCAATGTGCGTCCATAGAGCGTCATGTGATTCGTGCATATCATTATGCTGTACGAACGCTAGGCCGCAGCAGAGCAGAGATTGGCCCACTGGGTATCACGTGTCTTTAGCTGGGCAACTGGCTCACTAGGTATCACGTGCCTTTTACTGGGCAACTGGTACACTGGGTATCACGGGCCTTTTACTGAGTAACTGGCACACTAGGTATCACGTGCCTCTACTGGGCAACTGGCACACTGGGTATCACATGCCTTTTACTGGGCAACTGGCACACTGGGTATCACGTGCCTTTTACTGGGTAACTGGCACACTAGTGGGTATCATGTGCCTTTTACTGGGTAACTGGCACAATAGGTATAACGTTAACGTGCCCTTAGTGGGCTAAACCAGGGACACTACAAGTCACTTGTACACACAGGGTACTGGAATGAATACAGCTGCTAATGCTGCTGCTGCTGCAATCTATTTCTTAGCACTGAGAAGTGCTTTGGATGCAGAGATTACTTTTTCGCTGGATATTAGCCCTGAAAAGGACTTTTGGGTTCAGTAGTAAGCTTGCCTAGCCAAAATGCTATTAAAACCTATCTCTCCCTGCTCAAGGAACTCTCCCTGAGTAGGTTGAAAGCGCATCTGCGGTCAAGAGGCGGAAGGCTTGTATTTAGGATTCGAGGTCATGTGGTTCAGCCATCAATGAGGGTATACGCCGTTTTCGCACTGCGTGCGTACTCCCAGGGTCCCTCACAGCCTCCCTGCATGGTGATTGCATTAAAAAAAGCGGCAAGTGTGATGGGAGGGCTTTCGAATGTTTGCCGCGTATTCGACACACTACTCGATTGTATTCGAATCTTTCAAATACCGCAATATTCGATCGAATACCTACTAGATTGAATCGTATTCGCTCATCTCTAATGATAACTGAAAAAAAAATTATCGATTGGCTGAGCACAGTTATGCTCAGCCAGTCTCGGCTGAGCAGCCGATGACGCGGCAGAGGGGGGCCGACATTCAGGACGGTCGGAGGGATTCGGCCCGGCCGGCCGAAGATGACTTCAATGACTGAAGATTGGAGACGAGTCGGCACATGACAGGTATGTATAGCGCACCACACTTCCGGGTACACGGGTGGGGGTGGTGGGACACAGGGAAGGGGGCCGTTCACAGACATAACATACATTACAAAGTTGTATAACTTTGTAATGTGTGTTATTCTGTGAATAATTCTTTACCGCCGCACTACCCCTTTAAGGCTATGTGGTTACATTGGCAGGTTCATTGTTTTGGAACAGTAACACTTCTTCCTTTTAGAAATGTCAGTAATAGTTGGGGGTCCTAGTATAAACTGTGAATCAGTGCTCAGTGTTTTAATGTACACTGCTGGGATTAGAATACAGAGGTATTGTAATCCCTGGGTGATATTGTACTTAACTGCAAAATCATATATTAAAGTAGCACTCCTCGATTGATTGATTGATTGATTGATTGATTGATTGATTGATTTAGTGCAGCAAAGGCTTTTATAAGAAAATAATGTGGTGGTCCTTGTGTATTCCATGTATATTTCTTTAGTGTTCCCATTGTGCTTGCTGCTCAGTGCAAGACTCATATGTAATACTGTCTTAATACAATTTACCAAATGTTTTAGTGACAGATGATTTATTGTCCTAATACTTCATTTATAAAATCATATATAATATATTATAATATTTTTGAAGTATTATTGTTTTATCATAAAAAAGATTTCAAACTCTATTTCATGCTTGGTTCTTATGCGTTCATATTTAGGCCTTGTCCACATAATGCAGATTTGAAGCAGATTTTGTAACTAAAATTCAGACAGAAAGAATCTTTCCTTGTAAGATTCCTCGTTTCGCCTAAACATTTAAAAAAAGAACTGCTCTATGTGATCAATGCCTGAAAGATCGCAGAGTTTTTTTTATATCTACAACTAATGCAGCGCGTAAGTGTTCTCATAAGATATTAGGATTCTCTGTTCATAATTGCAGGATTTAGAGTTGTTTTATATTCGTGCAAGATTGACTGATTTCTTGAAAATAATCTACCTTTTCCCTTTCAAACAGTGAGCATGGCCACTAACAGACTAATAGGTGCAGTGGCAGGGACCATTCTGGCTCTGGGGGTGATATTTGGAGGAACAGGGTGGGGAATAGAGTAAGCATTTCTTCCAAGTTTCATGTCTGGTGCCTAGTGTGTGAGGTAAAAGTATACCGTGTGTCTGAGCCTTATGTGTACTTGTCCCATTGGCTTTGTGTCATGTGGTGATGACCGTACTAGTCATGTGATTTGACCGTGTCCATGTCGTGTGATTTGCTCATGCAGTGTTGACCCTCTCCTGTCTGGGACAATGTGGGGCATAATATCAATTTTATATCCTTGTTCCCAAACCCCAATCAAAACTGGATGTGTCTATTTTTTTGTTGTCTAAAATTGTCTATGGTAGGAACAATGACTCTTTTCTTAACAACTTCCACTGTAAAATGCAACCTTTAAAATTATTCATATATTTCTTTATGTAAAACTGTTTGCAGTAACATATTTTATAGATCCATTAGTGTTAGTAACACAGTTGTTACCAACAAGTAAAGTTATATGATTACTATGGTAAACAAGTAAACTCCAGGCCAGTTTCATGGTAACTTCTTACTGTATAATAGCAATCTACACATCTTGGTTAATCTCACAGTGCCTGAAATTCTATAGGTACCTTAACTGGGTTTTGCCCCATCACCGTTTATAAAGAGAGTATGCTTAGTTATATAATATTATATACAGTAACTGTATATAACCCTAAAGTGAAATTCTAAGGTAATTTACCCTCATAAGTTGTGTTACATGGTAAACCTTAAAGTGGACCTTTCAGCATTTGACCAGGAGTAAAAATTAGCTCATGACTAGATAAAACTTTTGATAGGATATATGGCTAACCTGAGCTTTTGCCATGCTTAGACAGGCCCCTTACATTTTAGCCTCATTTGCAAAGACTTTTAATATCCCTTTAAATTGGATGTACTGTATAGGGCTTTCAGTTGATGTCTTGTCAATAGGCTAGGTCAGTGATGTAAAAGGCTGAAGGGGGTCCAAAGGTTTCTACTATATTTGTGTAGTTTGCATTACTTCCTAGAAAACATCATTTACATCACAGACAGTTTTGTTGATACAGTCAGTGACAGAATTCTGCCTACAAGGGGTATTCTAGCTCTATAGTGCATTTCATCCTGGGGGTGAGGAATGGAAGAAAAGCTATACTTACCTCCATACAACTCCTGTATGGTTTTGTCCAGTCTGCCTATCTCTCGTCTTCCTGCTCTGAGATGAGCACTGCGGTGCAGGAGCCAATGGCTCAGCCAATCACTATCAGCTGCGATGTCCTGTCTTGGCCAGTGATTTGCTGAGGTGGCAGATCATGCTCCTGAGCGCTTGTCTTGTAAGCAGAAAGTAGAGAGAACATCAGGGGATCGGCTACATGCCTCCGCAGCATAGTAATCTTTACTGTAGGTCCAGGATACCCCTTTAAGCTGCCCATGAAGTTAAATTATTTGGTGAAAGGTTGCCTACATATATTATCTGTTTAATTCGATCAGAATTTTTCTTTTGCTTCATTGAGATTTAAGACAGCTGCATATATTCACTTTCCCATAGAAATAATATTCATGTTTGGATGAGAAGCACAGTATATACACATTAAACAGGCCCTGAACTGTTTTCATTGAAATTCAGCATCAGTGATAACCAGAATCACATCTAGTTCTGGCCTCAAGCTCTACACTTGTACTGATTTAGGCTGTGTTCACACACCTCAAAATGATGTCCGCCTTCATTAGATGGCCCCCATTTGTAACGACAAATAACAGAAACTTTTTTTTATAACAACAGCTGGTTTTCCTATGGTAATCCAATAAAGAATGGCTGTAACTTTGTGTGAACATACCCTAACAGTGTACATAAACAAGGCTGGTATACTGTGCCTAAGTGTACTAAAACAGTCTTTTATTCTGTTATATATTAGTTGTGTGGCAATGACCTCATGTAATTTGTATATGTGTGAGTTGACTTTAATGATAAAGTTTTTGTTTCATGTAGCCTTTCTACATGCTGTGTATTACATCTTTGTGTAGTTTGATTTTTGTAATCTGTTGTAGATGTAGTGAGAAGTTTTTGTCCTTGTGTAATGGTAGAGTCTCTAACGTGGGGAATAGATACAGAGAGGAATATACAGTGTGTATGTGTATATATATATATATATATATATATATATATATATATATATATATATGCACACACTGTATTACAGTATTAAACATCATGATTTATAGCTTATACAACATATACAATATACAACAGATTTCAGTAAAACATTATCTTTGTGCCTCCCAAGCATCTGTTATTGTTAGCAGCTATTGTAATGGTACCATATGTGTTTACTACAGGTAAGTACTATAATACTTTTCTAGTGGGCACACAAAATTTTGTTGCATGAGCACCTGTCACCACTTTTAAGTTTGACTTTTATTTTTAAGCTGGGTTCACACTATGTATATTTCAGGCAGTATTTGGTCCTCATGTCAGGTCCTCATAGCAACCAAAACCAGGAGTGGATTGAAAACACAGAAAGGATCTGTTCACACAATGTTGAAATTGAGTGGATGGCCGCCATATAACAGTAAATAACGGCCATTATTTCAATACCACAGCCGTTGTTTTAAAATAACAGCAAATATTTGCCATTAAATGATGGCCATCCACTCAATTACAACATTATGTGAACAGAGCCTTTCTGTGTTTTCAATCCACTCCTGGTTTTGGTTGCTATACAGCCTCACAAATACAGCCTCAAATATACATAGTGTGAACCCAGCCTTAAGATGTATAGAAGTATTTTATTGCTACTGTTTAGGCATATCAGTGCATTCCAGCTCTGTCAGGACCAAAAATTACACATACTTTTGAACATAGCAGATTTCATGCAAATACTTAAAGTGAACCTGTCACCTGGAAGTTGAGTGCTGAGAATGTTACATATGGGGAAAGGATGCACATATTACCTTTTAGCTGTCTGAAACTGTTTTATGCTGCCATGAAGTGTCAAAGAGGCGTGGTCTAGGTAAATCAGAGCTCTGAACTGTCTGGACCATGCCTCTTTGGCACTTTGCTAAAAAAAATACTGTTTGATATTGGATCAGATTGCAGTCAAAGATAGCTAAGCTAAATGGAATGTTACATGTGTATCCTTTTCCTAAAAACTATGTACCATTGTCAGTATTTTGGTACTAAATCTCCAGGAGATAGGTTTATTTTAAGGATAGCTTACTGTTAAGGTAAAGGTAAGAGCAAACATTCTTTATGCAGGAGTGACAGTACACAACTGTAATAAGGCTGCCATAGAGGTTTGAACACCTCTACTGTAACTTTGTATGCCAGATTGTCATAAAGAAGAGCACTGTTTCTAGGAAGGGTACTTTTTTAGATTTTAATTTTTCCATACCTTCTTTATGTTGTTCCAATGGCACATACCTACAGTCAAAATGATAAAATCATTTGTATGCTATGGACACCTATGTATAGCATTTTTCTCCATTGGTCTTTATTAACCAATGACTCAGATTTTCTGGGTAACACTACTAGCAGCGGCCAAAAGATGTGCTAAAACACTGCCTTACTATGTGTTCTGTAGAAACTTTAGACACTATGGGGGTGATTTATTAAACATGGTGTAAAGTGAAACTGGCTCAGTTGCCCCTAGCAACCAATCAGATTCCACCTTTCACTTTCTGTGAGTCTGTGAGGAATGAAAAATAGAATCTGATTGGTTGATATGGGAAACTGATCCAGTTTCACTTTAAAAAATGTTTGATAAATCTCCCCCTTTGTCTTTTTTCTGGCGTGCGAGACAGGCAGAGAGACAGTAACTAGGCATCTGGGCCGTAACTAGTCACAACTCTCTGCCTTTCAGAACCCTCTGTGGGGGTGATTGACAGGAAAAGAAGCTTCTAACTGGCCTTTTTTCCTGCCAATCATCCCGCAGAGCGTGCTGACAGGCAGAGAGAAGTTACAAGTCACCGCCTAGATGACTAGTTCCTGTCTTCCTGTCTGTCTCATGCGCCAGAAAAAGAGACTTAGATTCAGAAACTAAAGTTTCTACAGAACACATGGTAAGGCAGAGTTTTAGCACGTCTTCCGGGCACTGCTGGTAGCGTTACCAGGAAAATTATTGGTTCACTTTTAGAAAATTTACAGCCTCTTCAGTGTCTTATCAGTGAAGTAAACTTCTCCCTAACAGCCATTGTCCTCTCCTAATAAATAACTTCTAGGCTGAGTTATGACTGCATCAAAGTTGACCTTTGATCTGGTTAAAATTAGGTTAGAAGTTAACTCAGGAGAGGAGGTATAAGGGCTAAAGAAAGGTAGCTTCTCTGAAGGATTTCTCTGATAACAGAACACTGTTGAAGCTATAGAATATAAGAATGTGTTTTTGTACCATAATAGGTACAAAGCAGGAATAAAACAAAAAACCATTAAAGAGATAGATGCACACATGCAAAAATAAGTAGTAGTTGTACCCATCATTATCATTAAAAAAGTACCTGTCATTAAATAAAACTTTTGATTTGTCAGAGAGACGTATCAAAGCTTTTTAATTGTCAGGGTTTAAATGTTCAGACCTTGACAGGCTAGTAGAACGACCATGGAGTGATTATGCTGCCGTGGCATCCTCTCTCCATTCTGTGTCTTTGACCTAGATGGCTCCAGTAGACTTGCATTGAAAGTCTGTCAAGTTCATAGGCTAGAAGTGAACCTCTCATGCCTCGTTCTCCTAATCTGCCAGGGTCTGAACACTTTGACATAACAAAATTGTTTGTTTTTGTTTATTTTGAGTACTCTTTTATGCAGCATTCTTTATCACTATATCTATTTTCTTTTATTACCACTTGTCTAAACAATAGTGGTTCTACAGAAAACATATTTTCATAGGCATGTTATATTTACCCCTGCTTTAAAGGGTGCCTCTCATAAAGAATCCCGGTCCAGATCACAATGCAGCCGCAGCTGACTCATTAACTTGGATATCCCCCACACCAGGTGGGTTCTGTGCATGATCCCTATTAATTAGAATAGGACTCATGAACTGAACTCGACTGGCATGGACATGTCCACAACATAGCAATCTTTTATGTTAGCTGCAACTGCACTGGAATTATTTGTGACAGTCACTCTTAACAATTTTAACCAAATGTCACCCATAGATATACCATTACATGCTTATTTGATACTAGTAGATTTGGATTTAGCATAATAGGCCTATGTTTTAAATGTTTTGATTTGTACTATTAAAAGTAAAGTAAACGGTTATGGCAACAAGACAGCTTAAAGCTTAGAGCACAAAAATGTTGGTTATCTAGTAGTGTAAGCCTGGCAGTGAGCTCCCATGAGGGACCTTTGCAGGGTCTTCTCCTTTTCAAAGAACTTAAAGACTAAATCCTGTCCCATTTTTGCCACTCATTATATTAATCAGGCAGACAGGGGTCTACAGATGAAACCTAAATATGTAAAATACTAAGACCATATAAAGTTTCAATTGAGTGATATTATAGAGACAGGAGAGGAAAATGTTTTGGACTGCATTAAATATGTCTGTATAAGGAATTTGAAAATGTTCTGCGCAGGCAGGATGCAGATTGTAGAAGCAAGTACAAAAGGACAAGGTTATGGAAATGTCAATGTGTGACTATGATATACTTATTTCAAGGACCATTCAATTTTCAAGTGTTCTTCATGCTGTTTAAAGAAAATTATACATATGGATCTCTCATGCAGCACCTTTTTCTTTTGAGCTTGCTCATTGCCTGACATTGTTTGATGGTTCATATAAATGTCAAATAAATTGCTTTGATGTTCTAAAATGTCCAATGAACATGAAGACCCTTGTTAAAATGATTCAAGTATAACTAAAGTTAACAGCGTTTATGTAAAGAGGGAATTATAATTGTTACAACTTTTACCTTGGTGGTCTAATTTGGTAGAAAAAAAAATTGTTGTAAATTGGATCCTAATATTTACTAACAATGTGTTCTCTACCTATGGAGTGAGATAAGGAACTGTACACCTTAACCCTGTACTTCATATTTCATTTTAGAATTTCACTAATATGGAATATGTAAAAAAACAATAAAACGGAAATGCAGAAAACCAAATTGTATTGCCCTTTAAATATCCTATTACTAAAAACACTAAACCTTATTGCCTAAAATTTCCCCTAACCCTTTTATTGCAAAATAATGTGCTGTTAAAATATTAGCAGTTAAAAGCTTAATAGAATGAGGCCAGTGGAGCAAATGTATAAAAAAATCCACATTTGCTAGATGAGGTAAAAACCAGAGATTAATCTGTGTGTAAGTCTGAGGTTAGAACACACAATTATTTGCCTGCGTTTCCCTTTTGTGGTTGGTTCTTATGTTTTTCTTCCCATAATCCTTTACCACAGGTCCTAGTGCCACCAACCTTATAATAGGGTCCATCGCTGGTGCCATCCTGGTAGCAGCTATTGTCCTTGGGGGGACTGGATGGGGCTTTAAGTAAGGAACAACGCATGTCTTCTCTTCAATGGCAATGCCATAACTCTTTCTGCTTACTGTATATCACATTTGAGTTTCTGCTACATGGTTCTAGGATTTTACTAATTAGAACTGTTAATTAAACAATGAGAGATAAAGTAATTGAATGTCATTTGGGTGATGAGATAGCTATGAGAAATAGAAGAAAGAAATCTGCATCCCATTTTAGGGTATTTTGGTTACGGTCTGAGCTTCATGTTCCTATGTTAATGCTTTGATGTAGTCACTGAAACCATTAGGATATGTAGAGCGGCAGAAGATGAGTGTGCTGTCCTATAACCACCTGTCTTATATTAGACTACTCCCTTACATACAGTGTTGGCCTAACATCTAGCACTGCTAAAATCATCAAGTATGACACATCATACAGAATACAGAATACATTTTTAGAGCATTACTGCGTGTCTTATAAACAGTGGCTTGGTCTGCAGAACAGAAAAGACCAGAGGCAAGAAAGACAGATAACTCCAGCAGAAGCAATTGCTTCATTTCAAGCTACTTTTTGTGTAAAAAGTTCATAATTCCAACTTATTCAATGGCTCATACTATACAGCTTTTATTGTATACCAGGAATGTTGGGCATGTACTAAAACTTCTTCCTCCCTAAAATGGAGTATCTCGGAGGTGTGATCCTTAGACCTACTATTCAATATGTCTATAAAAATTGGAAGCCCTGCACAGGTTATAAGGGAATCTCTCAGTTCTATATTTTGCCCAGAGCTGTAGACATGGGTAGATACCTAATTGGCTGACAAAACAAATTTGTGGCTCTTAGCTGATGGTTGTTTGCAAAATTATAAAATCATGTTTTCTTTCTAAGATTAAGTGTCCTAGAGGTTGTGCTGATCTGCAGCATGCACTCCTCACTCCTATCTGTACTGCATTATTGTATGTACAAGGCCCAGTTTTGGGAGCCAAACCCTGTACATCAATCACGCAGGGCATGGAGATGGGAGCCTCTATGTCACTTGAGCTTGGAAGGAAAACATAATTTTATAACTTTTTAAACAACCATCAGTTAAGGTACAGGAATAATTTCTTTTATCTGCTATTAAGAGTGAATTTAAGGAACCCCTACATATTTAGTGGGAAAGGATGTAATACTCCAAGGTTGTAGTTGGTTTGCAGCTGGAATAAATGATTATAAAAAGTACAGTACAAATGACATCTGTGTTTGTCCACCTGAGCATGTTGTCAAAATCCCATCCTATGTGATATATTAGAGCGACTACTGTAAGAGGTATTCATGTACAGTATTACACAGATGTATTTCCTTATAAATCTGCCAGGTTCCATGATAACACAAAAAGATATAGCTGGTTAGTATACCCCATAGTACTCATATTCGCTTATCCAGTTTAGGCTTTAGCTTCTTATAATATATTACAAATGATGTAAGTATGTGATAAGAAATCTATGTACAGTGATGATACTGTCCCATATGAGCCAGTCAGGTTATAACATACTGTAACACAGTTGTAAAAGATGACTGCGAACATTAAAATAGATTATCTAAAGCTCAATGTAAACACGAATTGACTGTTAATAGGACCTGGCTGCCGTCACCTATGGATTACAGAAGCTGACTCTACTATTTCTGATCCTACTGTATTCCATAATATAAGTTAGAGTAAAGACGGAGTAAATCTAGTAAGGGGTCCCCTCTCACCTGGCGGAGTTGTGCAATATCGAGGCACAACTCTCCAAGCATATACTTAAAGTGACACTGTCAGCCCCTTTGTGCACTCTGACATCTCTACACAGGTGTAAAGGGTAAATTTAGCGTTTTTCATACCTTATTTCATATCATACGTCAGGGTGCCTGTTCAAGTAAAAAGTGCCCTTTTATCAACTGCAGATTGAATTAAGTGGACGTGGCCTCGCGGCATTAGCGCACCCGTCCACAACGCACCATTGGCCCTGCCCCCTTGACAACCATTGGTTGGCCGACGTAAAGGGGGTGGGGTCTAGACCTTTCGTCCAGCCTGTTCCAATGGCCGACAAGGGGGCGGGACCAACTGTGGTGTTGTGGGCAGGGCTAAGTGGTGCTAATGCCACGAGGCCCCGCCCACTTAACTCAATCTGCAGTTGATAAAAGATGACCTTTAACTTGAACAAGCACCATGACGTATGATATAAAATAAGGTATGAAAACCGCTAAATTTACCCTTTACACCTGTGTAGAGATGTCAGAATGCAAAAAGGAGGTGACAGTGTCACTTTAAGAAGGGAACCAGTGTGCAGCCTTCCTGCAAACCTACACCGGGGCAAGCAAGATGCAGTCCTCCTCTCCCAATTCCAGCAGGATTAACAGGCGCAACTACTCCCAACAGGTGAAGTATAAAAAACTACTTTATCCCCACAACTAAAGAAAGGCTATGTTCACACAACGTTTTTTCAGCTCCATTTAAAATGACGTCCGTCATTTTGAGTCTAAAATAACGGACGTCATTTAGCAGCCTGACCTCCCCTTAGTGCAATGACTGGTGTTTGCACATTATTCTAGTTTGGTTACTAATCGGCTGTTGGAGGGGGCTTAATTGAAAAGTCCATTGAATTTAACAGCAAAAACGGAGACAGAATGGTGACAAAAGGAAAACTATGTGTGAACTACAAATAAAAAACGTCCGCTGTTTGCAAAAGACGTCCGAAAATAATGTTCATTATTTTGATGTCCGCAGCAAAAACGTCCATTATTCAATGCATTGTGTGCATTGGACGTCCGTCTTCCCATTGACTCCAATGCATTGCCAATGCAGTCAGTTAAATCTCGGCAAAAACGGACGTTTTTTAAAATATGAAAATCGGACGCCTTTTCAATATTTTTGACATTGTGTGAACATAGCCAAAGTCTGAAGAATGCAAGAGGAGAAAGAGAGAAGACTCAATCCTGTTTGGTCTCTGTTGTATCCCTCTTGTTTACCTTACACCTCCCTGGTCTCATCCTGAGTTATCCCACCACAGGAGTAGAGATTAGGGAGGGGAGGGAGACGGAACAAAAGGAAAAATCTGCACCCACGGATGACCACTAACAAGAGTCCTAATCCCGTTGTGTGTGCTCCGTGACCTGCAGTCTGTCCTATGATGCGTTTCGTAAGCGCGTGTTTAGGTAGTAGCATTTTTTTATTTCATATATTATATTATATATATATCCTTATTGTGGGATAATGTGGCTAAATACGGTTTTAATTATATTTTTTGTGGTTTGGAGAAAAAAAAAAGAACTACTTTATTAAAATACTAATAATGTATATAAAAGGCTCAGCATTATACGTTTCTAGACCGGACCTGTCTCTTAATCAGAAGCATCAGATGACAAGACTGGTCCGGTCTAGAAACGCATGATGCTGAGCCTTTTATAAATGTTTTTATTATTTTAATAAAGTTGTTTTTTATACTTAATCTGTTGGGAGTAGTTGCGCCTGTTAATCCTGCTGGAATTGGGAGATGAGGACTGCATCTTGCTTGCCCTGCAGTAGGACTGCACCATAATATAACTGGCACCAGGGACTCCTGTGTGCCACTCATCCTACACAATTAAGAGATGGCTCTAAATAAGTCTTCATCATCATACAGTATCCTCACAAATCATGCAGCTTTCTAATGCTCATTGAGTTCAAGATCTTCATCTGTGATCAACAGTATTAAGAATATTCATATTTAGATCCAGTCAAACCTCTAGGCCATGGGTCTCCAAACTGCAGCCCTCCAGCTCTTGCAAAACCACAATTTCCATCATGCCCGAGCAGCTAAGGCTCTGGATTTAGCTGTCCAGGCATGATGGGAAATGTAGTATTGCAACAGCTTGAGGGCCGCAGTTTGGAGACCCATGCTCTAGGCAATCATATGTGAGCTAAAAGCTTAAACTCAAAGCTGATACACTGTTGGGCTGGGTTCACACTACGTATATTTCAGTCAGTATTGTGGTCCTCATATTGCAACCAAAACCAGGAGTGGATTAAAAACAGAGAAAGGATCTGTTCACACAATGGTGAAATTGAGTGGATGGCCGCCATATAACAGTAAATAACTGCCATTATTTCAATATAACAGCAAATATTTGCCATTAAATGTCGGCCATCCACTTAATTTCAACATTGTGTGAACAGAGCCTTTCTGTGTTTTTAATCCACTCCTGGTTTTGGTTGCAATATGAGGACCACAATACTGACTGAAATATACGTAGTGTGAACCCAGCCTTGATATACTGTACCTATCATGACAGAAGCTTGATGTATTTGTTTTGTTAACAAAGGATTGCGTTTACAGTCACAAATATCACATAATGATCCCCCCCCCCCCCAAGCACAAGATATACATTCTTTGTTTTACTAATATGCAATAAGCTGGATAACATGTCAGTAAGCAATGATTACGTGTAAGGCTGGGTTCACACTACGTATATTTCAGTCAGTATTCTGGTCCTGTCGTTATAACTTATAAAATCTAGATCAACAGTAGATGTGATATAACGCAAGTTTGCAATATACATTCATAATTTTTTTTGTTATTATCATGTTAAAAACAAAGCTGAACTTACCAGAAATCCAGGTCCAGTCTCCTGAAGGCAGATTTCCTGACTTGTGCTGGTTGAAAAAACAAACTAAACAGTGCCACGGCTCAATGTGTCCATCAGTCACATGACTGCCTTCTCTGTGAGCGCTCAGATGGCCTCGGAAACACAATACTTCCTGTTTTCTGACTCAGCAAAAGCAAAAAACAGTAAGAAAACAGGAAGTGCCGTGTTCTCCATGATAATTAAAAAAAAACCAAAATAATGAATGTATATTGCAAAATTGCTTTATAGCACATCTACTGTTGATTTAGATTTTGAAAGTTGTAAAACAGTAAGTTGTTTTTTTTCCTGTTGAGGGGAATGACGCTAGGAACCCCTGGTGCTGCTTATGGTGGTGATCACTTGGAATTATGAACTTCAAATAAGTGCTGTAATGGAAATGAAGGACTGCTTTGTCTCAGTCAAACAACGCTTACATAGAGAAAAGGACTTCATAAAAACATCATCACTCCAATGTAAAATGTTTTCAAAGTTAAATGAAAAATCATATGACTTAATATACAAAAATATATAGCTGTAAATCAAAGTAAAGTTAACCCCATATTGTTAAGTTTTTTTTTACTACGGTTATCTAGCTGCTATCTTTGCACCCAATGTGTCATTTTACATTTAATGTAAAAGTAAAATTGAATTTGATTTTACTCTGGTAACTGCAGAAAAACAAATGCAATGTTAATTATTTGCTGTAGCAGAACCTCAATCTCTGGCCTGGCCTAGCACACAGCTTGACGTGCATGTTATTATTCAAGGGGACGGGAACATTAAAATACACTTAAATTGAGTGTCTGGTTGAGGGACTAGCTGTGGTAATCTTACTCACTGTATGTTTTTTGTCGTCAGTTGCTTGCTTAATAAAGTTGAAAATAAAAAAAAAACTACCTTCAGGTTATAATATGGCTAGATACTCTACAATGCACATATTCGGATTGTTTGAACTTCTTATAATATAATTGTTTTTTTTAGCATGATTTATTTAACATATGAGGCAGCACATATTCAACTAATGTGCTTCTAAAATAAAACTGTAGCTTTTCAGTTTTCTAGATGTTTATTTAGGTTGCTCTAGTTTCAGTCAGGAACATACCTCTAACAGTCCTAAGAATGAAAGGGATACAGCAGTAGAATAGCAGGAGGCCAGGGGGCAGATGTGCAGGGTCCCCTTTCAGGTATATACTTCCCTGCATACCTGTGTGGCCAGGGGTGCCTCAGAGCATATGTCTGTATATGTAGCCAATATCTCACTGGTACTGTTATGTTTAAGCTAAGTAAAATGCTCTGCTTATGTTCCAGGGTTTTTATCTAAATAAGAGTAAGGAGACTTTAGTCTGGAAATATTCTACATGAGAAATAATGACATATATTTTGGCCTAAAAAGATTGGGTAGAAGTATGCTTGAATGAGACATGGATTTCGCACCTTTGTGATAGCTACCATTTGGAGCTGGCTGAGGGGTCGTTGTCACTATTCAGTCTACAAATTAAAGGGGGACTCTGGTTTAAAAATGCAGGGGCAAACATAATAAAGAAGCTGTGCTTACCTGTCCTTGTGCCTCCGAAGCACACCTTCACCAGGACGCTGACAGCCGCCAGTCTTTGGTTTCTCCCAGTTCCCTGCATCGCCACATCCTGGCAGGAAATACCCGCTCAGATAAGCAGGTCCTGCAGCAGTGTCGAACCCCCGTCAATTCGGCTTATACACAAGCTTTTCTCAAGCCTGTGTATAAGCCGAAACATTGCTCTGCTGTGTGGATTAAAGACTTGGAGGTGCTGCCAGGTCAGGTTTGGCGAGCACCCTATGAACTGATACATTGCATCTACTGTGCTGCTATTACTTTTGATACCACCCCAGTCACTGACTGACTGACTGACTGACTGAATGGGCATTTCCAAGTCAGGATGTGATGTCACAGAACGAGAGCTATAGGAGACCAGCAGGGCACTGTGAGCTGGTGGCACTGCACTGCAGGGGGATGGATGGCTTAGCATAGCTTCTTTATTATATGCCACCTGCCTGGTATTTTTACATTTCCCTGTCTTTCCTATATAAAGTGTTTCTTGTTTGCAGTTAGTTTGGCAAGTAAGAACAGTCCAGTAAAGTCAATCTGTTGAAGGGAGCAACTCTAACTCTGATCTGCATAGTAAAAAGGGATACTTATAGCCGCCTTCTGGATGGCTTTTCTGCAGTCCTTTACAAGATTAATGGGGTTATCCAGCATTAGAATAACATGGCAACTTTCTTCCAGAGACAGCACCACTTTTGTCTCCAGTTTGGGTGGGGTTTGGCACCTTTGTTTCAGTGAAAGGAGCAAACCACACCTGACTTAGATACGACAGTCATGTTGTCTCTACAAGAAAGCGGACATGTTTTTTCTAATGCTGGATAACCCCTTTAAAGGCAGTCTTATGTATTAAGTCTGTGATCCCTTACACATAATGGGGGAGATTTATCAAACTGGTGTAAAGTAGATTTGTTTTAGTTGCCCCTAGCAACCAATCAGATTCCACTTTTTTTTCCTCACAATTCTTTGAAAAATGACTACTTTACACCAGTTTGATAAATCTTCCGCAATGTCTGTGTATCTGTTCCTTAAAGTACAAATTATTTTATTAGGGGTTACCAACTTTCCACATTGGTATAATATATTAATTACGAGACAGCAAATATATTAATTAATATAAACATGACACCTCTTATTCACCACCTTTATTCAACAATTTTAAAACATATGGGAGATAAACATTTTATTAAAGCAGAACTCAGCTATATTACCCATGATGCCTCTTGCTTTGCAGAGCGGGTAAAGCCTCATCACAGAGTCCTAACTGCAGCAAGTGATAGATAAGTGACATAAAACGTCTGTCCCTCAATTTACACCATAGCATAATATATAAGATATATCTTTAGCCTGTCTTCTTTTATCCCTGTTAGCACTACACAGCAGAGCAGTTGTCAGGCTCCATCACCCAGGCCACACTACTCACAGAGCAGAGACAAGCTGTATAGGTTAGAGGAGCATTATAACGCATTATAACGAATTATTGTATAGATTTACCCACACTTTTCCTGCCCTCCTGGTCTAGATATGGCAGACATTATGTCTTCAAAAGCATTCTATGCATTGGGACATATAGAGAAACAAAAAAGGGAGTGGAGGGAAGTGGTCCGAGAGCTGCCCAGAGGGGTATTACAGGTGATGATATAATTCTGTAGTTGACAGGAAGTCAGTAAGAGGAGAGACTGTCCGCACATCATGTTTACACTTGTAGTTTGTAGTTTAACATATGCTAAAAATATCATCTGCCTTCTTCTGGATCACAGTAGGTTTATAGGTTGCACTTGATGGATCCTTATTTTAGTCCATATATACAACACTATCATAATTATACTGTTCATTAATTCAGACCTTAATGAGCTTTATTCTTCCTCCAACAACAGTCCTGGATTGGATACAGAATATGTTAGAAGTGACTATAATGTGCACACCTGATAACAGCCCACTAATGTCTCGTCTTTCTCTATGTATATTACCCACTTCCTGCCATTGTGGTAGCTGAGTGTATTTTTAGACACAACTGATAAAGATTAGTATTTACACTGATACTTTTAGATTGATAAACTAGCTGATAATCAACCATAAATGTGATAATATCAGGTTTATCATAGATAAGGTAGTGGAAAGTTAAAGCACTTGAGAAATGAACCGATGTTAGCATTCATTCTTCTTAATTTAATGGGTTATATTGCACTCTATTAAGGAAAGGTAGGCTGTTATAAACATTATATTTTGGCCTAAAAAAGTTAATAATACCTTCATCATAAATATAATGGCAGCTGTTACCATTCAATTAACCTTAACTCACATTTAAAACTCCCCATTTGAATTACAAGGCTTGTTTTTATACTGTATACAGTGGAAAAATAATTTCAGCAGCCAGTTTTAACAGAAACTATTCATGACTTCAAGAAAGACCTACATGCTTCCTTAGGCTAGGTGCACACCCACATTGGATGTTCGGTTTGATGCTTTTGTCACGGAATCTGTCTTAAAAAAACAGATACCATGACAGAACCCCAATTGCCCCTTTAAAGTCAGTGAGGTCTGTCAGTCTAGTGAGCAGGGCCGGACTGGGACTAAAAATCAGCCCTGGCACTCTAACCTCAGCAGCCCACATACCATATTCTCCCAGATATATTATGGATAGCGGTGTAGAATACACGTTGCAGCGAATTCTGCTTCAATCGGCCAAGTTCCTCACTACTCCCTTAAATATGTGAACCCCGCCATCAACACATAATAATAAAGATAACATAATCTGCTGTGAATTTGATGTTTTTGTTTTAGGGGTGTGTGTTGGGGGTAGGTAGATATAAGTGACAGGACCTTTAGTCCAGTCTGAACTTTTAAAATCCTTCTTTTTATTACCAGCTGAAGTGTCACAGCGGCGGAGCCGAGCCACAGCAGGACCTCCTGTTCTGACTAATACAGGGCAGCACTGCAGCTGTAGTCATGACACTTAAGCAGGTAATTAAAAGGATTATTATAAAAGTGTAAACTGCACTAAAGCTCATGCCACTTTTATCTCCCCCACACCTGTTTTCCGGGATCTACAACTCCATACCTGGTACGGACCTCGTAGATTCCCTTTAAATGGGAAAAAACATGGCTGCTTACTTCTAGAAATAATGCCACTCTCCTCCTCAATTTGGGTGTGGTATTGCAGCTCAGTTCCATTGAAGTGAATGGAGCCAAGTTGTAATGCCACACATAACCTAAGGGCAGGTGCTGTTTTTGGAAGAGTTGTATTGTCATATTGGGATCGTAAATGTATATGCAATCAAAGATATCAAAGAGCTGCTGGATATCTGTTTCATACAGTATCTATCTTTCTACCTACCTATCTCATCCTTATCATCTATCTCCTATCTATCTATCTCCTATATATCTCTATCATATCTATTCATCTGTCACATAACTATCGCTAATCGATCTCTCGCATATCTATATATCAATGCAGCTACAGCAGCGATCACAAGTGTAGGGCCTCAGGGAAAAATTTGGGATATACAAAAAAAAAAAAAAAAAGAAATATATAATATTAACCTATATAAGACAAATTTCTCTGCATGATAACACTGTATATTTCTGAAATAACAGTCACAGCTACCAAATAACACCAGTATACAGGAAGCAAATATCACAATACATGTTACCGACAAAACCCAGTATACAGAGACTAATACTACCAATAATACCAGTATACAAGGAGGAAGTATTATGACCATACATGTTACCTCCACACTGTTACTAAGCATAACCAGTAAACAAAGACCAATATTACCAATAATACCAGTATACAAGTAACAAATAATACCTCCGCACCATGACCATTACCATCATATAATGACTAATACCACCATACTGATACTGAATAAAATCCACTATATAAAGACATATTACCAATAGTAATAGCAACAAGCAGTGACCATATAATAGTAGATCCTAACTGTACCAAGGTTCTGCAGACCATATAAGTGATTATAGTGCAGTTACATTCTGTCACTCACATGAGGCGTCTTCTCTGCATGGATTGCAAGTGATGTATTTTCTCAAGTTGTTCACTTTTACTTTTCCTCTCCGTCTGGCTCGGCTACCATGAAGTTCTCTCTGGCCATGACTTGTCTTCACAGGATCTGCCAGACAAACATTTTAGGCTCCTCACTCCAGCATCACCCACATCTATATAAAAATTCCCCAAGTGTATTGCTTCAAATTGTAACTGTGCTTCCTCTGTGTCCCTGTATAAGCAGTTAGGCTCAGTTTGTGCCTCCAAATAGTAGTCTGGCCCCTCTGCACCCCCCCCCCCCCCATATAGTATTTTAGTATCAGGCCCCCTCTGTATCCCATATAGACCTCCTCTGTGCTGTGTTCCCACATAGTAATAGGCCCCTCTTCTATAGTAGTTTGGGCCCCTGTACTCCCATATATTGAGTTCCTCCTCGCTACCCCCACATAGTATTAAACCCCCCTCTGAGCCTGCATAGGGCCCTACTGTACCCACATACAGTATAGTATGCCAATACAGTATATAGTATAAGCCCCCAGTGCAGCACACCCACATAGTAAAAGGCCAGTACATTATTACATTATACTGGCCCCTCTGTGCAGTCCCTACACAACATAGCCAGCCAGGCTCCCTTTGTACTATAGCCATATAAAATAGGCACCTCCCTGCTATGCAGCTCCCATGTAAAAAACAAAAAGTATACTCACCTCTTCCTTCTGGCTCAGTCTCCAGCTGCCTCTTCTTCCTCCTGGCTCCGGTCCCCAGCAGAATCTTCTTCCTGCTGCCGCTTTGTGGCCGCTCTGCCCCTTTAAAATCCTTTGTACAGCAGACGTGCCGCACGCAGGCCCGTCTGCTGAACTCTACCCCTGACGGCTGACATCACTTCCGGGCAGAGGAGCAGAGGAGCCTGGAGATCAAAGAAGATGCCGCCGACGCGCTCCAGCTATTATCTACTGGAGCGCTGCACAGGCATCTTCTCCTTTGATCTCCAGGCTCCTCTGCTGCTGGGGACTGGAGCGCGGCGGCGGCATCTTCTTTGATCTCCAGGCTCCTCTGCTCCTCCGCCCGGAAGTGACGTCAGCCGTTAGGGGTAGAGTTCAGCAGACGTGCCTGCGCGCGGCACGTCTGCTGTACAAAGGATTTTAAAGGGGCAGTGCGGCCACAAAGCGGTAGCAGGCCAGCAGCCCTTAGATAACTGCTGAGTGAACCCTGACAGAGGCAGAGTGAACTGCACGGCACTGCGCGCTGTTCACTCTGCCTCTGCAGAGGGCCGACGCAAATGTGCGGAGGGACTGGCGGCCCTCCGATCGGTAATCTTAACAGCCCAGCGGGCATTTGCCCGCTGTGTCAGATTACCAATCCGGGCCTGCTAGTGAGTATTGGGTCTTCAAGATCTGCCACCGACAGATGGTGTCAGTGGTTATAGGGGTTGGCCGTGATCTTTATTGAAAGAGATAGACTTAGCCCTCCCCATAAAGGACACAGGAACCATCGGCTGTGCCAAACATTCCTGTGCATGGGAAGGATGGACGGCAGGTAGGAGAGATAACTGATGAATGATTATTCGGCCATCAGTTATTAAAAGTGTATGCATTGCCCAGTAGCACAGTACTTCCAGTGATGGAGCAGGGAAATGGAATAAAATAACGCTGGTGTGAACCCAGCCTTAATACAAAAAAAATTGCTTATGTAAATGCATAGAATTCTTGTTCAAATGTTAATACAGTCTGGTTGGCATTTGCGGTTTCCCTTGATGGTGAAATAATCCTGTATGGTTTTTTTTTTTTTTGCCTTATAGTTCACTCGAGGGAATTTCATTCATTTCTCTCTTTCTCTCTTTCAATTTGCAATTTGCAACAACGGCCATGATTTATACTAAACATATGTTGTATTGGAATGAATGGAATCCCGGCCAGAGTGTATACACATAGTATACGCTCCAGCCGGGATTCCATCCGGCCGCACGAAAAACTGACATGCCAATTTTCTGTTGCCACTATTCATTGAATAGCGGCCGCACAGAACATGTCAGTTCACACAATGGAGCGCAGGGCTCTGGCCGCACTCTCTATTGTGTGCAGTGGTGAATTGGGATGCGGAAGCACATCAAATTCACCAAATTCACCAAAAATGAAGATCATCTGGCTGGTATACCGGCTTGGATGATCTTCAGTAACACCGCGCGTTCTATGATGCAGCCGGGTCACAAAACAACCGGAGTTATACAATGTGTAAACATGGCCTTAAAGCGGTTATCTGGTTAAGTAAAATAGATGTTAAATAATCCCCCTTCCTGGAGACTAGCAATCTGATTTATACTTGTTATTACCTTATCAGTCTCCTTTCTTATCAGAGTCGTCACTGTGCTCCCTTCTGCCCCAGACACTGAAAACTGTGTCTGAGCATTCCTCTCCATCCTGCTGTCAAACTCCCTCTTCCCCCCTCCCTTTGAGAATGCTCACGTGACCAGAATCCTTGGCCGGCCGTCTCTGCACTCTGTGATGCCAGCTGCCCCCCCCCCCCAGGGGTCAAGTTACTGGCATCTCCACTGTGAACAATCCTCCCAGGTGGCCAGCTGGAAACTAAGAGTGCAGAGAGAGATGGCCAGAGGGAGAGGCGTAGAGAGTATTCGGCAGCAGGATGGATAGGAATCCTTAAACACAGTTTTTAGTGTCTGGAGCAGAAGTGAGCACAGTCAGAACTAAGGAAAGGAGACTGCTAAGGTAGTAACAAGTATTAAACAAGTTGTTAGTCTCCAGGAAGGGGGAATATTAAACATCTATTTTACTTAACCGGATAACACCTTTAATAGTTGATGCAGCCATGTTATAAATTTTGGCTAAGGCCACACCACAATAATTTCGCTCTCTCAAGGCTCTACTACTGGTTTTGGCTTAAATTTGTAAAGAAAACTGCAAACCTACTAAATGTAAAGTGGTCCTAAGGCTGCATTAGATATTATCATACATAGCCTTACACCATTATATAATACATTAAGGTACAAGTACTCATTTTTTTCAAGACCATACTATATAGGATATTGTATACTACAGTATGTGTTGTCTATTAGAATGTTCTTGTGAAAATCATTGATGTACTGCCTAGAGAAGCTGACCACTCTTTGTCATATACTAGATTTTATAATGCTGTGTAACAAAAAGGATCTCTGATTATTGTGGTTTCTTGTGGACCTGGTTACAGTCAGTGAGTTTATACATATGTAGGAAAAAACATTGGTAAATTGTATAGTGTCTACAACATTATATATTTAGAATATGTATATGTTTATATGCCAGATTTGAGCTTTTTCAGCTCACATGTATATATATATAATTGCCTGCTTTTATCTTGTGTCTTAAAGATGTGTTTAAAATCACTTTTTTGTTTGGATTAATGAAACTATTTACACGCGTGTCACAGAACACATGGCTGCATATGCATTTTCTGATACTACTGTTCTGCGTTTTGCATGTGAAACTGGTGGCGGTAGTGGTGCATATGACAGGTGTTACCAAACTGAATGCATGAGCCCTTTTGCTTGATGCCCCACATGAAGCCAGATAATAGGGGGGTTGCACCTAGTGTATGTTGCCTTGTAAAGTCATGCTGTATTTCTTTACAAATTGTACCACTGTATAAGGAGAATGGACGTCAGTGCACTGTGTACTTACCATTTAACAAAAGCTTTGTAGCTGTAATTCTTTACTAACCAATTAATGAGTCCATTCTCCTTGGTGTGCCTTATTTGTGGAATTTATTCACAGATTTTTTTTTTATGTACAATTTTTTTGGCTTCTGTGGTAAAGCAACATTCACCAACGGGCTCTGTTGTCCTGTAGCATGCTGCCTCCTCTATAATACCCCAAAACAGAAAAATTTGCCCCGCAATTATGTAAATCTGATTCTCTAATCATCTTTCTGATCATTATTTTGACATTGCCTCATGGTGACTTGCTTGCTCTGCCATGAACATAGCCATTGTTATGAAATGTAAACTAATAATTCTTTGCTTTTCTTTTCCAATTCTATCTTTTCTTTGATGCATTTTGGAAGAAATGTCAAAAAGAGAAGATACGACCCATCTCAGTCTGGAATATAAAGGAACTTTCCTACAACGTCTTCCTTTGGTATCAGTGAACGCAAGTTGCACTGTCTCCTTCATCACCATATACGTAAAGCCTTCAATACTACAATACAATATTATCAACGGCTTTTTTATACAAGCCTAAGAAATCATACAGCTCTTGGAAAGCGCATCAACTACAAGTCATCCCATAAAAGTAAAAAAAAAAAAAAGTGCAATAGTATTTTCTTCTTTTTTTTGCCAAATGCAGGGCTGATTATGAGAAACAACTAAAATGTCTGATAAACATTGTCTAGCATAAGCATGACTAACTTTCCTAAAGGAACACTGGTGAAAACCCAAGGCATGTCATATTTTCTTTTTCAAAATAGAGCTGCATGGCACAGTGCTAACTCAGACAACCAGCTATTAGGCCGACCTTCAATGCCACCCCCCAAAAAACATTGGAGATGGAGGAAACCAAGACTATTTTGTGATGTCACATCATTACATGCTTTGTGGTCTTTTAAACTTATAGCAAACTTTTGCTGAAATCCAAGCCATGATTTCTCTGCAGCGGCAGAGTGGACATGAAGTCATTCAATGAATAACAAATTATTGAGGACATGTACATATGAAAATAGAAAACTTTACATATCAAGTGTATTGAAAGATTTTCTGACAACAAAAGCTTTATGTGTATGTAAAAAGTAATATATTAAAATACACTGAAATATATGCATATATTTCTATGTATATAGGTATGTGCTATATATTTTATAAATATCACATATATGAATATATATATATATATATATATATATATATATATATATATTCTGCCCCCTCATTTTTCTAGCATGTAGGGTAGGCACGCTGGGCTTGCATACATTAATAAGGAAGTTTAAGCATGTACATGCAGGAAATTTTGGCACAAAACAGGTGTGATCTAGGGTTTGTATGCTTGAAACCAAAAAAATACACCTTTATTTAAGTATATACTGTAAATGGATATGTATTTAGGAATTCTAAATATGATTAAGTTCCATTTTTTTGTGTCAAGCTAATTTTGTACATAATGTATGAAAACAGAAATATAGCTACATACTCAAATTATTCACTAAAGTGCCAAGATCATATGCACATTTCTTTTATCACATCTCCATTGTGCACGTATATATGTCACTGTTTGCATCACTTTCTTAAACAATGGGTTATTTATGAGGCTAGAAAAGTTTGAGCCAGTGTATAAATGCATATGAATGAGTTTTCTGTTGATGACCTATCCTTAGATTAGCCCATCTATATTTGATCAGTGGGGGCCTGACTCTCAACCCCCCCCCCATGACTAGCTGATCGTGCACTTGTCAGACCCCAAATTATCTGACTGATCCTAAGAATAGACCATCAGTACTAAAACTCCAGTAAACCCTTTTAACCACTGTATAAATTAGGCACTGCTTCACATGAAAATAGCGCCACACTGCTGCTCACATATAACAGGGGAGATTTATTAAGCTGTCTAAAAAAAAGTCTGTACTGCCCCTATCAACCAATCACAGCGCAGTTTTAATTTTGTATTCTGCCGTTAAAAAGAACAAAAGTTGCTCTGTGATTGTTATGCGCATCAAGGACAGTTTCATAAATCTGTCCCATTCTGTGTTTGTTGTCTGCAGCAACCAATCACAGCACAGATTTCACTTTAACAGAGCCGTTAGGAAAATGAAAGCTGATCTCTGATTGGTTGCTGAGTTTTTCAGTATTGATCATCTCCCACTATGTGATCAAGAATTCTATGCCATTGCCATGTATCCTTCTGTCTCTTCCTGACCTTTAGGTATAGACACTTGATTTAGGCATTGAAAAACAATAATATTTATAGGTCTCTAGAGATAATTTCCGTAGTATCACAAGTAATACTATTCCACAAGTTGGCCTCGACAAGGTCATAAATTTGTTCCTGAACATCAGCCTTTGGAAATGTTGCATGAAGCCAGATTTAACTCAAATTACTTTGGGAAAAAACTAAGCTCTGTTTTGCGCTGAAAATGTGGGGTGGTGATTCCTATACCCTACATGCTATACATTCTTTAGAATTGTCTAAAGCTCTTCTAATTCTCCTTGAAATGCAAACATTTCATTAACAGCTATGGCTGAGGATACAAAGTTTTATATCAATAATTGTGCTGCATTTCCTTATACCTAGTTAGTGATTAGCCTAATATCCACATATCAACTACTCCTTCATGGCAATGTACTTCAGACCTAAAGCTGACCATTCCCATGAAATAACTATTGGATAAACACTGGTTCGGTCAAAAATGATTTCTTCTAACTCCTAACCATGCATATCTGTCCTGATCTTGTCAGCCATTGAACAACTGTTGCCTAATTTGTATGGCCAGCCTATGAATGCACGTACATTTTATTTATTTTTTTATTACCAGCTTCACATCAGCCATTTGCTTTTACCAACTTTTGCATACTGAGAATACACATTTCTGTAGACATCAATAGTATATGTATATTAGAACCAAGCCCTACAAATACCATAGTTGGTTTTATATACAGTGTATACTATAACATAATGTACTGATTTTCTTAACGCATTGCTTTTTATCATGATTGCTAAATTGAACTGTTCCACAAATATAAAGTAACTTTTTATTTTGTTATATTATGTCCTACCTGTAGTCTTCTTTTTTAAATTCCTAAACACTTTCTTTTGCTGTTATAGTTGTAGGATACATATTTTATCCCAAATTCAGAAGTAACCATCTTCAGGTAATCATAAAGTAATAAACTTACCAGTCCCCAACGCAAACTATGCAAAGTTATATTATTATAAATTATTTTAGAGATACTTTACTAGCTTTATGATGGCCAAATGTACAGTAAGTGTTACTTTTATTACTGCTTCGAAACTAACTCCATTTAAATTGAATGTAATTTTATATTGTCGAACAAGTAATTTTATTTTCATCTACAGATACATTGATGGGTCATATATTTTCCCTTGAAAAAAAAGTTTACTTTTCCAGCTAAACTCTAATATAGTTTTGATATATTTGGCCCAGTATGTTTAGTTTTGAGAATAAAGGAATTTTCTGGGAGTGTAAATATTTATTTTAAAGTTCCATATATAAATGTGCTGTTTAACTATACCTTACCAATACAGTGGTATTAAAGGAGTACCTTGGCCAAATGTAAAAATATTCTGGGCAGGCAGGGGGTGGTGGGGACATAACAAAGAAGTCATACATACCATTTCCCATGCCAGCAGCCGCATCGCCACCAGCTCACTGTCAGCCTCTGATCTCCTGTTTCTCCTGGCTTCCTGTGTCATCACAACACCACAGGAACTACCCGGAAGCTACAGGAGACCGGCGGGTCTATGGGTTGTGGTGCTGCACTGCTGTGGCTAGGGAAAAGGTAAGTATGACATTTTTATTATGTTGTCTCACACACACACACACACACACACACACTGCCCATCCACCCTGGATTTTTTTTTATTTGGCTAGAGTACCGCTTTAAGACTTCTCTTGTTCTGAATTACCAAGGCTGTTAGCATAGGTCATTGTTTGACCGCTGGAGTATTGATGCCACATCCCCCATAACTGCATTGTGTATGTGTGTCCACAAGTTTTCAGAACAGAGACCCTTATATATAATTATACTCTATTGGTGAGAGATTTTATATATCATTATTATATAAACCAGCACATGTATATATGATATAATAAAATATATATTTCTTAAAAATTCCCTTGCATTTTATGATTTTTTTATAATTTCTGGCTCCCGTGTAACTTATTTATACACTGGAGAAGAAAGAATTACTTTGACACATACACATGTAGCATAAAATCCGTATACACCCTGTAATTTTGCCATATTTAAGTAGATCTGTTTGGTTTAAACATGCTTTCCTCATTTGTTTATTTACTGACTTATTACCACGCTTACTTACTACCTATACATTAAATAAGTTGGTTCCTAATATAGATCCTCAATGTAAAGGGGTCCTAGTGATGTTCTAATTTTCTGCATATACTGAGTGAAAGCCTAATGCCAATTAGGGCCAAAAAAAATCATGTATGTCTCATTTCCTTCTGTTCCATATTCAAACATAGGCTGAGATATAAGAACAGAACAGAAGACTGCTGACCACTTTATTCCCTCTGAATCATAGGAAGGCAAAAGAATAGTTAAAACTGCTCTACATTGTGAGCACTGATGTATGTTAAAGCTCCTGGGCCCAAATACTAAATCTGCAACAGAACCCCATAAATTTAACTGGATCTATGTATGTGATAGAGGGGCATATGGGTTCCGCCATGAACCAGTGTGGGACTGGTAGCATTGCATTTTTTATAGCTACCTCTCTGACAGTGTGGACCTCACCAACAAAACTTGTTTCTTAGCTTCTTAGCCCTTTGTTAGTGTATAATAGGGGGCTGGATTTGGAGGGTAACTGCAGTCACTTAAAAGTCCATATCTGAGGTTAACTTTGATGTTGAGGTTGATTTTACAATACAGTTAGGATACCAGATTTTATATTTCCTATATAATTTTTAACTGTTGTAATTAAATGACTAAAATTAAGAATAGTTACGTTTCTAATCATAATGGGAATCCTTTGGGATAATACTCTACACCAGACATCATATCAGTTTTCTGCTTTGTATCTACAAATAATGATAAAGAGTGGTTTTCTGGGTACTTTTTCATTCCCACTGCTTTGTATAGAGCAGTAGGAAATGTACATTAGTAAATAGTCTCTTTTTAGCATATTAAAAGATATTTCTAGTTATATAGAGATATTTTAAGTTTGTTTCATCTGTAGTTGAACTTCCATAATGACGTTAGTCAAGATGAACAATCAGATTTTTTAGTAATGTAATTAGAAATGCATTCGATAGGCTTGAGTGTGTGAATGTAATACAGAAGAAAACACTAGGATTCGATTTCCCTAGTCCTTAACGAATGAAGAAATGAATGTAGATGAGTCATATGACAAATGTAGGGGAGTCAGTATGGAGTCATTATTCACGTTGCCCATTCAAGATGATCTTTATGAAATCTTAAAAACTCAGCTGTCTAACATCATAGTATGTGTTACTGCAAATAATAGAACTGCACCGGATGTCTCTTTCTGTTCCAGCTTATTGTCAGGAATCATTTGACTCATTTTGAATTTGTGTAGTTCATCCATCAAAGGCCATTGAATCATGTTTTTCACAAAGGGACTAAAGAGTAGTAGACCCTTCTAGAAATTTTGCTATTTGACACATTTTGCTGTAATTGTTTAATAATACCTCTCTTTACTAGTTGTTCTAGTCATTATCTTCACCATTAAACCTGGAACACTACAAATGTCTTTATAACAAGCTCCCTAGCACATCAGCAGCATAATTTACCAAGCAACGTCATTGATTTGCCCAGTGATTTCCAACCTGTGGCTCTAAATCCAGGGTGTCAGAGTATACTGGGAGTTGCAGAGTTGCAGCAGTTAAAGAGCCTACATGTTAATATTAACTGCTCAAGCTAGGCAACAAGTGTGTCCCTGACATGCCTTAGTTAGATAATAGATACCCTACTACAAGAAATGTTGCCTCAGTCCAAAATGTTGAGGTTCTGCCCACTGATCCTGCTGATATGCCCCAGAAGCTCTTTACTTTATAACTGCTGGGCTGTTAATCATTTTTCTCTTCTCCTCAGCATTCTGTAGATAGCCCCTAATTGTCCCTATGCTAATCCAGGGTTTAGGAGCATTTGTGGTATCGCCTGTCGACCCGGAGCACTGGCTTGGCTGGCTAGCCTGCCCCATTCCGTGCCAAAAAATATGCATATAAGCATATGCTTAGTGGGCGGCGTGGGAGGGGGCATGCTGGATAGGCCGAAGGGGGTGCTCCGGGCTGCCCACTATGCATATTCATATATACATAGTGGCACAGGAGGGGCGGCTGGGCGGGTCGATGATGCTCTGGGCCAACAGACGACGCCCCAAATGCTCCTAAGCCCTGGATTACCATAGGACCAAAGTTGGACTAAAGCAATAGCAGTTTGTTATTATATCCCAAGTACTTTCTAGATTAATATAGAAGATCTCAACTTCACCAAAGTTGTCAAGTCAGTGAACCGGTTCCAGCATCCATTGCGGAGGGTATTTATCTAATTTTTACCAAGCCAAGCAGGTCCACATTTTTTTAAATTTAACATTTTCTGTTGTTTTATTCCATTTCGTCCTTCCCTAGATTAGAGATAGAATTAGCTTTGTAGACAATCATTCAAAGCTGATCTGATACTCTGCAACATTACATTATACTGTAATATCTACAACATCCAAATGATAAAAACAGAAACATGTCTTTAGGGCTTCAAATATCTAGAACAGGGATAATTGAAATGTGTGTGTCCTATTAGCCAATAGGAAACTTATATTTCAATTCGGTGTACCTAGACCTCTGACATTACTGATCTACAAAGTTTCCCGATGTGATTATTAAAATGAAATGAATGTATGTCTTTTACATTGATTAGAAGTTTTGGTAAAAACACAAACTTATAAATGAAATAGAACTGTTTCTGCTGAACCACATACGTGTACTGCATGTAATAAACAATATTGTGGATTTTAACATTGCAAATATGTAAATGGAGGAAAACACCACAAAATCACCAGATTTACTTTATCCACAGCTGAAAAACTCATAAATTCACTTTCATTAATATTGTACAATATTGTACAATACAGTGAAATATTGGGCAGCATGTTGCCTAGAGAATTACAGTTGCCACCATCCCGCCATGGTTCTGCTACACTAGATTTAGATTATGATTGGCTTCTATGGTGATAAAACTTCCGTTTGGATGGAAGTTAGGGGAAGTGGGAATGGTGGCTATAACATGGATCTAAAATGTGGCTGTATTAGCATGCATTCACGTCACACTTCTGCCCTTCTGTCGGCCACTACTTTGGCTTCACAATGGAAATCTGTAAAAATGGGAAGTAATGTAGAACCCAATAGGGGAGATTTATGAAAGGGTGTAAATATACATCTGGTATAAACTGCCAACAGCAACCAATCACTGCTCAGCTTTCAGCTCTGGTAAAATATAAGAGGAGCTGTGATTGGTTGCTGTGGGCAGTTTACACCTGGTGTATATTTACACCCTTTCATAAATCTACACCAATGTGTCTATTTACTTCAATGAGCAGAATGGAATCTAATTGTGACTCTAGTTGGTCCATTTTCCAAACATATATAGTATGCCTTCTGTGCAGGGTTTGGAAACGTGGTGTTACATGTTTCTGAGTCCTGCCCAAAAGGTGTATACATTTTAAAAATGGGCCAAAATTAGGTACAATTAGACTCAGCTAAGCCAATTAAAGTCAATAGGCATCTGGCTCTATGTAGGCTTCCAATTTGACAGCTTGCTAACTTAGAGTCTGTAGAATGGGTAGAATGGACTAAAACGTGGTGTGAATGTAGCCCTACAGCCATGTAAAACCATCTTTCAGATGTTTTCCATAACTCAAGCAGTACATGATAATGACCTCTTCACGCATACATGTTTTTTCCTTATAGTATTTACATATTTAGAGAAAAGAAATCTTATAATGTCCACAAACTATGAAAACTTCCCTGAAGTCATTGCTATTGCTCTCTAATGATGCTGTAAAACATAATTTTTGCAACACTCTCTGCACGACTCCTCTTAAATAGACTAAGCCTCCTGTATGACAGCTGTCTTCTTTCATTGAACATTGTTTAGGTGCATGTTGGTACGATCAGATCTATTTGTATTCTCAATTTCTGTTTTTTCTTTACTATGCAACATTATAAATTGCACAAATATCTGAAAACATTTTAAAAATACTTGAATTTGTTTTCATTGGGGGATAATTGTATTTTTATTTAATCTTTCATTTAAATTACTGTTTTCAGTGTTATATTGGGAGGGATTTGTGTATCATATTTTCAGTGCATATATTATTTTACCTTTTTGCTTTTGCTGAAAGTTAATGCTCATTTGCAAGTGTCATCATCTATTATGGAGCTTCAATGAAAAACTGGTTATGATTTAACAACTTATTGGTCTTTGTATGTTTTTAATATTCAGCATGATTACAACGGTTCATTATGACCAGGTATATATCTTAGGGTGGATGGCCAGTAATCTGCACACCAATATAGAATAGCCTTTTTTAAAGCTATAACTATCCATGTTCATGACATTTTCTACACTACAGAGATAAGAAGTTGATGAGCTTACAAGTGTATTAAGAATATACACTGATAGGCTGTAGCATCTAAATTACAAGCTTAAAGGGGAACTATCAGCAGGTTAGACAAATATAACCTACTAATAGTTCCCTATTGCACAAAGGGTGCTGAGGATGAATGTATGCCTTTTGCCTTCATAGTCTGAGCTGTTTCTGTGCAGCTTTAGGCTATGTTCACACGCTGTGAACATCTGGCCGTTCCGTGACCCCGGCCGAGCCACGTAACGGCCGGTCTCAGCCCGGATCATCCCAGCCGGTACTTAAGAACCGGCTGGGTGATCTTTCCGGCCGCGGAGCTCTGATGGGAGCGCATCAGCGCGCACCCGCATCAGAGCTTCTCATAGCACACAGTGGAGCAAGCAGCCGGAGCCGCTCGCTTCACTGTGTGAAGTGACAGGGCTTTCTGCGGCCAGAATTCACTGAATTCCGGCCGCAGAAAACTGACATGTCAGTTTTTTTCCGGCGCCGTATGGGATCCCGGCCGGAGCGTATACGATGTGTGTACGCTCCGGCCGGGATCCCATTGCAAATAAGGCATTGTTCAACTCCTCAAAACTACGGCCGTAGTTCTGCGGCGAGAACTACGGCCGTAGTTTTACGTAGTGTGAACATAGGCTTAATGTAGTGCTCTGTCTGGTAAGACTGTTTGGCGTACTGCCCTGCCCCCAGAGCGGCGATCTGGCCTGCCCCTGGTCAGCCCGCTGCACTGATAATAATTAGAAGGTCGGATCAGCGCTCTGGGGGTGGGGCAGTGCTCCAAATGCCTTATCAGAGAGAGAACTATATGAAAACTGCATGGGAACGACACAGAGGAAAAAGGTAAGAGACATACCTTCATCCTCAGCGTCCCATGCGTAAAAGGTAGATATCAGCAGGTTAGATTTGACTAACCTGCTAATAGTTCTTCTTTAATATGTACTCTATATAATCTACAGTCATGAAGGCCGAATGATCCTACTGCCTTTGTTCTAAGTAAGCTGGTTTTCTTTAGGGTGTGTTCACATGTACAGGGTCTGCAGCAGATTTGATGGCGCAGATTTGAAGTTGCAGATTCAATGCAAAGTAACTCTAGGCCATCAAATCTGCTGCGGATCTGCTGCAGATCCTGTACGTGTGAACGCACCCTTATGCAGCAGCAGCGTCTTATTGCAGTCACCTTCTGCCCTAGTAGTATGTGCACATTGAAGACCCACAAACTGCAGGCAGCTAGAATCACCACTATGTTTTTGCCTGACAAGCACTTTTAGACATCCTATACCGTATGAATAGAGGTGTTCACTGTAACATACATAGGTCTGATTGTCTTGCCTATATAATACTGTCTACCGCATTTGCATTAAAAAGGGTATATTGCAAATTTAGATTACCATGTAATCACTGACCACCCACCCGGTAGCCCCCAACTGAATATTCTTGGTATTTTTAAAGAGGTGCAATGGTTGCAGCCCCTCAGCACTGCTTTACTGCAGCCCCTTCTCACTGTGCATATTGGTAAGTATATCTGCCTCTAACCAGTTTGTACCTCAGATTATCTACAAAATTGAATCAATGGTTTTCTACTGTCTGCCTATCTGAAAAACAATGTCAGACTCGGTAGGCAGAAACAGTACGAGACAGTGAGCCCTGAAGCTAGACCCACCTTCTGACCCTACCTGCTTGCCGCAACGACCTAAACGGTCGCGGACAACCACGGTGCCGTTCCTTATACTGATATAAGTGTAAACATAAAACAAAGACAGACGAACGAACACAATAGAGCGAAGTCAACAAGCCAAGTCAGCAACACACGGGCAGCGAGGTACAAAATCGGAAGTCAAGCAGGAAGTCGGTAACAGGCAGAAGGTCAGAAAACGCAGCAACAATAGAGGAAGGATAGGGCAGGGAAGGCAGAACAAGGATCAGGGGAGCTGGGACTAGAACAATCTAATAGCCAGCAAAGGAGTCTGATACTGGCTGAACTTTATACTGGATCAGGAGTCCAGACCAGCCTCTCATTGGTCCGGCCTCCTGAATCCAAAGCTTGTGCAGGTGAGACACTGCAGGCTGAATGGCAGAGCGATCTGCCCCTCAGCCTGAGTGTGACCGCACTCAGCTGTGAGAGCTGGGTGGAAGCCGGCCGTTACACGGAGCCGCGGCGTCCCTGGTTGTCAAGGACGCCGTCGGATCTCCGTGACGTCACGCGGCTCTGGCGGCTGATGCGGCGCTGTGTCCTAGCGCCATCAGACGGGGCTGAGGCCGAGGAGGATGCCGCTGGATCCACGGCAGGTGAGTTGCCTTACAATCACCTTCTAATAAATGCAAGATTTTAGATGTGGCTGATCTAATCAAGTCACTCCAAATGACTATGGTGGAACATAAAAACAACCCTATTTTCTTCCTTCTTTCTCTAGTTTCCATTACTTATAATCATGTCTTCTTGCTTTTAGCAAGGATTTCTCTAATAATATTTTTTTCGGATACCCATGGATCAGTAAGCTTCCACTGGGGTCCACAGCTTGCTGCTTAGAATTATTTACTCTACACAGTCTGACCCTATTGCAGTATCTCGCCTTCATAGTACCAGGCCCAGTTTAATTAAAACTTGTGATTAAATGGGTACTGTCATTAAAAGAACTTTTGACATGTCACAGGTCAAAAGTATAATAACGAGGTTCGTATTGTTGCTGAAATGTTCGACTGAAATACTGAAATTGATCCTTCACAGTGCATAAAATAAACAAAAAGTAATTCACAATGTCAGAATTACTGATTTTTTTGTCCAAATCACCAAATAAAAACTACAGATCACAGCACAAAAAAACAAGCACTCATACAGTTCTTTAGGTGAAAAAAACGTTGTAGGGCTTAAAATAGGGTAATTTTTAAAAACTATAAAATAAAACAAAAACTAAATTAGGTATAGCTGCTGTACTGACCACAGAATAAATATAACATTTCAGTTTCTGCACAGTAATTTGGCATAAAATAACCCTCTCCCCCCAAAAAACTTTAGAATTCAAAAAAATCCAAAAGATTCAGAATTTATTTTCATTTCTGCCCTCAAATGATTACTTTTTGTTTCACATTACATTCTATATTAAGTGTGTCATTGTAAAGTATAACTTACATAACATTAGAAAGGACAATGTACAAGTACAACTTGTTCTACAGAATTTAAGTCCCATAAAGCTTTGATAGAAAAGCAGGAGATGACAATGGGTTTTAAAAAATTTGTTAACGTACTGATCAGGGAATATTCAGCTGGACTGGACAGTTAATTTACCTTCAGTGGAGTGAGTAATATCTTATCAATGTAGAGTTGAGACCTCAGGCACGTTTATCATTTACGGCATAGATTATTTATAAGGCAAACCATTATATAAACTAAGGTTTTAATTTATTGTTTACAAACAAATTAATAATGAATGAATGAATGAATAGTAACTCAGAAAATTAACCATCTATATCCCACATAGAGCAAAGATGCTAATGTCTTCCTATCTCTGCATTCACTTAGGCTGGGTTGCCATGACATTTTCCTATCCATCCTTTTTTTTTATCTTATTCATTTATTTATTTTTTAGCAGGAAGCAACAGGAATCTTTTTAAGATTGACTGTCCATATATTGAGCATTTTTTAGGCATTCATTTGCTACAGTTTGCATCTGTATTTAGGCCATCTTCACACAAGGTAGTATTTTTTTAAAAGAACGGACGCTGTTTTTAATTAAAACAGCGGGCATTCTTTTTAGCCTGGGCGGCATTGCATTGAAATCAATGCAATGCTGTCCGCTCTGTTTTCGGGCCGCACCAAACAACAGGAGCCATGAAAAGAGTGGACATGTCAATTAATAACGGCCTCTATGCATGAACTGTGGACATTATTCTGTACATCCGTGTTGTGCATGGAAATCAATGTGAATTGATTCCCATGCACAGCTGGAATGGGCCACATAGAAAATAATGTTCCTGCAGCTGTCAGAGCCCTGATGGCCGCAGGAACATATAAACACCGTCCAGTGTTCGGCCAGTATAACATCCGTGGCTTAGCAACAGCCATTGTAATACTGTGTGTGAACATAGTATTAAACTGACACTTTTTAATTTAGCCTTTTCTATAAGTTGACTAGAGATGAGCGAACCGGCTGAAGTTCGGGTTCGTATGAACCTGAACTCTCAGCTTCTGATTCCCGCTGCAGTCTGAGGACCGCTGCAGCCTGAGGACCGACCTGGAAAACTGGGATACAGCCATAGCCATAGGCTGTATCCCAGTTTTCTAGGCAGTTATCAGGCGGTATCCACCCTCTCCACGGAGCGGGCAGACAGCGGGAATCAGAAGCCGAGAGTTCAGGTTCATACGAACCTGAACCTCGGCCAGTTTGCTCATCTCTAGTGTTTACGTTAATTGCAGGTTTTAAAGAAAAATAAAAAAATGACAGAAAAGAAATCCTGACACAAACCGACATGTTTAACCATGACAGAGGCCTAATTGAAAACCAAATAAAAAAACGTTCTCAAACTACGGCTGGTCTTGGCCTAATAATAAAATTAAAATAGAAAACACAGAATGAATTGATTTTTTTTCTGCAAATGTCCACCCCCACCCCCCATGTTTGCAGAGCACATGGGGGTCTATGAATCAATATATCGTACTCTAAGTAGAGCCTGCTGTACACTACATAATACAATGTGAAACTAGCCTTACAAAATAAGGTAAGTACCAGCCCTGTAGACAATTAACTTTAAATTAAATTTAAGAAAAAGATCACTTGTTTCACTTAGTCTGCCCTGATATTACTCTATTTTTTTTTATCTTGGGACAGCTATATGTTTATTCCAGATATGCTTTAGTTCTCTTACTGTGACTTAAACGACCTCATCTGCTGAATGCTTGTTTCAAACATTTACTATTTCAGTAAAGTATTTTTGTATTTGCTTTCTGATAATTCTCAGATTGAACCCCACTTGTTTCTGAACCTTATATAATTTATGATTTTCATCATAAATATACAAAGTAAGTTCTTTAAATCTTTCCTAAAAAGTTCCCCTTTACCATTTTTGTAGCCCGTCTTTGGACCTATTTTATTTTATCACTATAAAGGTCTCCAGCATTCAACACAGTATTCCAGGTGTGGTTGATGCACAGTATTCCAAGTGGTGGTTCAATCAATTTCTCCCAATAATTGTGGATATCACATTCAAGGAGCATGAAGGAGGGGTGACCTACAGCACAGCACGCACTAGTGGAATAAATAAAGGTGTGTGCACCAGATTTTGGTTTGAATTCTGTTTTTATTAGCTTTTTAAAACAAACATGGCAAAACATATACTTTCACAGTCTAATTGATAGAGGGAACTTAGCAAAAGGGGGTGAAAAATTTAAAGTAGACAGTCTAAAGACCAGATATTTTGGTTGCACATCTAGTATAAGGTAAGAATCACACTCACACAAATTATTCCTCCTCTGTCCTTATTTATTTTAACATTTTAACATTAAAAGAAGCACTCTCTAGGTATTCAGAGTTAACAAATCTCTGGATATCACTCGGTGTGTGGTGGTGTGTAGTTCGATTCCCAGATGACTTCACTTCCCGGATAGCTGTGATCTCTATCAATCATTGGACAAGCTGTACAAAGACTTATAAAAAAAAAAAACATCCAGTGCATCTGGACAGAGATGGTTGTAAGCCAGGAAGTTAAGAGAGTTGCCCTTTAACACACTGGGTCTTATGTAAAAGCTATGTCAGCTGGCATACATTTTCCCTACAATTTACAACTGTTAGCCAGCATAAATTGTAGTAAATACTATACACAGGGTGCTCATGCCCCCTACAGCTAATTCTGTCCCTTTAAGCTAAGCCCAGCCCACCTAGCAATGGTAGCTTAGAGAGATAAAAGTCGCAAGGTGTTTGCACAAAATGGGGGTTTACTCAAAAATATACTTTTTGCTGCTCTGCACCAGGCCCAACATTGTTAATTCCCCCCTTTCCCTCATAAATGTGATAAGCAGCTTTTTGGAAAATAGATCAGAGGTTTGCCAGCATTAAAAAAAACTATTTGGAATGCCCTACAGGTTTTAAAAGGGAAAATTTATGTAAATAAATGAATCATTTGTATTTGAAGGGGTAATTTCTGTAAAGTAAAAGTATGCTGGAGTAAGATGCATCAGATGTAGTCAGAGGTATCAACCCCTTCATGTCAGCTATACGTTACTCTTGCACATGCCCTGTGCAGTAGTAACGTATATATGTATATACAGTATGTTCCTGCACTAAAGAGGCTTTTTATGTGTGCGGGGCTGCTCCAATGTGGGACAGGCAGAGGAAATCTCCTTACCACCATCCTATCTGATCGGCCATCTACCTGCCCTCGGGCAGTACTGATCAATGCAATTTAATGCTATAGCATTGATCAGAATGATTGCATATTTAATAGTAAAATAAAGTTTTTAAAAATATTTTTAAAACCCTCATGATATAAACCCCCAATAAAAGATCAAATACCCTCCTTTTCCATTATAAAAATAATATTTAAAAATAAACATATATATTGTAGAGTGTGGAATTGTCTGATCTATTAACCCCTTCAAGACCAAGCCGATTTGCACCTAAAAGACCAGGCTCATTTTTCAAAATCTGACCTGTCTCACTTTATGCGCTTATAGCTCAGTGATGCTTTAACGTATGCTAGCGATTCTGAGATTGTTTTTTCGTCACATATGGCACTTTATATTAGTGGCAAAATTTGGTCACTACTTTGTGTGTTTTTTGTGAAAAACATGAAAATATGAAAAATTAAAAAAATTAGCATTTTATGAACTTTGAAATTCTCTGCTTCTAAAAAAGTCTTATCACATAAATTAGTTACTAAGTCACATTACCGATATGCCCTCTTTATTCTGGCTTCATTTCATAAACATATTTTACTTTTTTAGGGTGTTACGGGGCTTAGAAATTTATCAGCAATTTACCACATTTTCGTGAAAGTTTCCAAAACTGATTGTTTTAGGGACCAGTTCTTTTTTTAAGTTGATTTAGGAGGATTGTATACTGGAAACCCCCATAAGTGACCCCATTTTGGAAACTACACATCTTAAAGAATTAATCTAGGGGTATAATGAGCATTTTAACCCTACAGGGGCTGGAGGAAAGTATTCACCACTAGGCCGTAAAAAAAAGAAAAATTTAAATTTTCCAATAATATATACGTTTAGATTAAAGTTTCTCATTTAAAAAGGAACATGAGAGAAAGAGCACCCCAAAATTTGTAACGCAGGTTCTCTTGAGTACTACGGTACCCCATATGTGGGCGTAAACTACTGTATGGGCACACAGCAAGTCTCAGAAGGAAGGGAGCGCCAATTAGCTTTTCCATTGCAGATTTTGCTGAAGAAGTTTCCGAGTGCCAGGTGCATTTGCAGAGCCCCTGTAGTGTCAGCAGAGAGGAAAAAAACCATAAGTCACCCCATTTTGGAAAGTGCACCCCTCAAAGAATTTATCTTGGGGTAGGATGAGCATTTTGACCCCACAGGTGTTAGAGGAAAGTATTCAAGCTTAGACATTAAAAATGAAAAACTCAAATTTTTCCAATAATATGTTCGTTTAGTTTGAAATTTCTCAATTTCACGAGGAACAAGACAAATAAAGTACCCCAAAATTTGTAAAGCATGTTCTTCGGAGTAAAAAGGTACCTCATATGTGGGCATAAACCACTGCATGGGCGCACAGCGGGGTTCGGAAAGAAAGGAGCGCCAATTAGCTTTTTCAATGCAGATTTTGCTGGAGACATTTCTGAGCACCAGGTGCATTTGCAGTGCCCCTGTAGTGCCAGCGGAGTAAAATCTCGCCATCAGTCACCCCATTTTGGAAAGTGCACCCCTCAAAGAATTCATTTTGGGGTGTGGTGAGCATTTTGACTCCATAGGTATTAGAGGAAAGTATTCATAATTAGACAGTAAAAATGAAAAACTCGAATTTTTCCAATAATATGTTCCTTTAGTTTGAAATTTCTCAATTTCACGAGGAACAAGAGAAAAAAAGTACCCCAAAATTTGTAACGCAGGTTCTCCTGAGTAAAAAGGTACCTCATAAGTGGGTATAAACCACTGTATGGGCACACAGGAGGGCTCAGAAGGAAAGGAGCGCCAATTAGCTTTTTCAATGCAGATTTTGCTGAAGAAGTTTCTGAGCGCCAGGTGTGTTTGCAGTGCCCCTGTAGTGCTAGCAGGGTAATATCTGGCCATAAGTCACCCCATTTTGGAAAGTTCACCCCTCAAAGAATTCATTTTAGGGTGTGGTGAGCATTTTGACCCCATGGTATTAGAGGAAAGTATTCAAAATTGGCCAGTAAAAATTAAAAACTTGTTTTTCCAATAATATGTTGGTTTAGTTTGAAATTTCTAAATTTCACAAGGAACAGGAGAAAAAATGTACCCCAAAATCTGTAACGCAGGTTCTCCTGAATACAACGGTACCCCATATGTGGGCATAAACCACTGTATGGGCACACAGCAGGGCTCAGAAGGGAAGGAGCGCCAATTTGCTGGAGCAAAACCGCAGCTAGTAATAGTTATTAGAATAGCGCAGTTACTAAAACAAAATAAAAAAAATGAGATTACAGGTAATGCGGGGTGGTTACGGACAGTCTGGGGTGGTTCCGGGTAATCTGGAGGTGGTTACGGGCAGTCTGAGGTGGTTACGGGTAATCTGGAGGTGGTTTTGGGCAACCTGGGGTGGTTACGGGTAATCTGGGGTGGATACGGTCAACCTGGGGTGGTTACAGGCAACCTGGGGTGGTTACGGGCAACGTGGGGTGGTTACGGGCAACCTGCTGTGGTTACGGGCAACGTGGGGTGGTTACGGACAATCTGGGGTGGTTACAGATAAACTGAAGTGCTTATAGGTAATCTGCGGTGGGTACCTGTAATCTGGCGTGGTTACGGGCAATCTGGAGGGGGTCACTGGCAATTTGGGGTGGTTAGAGGCAAGGTGCAGAGGTCAGAGGCAAGGTGCGGTGGTCAGAGGCAAGGTGCGGTGGTCAGAGGCAAGGTGCGGTGGTCAGTGGCAAGGTGCGGTGGTCAGTGGCAACGTGCGTTGGTCAGAGGCGACGTGCGGTGGTCAGAGGCAACGTGGTTGCGTGCAATCTGGGGGGTTACATGTAATCTGGCATGATTACGGGCAACCTGGGGTGGTTATGCGCAACCTGCGGTGCTTACGGGCAACCTGGAGGGGTTACAGACAATCTAGAATTGTTACGGATAGAATGAAGTGCTTATAGGTAATCTGGGGTGGGTACATGTAATTTGGGGTGGTTACAGGGAATCTGGGGTGATTACGGGCAATCTGGAGGGGGTCACTGCACTGGCAACATGCGGTGATTACGGGCAACGTGCGGTGGTTACGTGTAATCTGGGGGGTTATGTGCAATCTGACGTGATTACGGACAACCTGGGGTGGTAACGGGCAACCTGCGGTGGTTACGGATAATCTGGGGGGGGGTTAGGGGTAATTTGGGAGTAAACTGCAATTATTACTACAATAAAAAGTGTGTGTTTTATTTTTTTGTATGTTTGTCACTTTTTGTACTTTATACATTCATTTTCACTGTATTACTATGATTACTGTGATATTTGCTATCGCAGTAATCATAGTTCAGTGACAGAGACCAAATTGGACTCTGTCACTTTAAATTTTCTGAGTTGGCTGGTTCTGGAGCGCATGCGCACTTCAGAAGCAGCCTGGACGCCGAGGAGGAAGGAGCTCCCAGGATCAGGTGAGTATATGGGGAAGGGGGGGGTGACTGGGGGGTCGGGGGTGACTTGGGGGGGGCACTATCACTTTTTATCCCCTGTCACCAATCATTCATGGTGACAGGGGATAAAAAGTGCCGGGCTCCACATGGCACAAGCGATCAGCGGTATATAGTATATACCGCTGATCGCTTGTACTGGGACCCCACAGGGGGGTCTGTTCACAGTGATGGCGGCGGCCATCTTGGATCTGGATGGCCGCCGCGGGGATGGGGGGCTAGTGACTGGGGCACTAGGGGGGCTGATCTGGGGTCTGATTTTACTTATTTCATCTCCCCCACCATGGATTCACGGTGGGGGGAGAAGAAATACAGCGGTGGCACCGACCCGTTAGTGACCGCCGTATCGGCGGTCACTAAGGGGTTAATGGAGGTCAGCTGCGGGATCGAAGCTGACTCTCATTACCTCCGGTGCTGGACACAGATGAGAGCGGGATCGCTATCTCTGCAGCGATCCCGTTCTCATCACAAAACCCTCCTGAAGTCAGGAACGTATATATACATTCCTACTGCACGGGGTATGTGCAATAGGAACGCATATATACATGTTACTGACATGAAGGGGTTAAAATACAACAATATTGTTCCAGCACGGTGAATGATGTAAATGAACAGAGGAAAAAAAACACCATAATCAGAAAAAAAAATTATAAAAAGTGATCAATTTTTTCTTCTACATGAATATTATACAAATAAAACTAGAGATTAGGGATGGTCCGAACCAAGTTCGGTTTCGGGTTCGTACAAACCCGAACTCTCGGCAATGATTCCCGCTGTCTGCCCTCTCCGTGGAGAGGGTGGATATAGCAGGAGGATCGCCTGGAAAACTGGGATACAGCCATAGCCATAGGCTGTATTCCAGTTTTCCAGGCGGTCCTTCGCTGTATCCACCCACTGCACGGAGCGGGAAGACAGCAGGAATCTGATGCAGAGTGTTCAGGTTCATACAAACCAGAACCTCGGCAGTTTCGGACCATCCCTACTAGAGATTATGGCACAAATAATGAGCAACCAGCCCTGTATTTAGAAAAAAAAAAGCATTATGGCTCTAAGAAGGCAAGAAAGAGAGTGCTGCTCCATTGTGACATCTGTGCATCCATGACTTTTGGTCATGAAGGGGTTAATATTACATTTCTGGTAAGTTACACAGTTAGCACTGTTAACAAAAAGCATATGTCCATCAAGTTAGACCAAGGAGTAAGTGGAATATAAATACTTGCTAACACTAGACGCAGAACAATACAATTTTAGGCCTTATTAGAAATTGGATGTAAAATAATGAGCAGGAAAAAGCAATATTTATAAATCCTCCCTCTCCACATGACAATGTGAAAAGGAAGAATCATTGGAAAGGAAAGCAAGACACAAACATAGGCCTGAGCCTGCTCCCTTTCCTACCACCTGTCCTACAGGAGGACAGAAAAAAAACACAATTTTCTTATAGGTGGGGTCAATTAAGTCTTTAATTGTTTTTACCATCTGTCCTATCATTGCAGGAAGATGGAATCTTCCCCATTCATGCTGCTGTTTAAGACGTAAGGGAAATTTTTTAAAGGGTGCCTTCACACGTACCGAAATCCACTCTGGGTCCTGGTAGTGTGAAGGTTTATGGGTCACATACCTGCAGTGGAATTTTCGTTCCACTGCCAGTATGTGACCCGGCCCCTTTAACCCCCCCAGCAGCCCCCGGCCAGTAGAATACATTACTAGAGATGAGCGGACCATCGAACTTTTGGTCCGACTGCATCGGTGCTTTCTCATCATGCCTTTGATCCCGGCCGCATACTTGAGCTCCTGCGAATATGCGGCCAAGATATTTCAGGGAATTCAACAGGGATTCCCTGGAATATCCTGGCCGCATATTCCCGTGAGCGCAAGTATGCGGCTGGGATCAAAGGCATGATTATAGAGCGAACTGCTTTCGAACCAAAAGTCCAAGCAGTTCGCTCATCTCTATACATTACCTGCTCGGCACCGCGGCTGTGTGTGAGGCTCCCGGCTCCCCTCTTTCCCAATCAGCCAATTCACTGAGGATATGTAACCCCATAGAACTTCACACTACCAGGATCCGCAGTGGATTTCGCAGCGTGAACTCCACTGCGGATCAGGTAAGTGTGAAGGCACCTTAAATGTCATTTGGACACTATTTTCACATTTTTTTCCTCTGTGTTTAAAATGAAGGACGTCATTTCACTGTATGGCAGACCGTCAGTGCAATGACAGCTGTTGGCACATTATTCTAGTTTAGGTGGACTAATTGGCCTTTGGGTGTGTTTTTAATTGAAAAGCCTGAACAACTAAAAAGAAAATGTCCGCTGTTTGCAATGGACGCTTGAAAATAATTGACATGATCATTATTTTGACGTCTGCATTATTTTTTATAAGATACAGAAAACAGGAATTACATGTTCACTTGGACACAGACTGAAGTAAAATGAAAATTTAAGTATGCTTGCTAATGTGTGATGTACAAAAATACTATTTTTGTGCCACCAACAATTAGGTGCAAAACACTGAATGAATAGTGCTATCACCAGCAGTAGACAGAGACCATACTTCTGTACACAGAGTGGCAAAGAATACATAGGGGAAAATTTATCAAGGGTTTTGAGCCTATTTTTAGGTGAATAATTGGATTTTTCACCCATTTTTGGTCTAAGTTCTATTTATGAACCAGTATTCGATGGGCGAATATTTTTTAGATGCGATTTTCTTTTTATCTGCCTGTTTTGAGTATTCACCCCAAAAAATCGCATAATCTGGCATTAGCACCCAATTTATCAATTGCAACTTTTTAAAAAGTCGTACAAACTGGTGTAGGCCTACGGCTGGTCAGTACCAGGTGATTGTGCTTGTGCAATTTTTGCGACTTTTTCTGTGACTTTTTTAACCTTTTCACATAGATACATTTACTATGGCAGTGCTACATTTTAATAAATCAGTTACAAGATATTGGAACAAAATATACACCAATCCTCATTAGAAGAGTCACACACATTAGACTCCTTGATTAGACCCAGATGTACACCAATGTTATATCATCTAAAGATTATTTTTGGAATAAAAAAAAATAACATAATTTAGGATTCCTTCCTAACTCTTATTGGTTTTGTTTTATTTTAGTTAATCTGTTAGTCACAGTTCAAAATGTTTGGTATTGGATTGAAATGAATTTGTCAATAAACTTTAGTATAATGCATGTTCTAAAGTAAGAACTGTTTATACACATAGATTTAAATGTTAAATCTTCAACTAAAATAGCCTGTTCTGATAGTACTGTTTATAGGCAAATAAATGTTATGTAACATTGTTAATGGTTGGACACCTGAGCCCTCCTGAAGCAGAAACATCTATTTTCATACATGTCCCCCAATCTTCTTACTCATAAAGAATCCTTTCTGTGTGTTCCGTAGTGAAATGTTCCTTCCTATCACCTAGAGCTGTAGTCTCACCTGGACCCTTGTACGGAGTGCCCCTCATGCCTCTATTTATTTAGCAAACCTGTATACTATGAACCATTACTGGCTAATTCACATTACTAATTTATTTTATATAAAGTTGTTCAACTTTTTAAATCTGGTTTATAAGATATGTGATCTTTTCATTTTTTACAGCAGGAGTATTCCAAGTTAAAATAATATATTTCCCATCAACAGGATATGGGATAAAAGTCAGATGATGGGGTCCAACCACTCAGACACACAATCCTAAAAAACAGACCCAATGGGACCCTCTTATCGAGATAGCAGGGGATCCCAGCAGTCACATCACTACAATCATGTCTTGGTTCCATAACCCACCCATTCTATTAATGACCTTGGTCACCCTCCTTTGCACCCACTCCAGCTCAGCCATGTCCTTCTTTTATACAGGTACCAAAAACTGAACCCAATATTCCATATGTGGTCTGACCGGTGATTTGTAAAGAGGCATAACTATGTTCTTATCTTTAGCATCTATACCTCTTTTGATTCATCCCTTGATTTTATTAGTCTTGGCAGCTGCTGCCTGGCACTGATCACTACAGTTGAGTTTACTATCCACCAATACAACCAAGTGCTTTTTCTAAGCAGTTTTACCCACTGTTTTATTATTTAGCACATAATTGTACAGCCCGATTGCATAACTTCATAGTTATCCACATCAAACATTACTTGGTGTTTCTCTGCCCAAGCCTCCTGCTTCCCAAAATTGTATTAACTTCTGTTCTAAACATGCTCCACTGACAGATGTAAGGACGAAATGTTGCTAATGCCCTGAAAAGGGCAATTAGTGAACTTATTTGGCCCACAGGACTTGTCTGCTCCAGTGCCCAGTACTTTCTCTACCATATTTTATGCAGGGCAGTGGTCCTGTTGCTACACATGTTTTTAGCCCTCTACCCCTTCCTACAGCCATTGTTGCGCCCATTTGGGTCCCAATTGACTTCAATGTGGTTTGGGTCTGGTCTTCCGACTTTTATTTTTCAAATTTGGCCGAAATGTGTCAGTCCCGAATTTCCATGGGTCAGACCCGAATTTCCATGGGTCTGCACATCAATACTGCTGATCCCTTACATCCTGTGGTCATGATTTCACTGCAATATGTAATCAGAGGTCACTAAGTCATTAATAGTACATTCGTTCCCTGTTATGCCAGCATATCTAGTTTACATCACTTAAGCACTTTTGTAGCACTTTTGCAATCTGACTAGCAGAACATATCTACCTAAACAATTTCAACATTATTACTTCAAAGTTCATAGGTAGGTTAAGCACTGCTATTATTTTTATACGTAATTCATGGTTTAGGTTTTCTAGGAACGAAAAGACACTTTCTGTTCAATCAAGTAATACATTTCATTGATTCGCAAAGGGACTATTTAGCTTCAGTAGCAGCAGAAGTTCAATGTCCATAGGCTTATTCTATAATACACGTTGCACCTTCTAACTGAAGCATGCATTTAAATGGTCTTATAACATAAAGGAGTGATTTTTTTTTCTTTTTTTTTATCTCTGTTTAGATAAAAAGGAAAACCTAATTCAGACATAGCTCTACCTCTATGGTAGACTAAGCTGAAAAAAATAGTTTGCTTTCCAGGCACAAAAGACATTAACTCATTAAAAAGCAGCAAGTGTTCCAAAAAATCACTAAGTAGGATGTGGAGATAAGTGATGAGCGAATACTTCTCAATCAAATAGATATTCGATCGAATAGTAAGGTATTGTAACGCCTGGACTAGTGGATCCACTGGACCGTCACCAGCGATGGCACTAACCTCACCAGGGAGCGGAGTCTAAGTGGCCGCTGGTTTTCACCAGAGCCCGCCGCAAGGCGGGATGGACTTGCTGCGGCAGGCGACCCCCAGGTCGCTACCCCTGGCTTGGTTGCTGGTGACGGCAGGCGAGGCGTGGCAGGAGCCGTAGGCAGGAGATGATACTGGCAATGGTCTGAAGGTGAGACCGCACGTGACAGGCTGAACACAGGAACTAAGGTGTAACGGGGAAGCAGGAACCAGGAACAAGGAGTGGGGACCAGGTCACGGACAGGGATCAGGAACAAGGACTAGGGACCAGGTAGCGGACAGGAATCAGGAGACAACAGGGAGCTGGGCCAAACGCTATGGGTAGCATGTAGAGGCTCCAACACCTGCAGTGGGGCAGGGCTGGAATTTATAGGGAGTGATTGTGTGCATGACCAATCAGGAGCGCACTGCCCCTTTAAATCTGAGACAGCCGGCGCGCGCGCGCCCTAGGAGGCGGGGACGCGCGCGCCGGCCGGCACAGCGACGGACAGGAGCGTGGAGAGGTGAGGCGCCCCCCGGGGCCGAAGTACCAGCAGCGCCGGGTCCCTGCCTATGGACACCGGCTGCTGCATGGGGAAGAGAGGAGTCGCGGCGGCGGCCCGGAGCACGGGACGCCGCCGCGGCCGTGACAGTACCCCCCCCCCTTTGGCCTCCCCCTCTTTCTGGCCTGTAGGAACCTCTTGATGAGATCTTGGTCCAGGATGTTAGCCTCGGGTTCCCAGGACCTCTCCTCAGGACCAAATCCTTTCCAGTCCACCAGGAAGAACCGTCTCCCTCGGAGAACCGGTTGAGGACTACTGGCTTTAAGAGGGAGACATGGAAGGCGTTCGGAATCCGCATCGTAGGAGGTAGGCGGAGTTTGTAGGTGACAGGGTTGAGGCGTTTTAGCACCGAGAAAGGACCGATGAATCGAGGACCCAACTTGTAGCTGGGAATCTTGAGTCGGACATATTTGGCCGAGAGCCAGACTTTGTCCCCAGGGAGAAAATTCATGGCGGGTCTTCTTCTCTTATCCGCCTGGTCCTTCATGCGGTCAGATGCCTTGAGCAGAGATTGTCGAGTCTGTTCCCAGATTGACTGCAGGTCAGATAACAACTCCTCCATGGCTGGGACCTCAGAGGATGGAGAGAGAGGCAGAGGAGGGCGAGGATGATGTCCATAGACCACATAGAAGGGTGACTTGCCTTTGGAGCTCGAGTCCAGATGATTGTAGGAGAACTCCGCCCATGGGAGCAGACTGGACCAGTTGTCCTGGCGAGCGGAGACGAAATGTCGAAGATAACTGCCAAGGACCTGATTGACCCTCTCCACTTGCCCATTAGTCTGGCCGAAGAGAAGTCCAGCTTCACTTGGAGTTGAGAGCAGAGAGCACGCCAGAATCTGGAGACAAATTGTGAGCCTCTGTCAGACACTATATGAAGAGGAAGACCATGAAGGCGGAAGATATGCTGAAAGAACAGCTGGGCCAGGCGAGGAGCTGATGATAATCCAGGAAGAGCCACGAAGTGGGACATCTTGGAAAAGCGGTCAGTTACAACCCAAATGACCGTGTCACCCGCAGATGGAGGTAAGTCTGTGACAAAGTCCATGCCTATATGGCACCAGGGGCGGTCTGGGACTGGCAAGGGCTGAAGTAGGCCGGCAGGTTTTTGATGGGAGGACTTGTTTCTGGCACAGATGGTACAAGACGCCACAAAGTCCTTGACATCTTGGAGTAGGCTAGGCCACCAGTAGTGGCGGGAGATCAGTTGCCCGGTCTTTAGAGCTCCCGGATGCCCGGCCACCATAGAGGAATGACCCCATTTCAAGATGCGTTTACGGAGTGCGGGGCGCACATAAGTCTTACCGGGAGGCAATCTCTGCAGAGTAGAAGTAGCAACAGGTACTAGGCGATCGGGAGGAATTATGTGACGAGGAGGTTCCTCTTGCCCCATGACATCGGATGCTCGGGATAACGCATCGGCCTTTATATTCTTCTCGGCTGGACGGAAATGAATGGTGAAGTTGAACCGAGAGAAGAAGAGGGACCACCTGGCCTGCCGGGGATTGAGGCGTTGAGCCGATTGGAGGTAGAGGAGGTTCTTGTGGTCCGTGTAGATGTTAACGGAATGTCTAGCCCCCTCTAGGAGATGACGCCACTCCTCCAGTGCCAACTTGATAGCCAGGAGTTCACGATCTCCAATAGTATAGTTCCTCTCGGCCGGGGAAAAAGTTTTAGAAAAGAACCCGCAGGTTCTGATCTTGCCTGATGTGTCCCTTTGCGAGAGGACGGCTCCTGCGCCCACAGAAGAAGCATCAACTTCAAGAGAAAACGGCTTGGAGATATCCGGCAAACTAGAGCAGGAGCGGAGGCAAAGGCAGACTTTAGGCTATTGAAGGCTTGTTCGGCCTCTGGAGGCCAGCGTTTGGGATCTGCCCTCTTCTTTGTGAGAGCCACTATGGGTGCTACCAGGGTAGAGAAGTGAGGGATGAATTGCCGGTAGTAGTTGGCAAATCCAAGGAATCGTTGGATAGCTCTAAGTCCCTCAGGGCGCGGCCATTGGAGAACAGCTGAGAGCTTGGCAGGATCCATCTGTAGGCCCTGGTCGGAGACAATGTACCCAAGAAACGGCAGGCTGCGTTGATGGAAAACGCACTTCTCCAGCTTGGCATATAAACGGTTGGCCCGTAATCTTCGTAGAACCTGCCGTACATGGGACACGTGGGTCTGCGGGTCGTGGGAGAAGACCAGGATGTCGTCAAGATAGACAATGACGCAGACATAGAGGAGGTCGCGGAATATATCATTCACGAATTCCTGGAAGACCGCTGGGGCGTTGCATAGGCCGAATGGCATGACCAGATATTCGTAGTGCCCATCCCTGGTGTTGAAAGCGGTCTTACATTCGTCTCCTTCACGAATTCGGATCAGGTTATACGCTCCCCTCAGATCCAGCTTAGAGAAGATCCTAGCTCCACGGAGACGGTCGAATAGTTCGGGGATTAGCGGAAGAGGATAGCGGTTCTTGACAGTCACCTTATTTAAGCCCCGGTAGTCTATGCATGGGCGGAGGGAACCGTCCTTCTGCACAAAGAAAAATCCAGCGCCAGCAGGAGACGTGGATTTACGAATGAAGCCCTTCTGTAAGGATGTAGGAGGACATGGCTTCCGTCTCGGGCACCGAGAGAGGGTATACTCGACCACGTGGAGGAGAAGTTCCTGGAAGAAGGTCTATAGGGCAATCATAGGGCCAATGAGGTGGTAGAGAGTCCGCCTCCTTGGCCGAAAAAACATCAACGAAGTCATGGTATTCCTGCGGTAGTCCCGAATGAGGCTTGGCGTCAGCAGGTGACCTCGTAGCGCACTTGGGTTGAGGAGGTCTCAGACACCTATTTGGACAGTCCTGGCCCCAGCTGAGAACCTCCCCAGTTCTCCAGTCCAGCTTAGGGGTATGTAGTTGCAGCCAAGGGAGACCCAACAGGATGTTGGAAGAGGAATGGCGCAAAACGTAGAAGGAGATCCTCTCCTGATGTAAGGCGCCCACCTGGAGGACTAGGGGTTCCGTCTGGCAGTGCACAGCTTCGGAAAGAATCTCGCCCGTGACCGAAGAGATAGACCGGGGTTGGGTTAGCTGTATCACGGGTAGCCGCCATCTTTGGACCAACGAAGCAGAAATGAAACTGCCAGCAGCGCCAGAGTCGATAAGGGCAGTAGTCTGGAGAACTTGCTCTGTGGGTGTCTGGATGGAGACTGGCATAGTCAACCTTGGAGAGGTGGCATTCACACCTAGGGAGGCCTCTCCCACCGGACCTAGGTGCGAGCGTTTCCCGGACGCTGAGGACGTTGGGGACATCTCTGCCGGTAGTGATCAGCGCCACCGCAATAGAGACAGAGATTCAGCTCCATTCGACGGGCTCTCTCATCAGTCGTCAGGCGAGCTCGTTCCACCTGCATGGGGACTTCTGGAGACGACTGGGGCATAGGAGCAACGGGACTCTGGAACACCGGTGCCAGCCAAGGATGGCGACGGGGCAGGCTCAGTCGTTGTTCCTGCCGGACCTCCTCCTCTCTCTCGGAAAACCGGTTGTCGACTCTGGTAGCCAGTAGGATAAGATCGTTCAGAGATGTAGGGAGGTCGCGGGCGGAGAGCACGTCTTTCACTCGACTGGATAGGCCCTTCTTGAAGGTGGCTAATAGGGCGGCCTCGTTCCAGTCCAATTCAGCTGCCAGGGTGCGGAACTGGATGGCATAGTCACCAACAGAGGAGCTCCCTTGAGAGAGGTTGAGAAGAGCAGTCTCAGCTGAAGTAGCACGGGCAGGTTCCTCAAAGACGGAGCGAAACTCGGCCAGGAAGGCCCGGAGATTGGCAGCAACAGGATCATCACGGTCCCACAGTGGCGTGGCCCAGGCCAGAGCTCTACCCTCCAATAGGCTGATGATGAAAGCCACTTTAGAGCGCTCGGTGGGAAACTGACTACTTAAAAGTTCAATATGCATTGTGCATTGAGTCAGGAATCCCCTGCACAACTTGGGATCGCCTCCATATTTACTCGGGAGGGCCAATCGAAGTCTCGAGGTGGCTGCAGGTGGTGGTGGGCGCTGGGCTGTAGTATGCTGCTGTAGGGCGGCAGTCAATTGCTGGATTTGCTGCGACTGTTGCTGGATCTGTTGAGCCTGTTGAGCGACCACTCTGGCTACGTCACGGAGATCAGGCACCTCGCCGGGATCCATGGTTGGAGCCTACTGTAACGCCTGGACTAGTGGATCCACTGGACCGTCACCAGCGATGGCACTAACCTCACCAGGGAGCGGAGTCTAAGGGGCCGCTGGTTTTCACCAGAGCCCGCCGCAAGGCGAGATGGACTTGCTGCGGCAGGCGACCCCCAGGTCGCTACCCCTGGCTTGGTTGCTGGTGACGGCAGGCGAGGCGTGGCAGGAGCCGTAGGCAGATGATACTGGCAATGGTCTGAAGGTGAGACCGCACGTGACAGGCTGAACACAGGAACTAAGGTGTAACGGGGAAGCAGGAACCAGGAACAAGGAGTGGGGACCAGGTCGCGGACAGGGATCAGGAACAAGGACTAGGGACCAGGTAGCGGACAGGAATCAGGAGACAACAGGGAGCTGGGCCAAACGCTATGGGTAGCATGTAGAGGCTCCAACACCTGCAGTGGGGCAGGGCTGGAATTTATAGGGAGTGATTGTGTGCATGACCAATCAGGAGCGCACTGCCCCTTTAAATCTGAGACAGCCGGCGCGCGCGCGCCCTAGGAGTCGGGGACGAGCGCGCCGGCCGGCACAGCGACGGACAGGAGCGTGGAGAGGTGAGGCGCCCCCTGGGGCCGAAGTAACAGCAGCGCCGGGTCCCTGCCTATGGACACCGGCTGCTACATGGGGAAGAGAGGAGTCGCGGCGGCGGCCCGGAGCACGGGGCGCCGCCGCGGCCGTGACAGGTATTCGATCATATTGAATATTATCGAATAGTTTGCAGAATATTCGATAAATATTCGATGAGTGTTCAAATCCCCCTTCTTCCCTGATTTTTCCCAGTTTTTTTAGCCAATCAACATGCAGGGAGGCTGCCACAGCCCCTTGGTGTACGTAGCATTGCGAAAAACGAGAATAACAATGATTGGATGGCATAGTCACATGACCCAATAACATATATGTGTGTTCATCCAGTGCTACGTGCTGCTACATCATACATAAATACAAAGGGTAGTGCAAGCACTCTGCTCACCAAGTGCTTTGTGCTGCTGATACGTGCTAGACTGCTAGATCTATAAAAAAAAGAGTAGTACGTGTGTTCATCCAGTGCTACGTGCTGCTACGTCATACATAAATACACAGGGTGGTACAAGCAGGCTGCTGTGCTACTTACTATAAGGCACTCTGTTTACCAAGTGCTACGTGCTACATAATACAGCCGTCCAGCTTTACCTATAAAATATTCATAGACTCTTTAATAACCAGGTAATTCACCTGTATAACATCGACTAGTGACTTTATTACCAGTGCTTCCCCTGCTGTCCCAGTTGCATTCCAGTGGTGTTGGCATAATTTCCTGAGGTGTCATTGTGGACTTGGTGAACCTCCAAGTGGTCGAATAGATGTTTTTCAATAAACAAATACTTGTTCCCATAGACTTTAATGGGATCGAATATGTAATCGAATAGTCGAATATCAGGGAGATATTTGAACAAATATTGAATATTCGAATATTTCACTATTTGCTCATCACTAGTGGAGATATAAGCCATAAAGACTACAGAGTCAGACAGGAGAAAGCCCAGATTATATAACCAGACTACTGTGCAGCAACCAACATTTTATTGCATATTCAGAACCGGTAGCCAGTCAGCCTTCCAAAAATTATACCAGACCTAGCATGGCAGTGAGCACACAGAGAACCATTAAAAGTGAGTGAGGAAGCAAGTGAGCCTCCCCAAAATTAGGCCAGACACTGCATGGCATTGAGCACACAGAGAACTCCCGGGAGCAGCAGTAGCCAACATGGAGGCCAGGCAGTAGCAACAGTAACCAACATGGAGGCCAGGCAGGAGCAACAGTAACCAACATGGAGGCCAGGCAGGAGCAACAGTAATCAACATGGAGGCCAGGCAGAATCAGCAGTAGCCAACATGGAGGCAAGGGCAGGCACAGCAGTAGTCAACATGGATGCCAGTTAAGGCCCAGCAGTAGCCAACAAGTAGCCTTCTACCCCCAGCACCCTTTTGATCTTCAATTGGACTGTAGCAGTTGGGTTAACATTCTATTGGAAGTTCTATTCAGGTGTACTACAAATCCCAGCAATACAGTGTAGTACCCACTAGTTTAGGGGGGCTGTACGGTACAATGTGTTAGTGGCTGGACCTAGATACACACTCTGTGATACCCCCTTACAATGAGCAGTGAAGTTTTATGCAGGTGTACTACAAATCCCAGCAATACAGTGTAGTACCCACTAGTTTAGGGGGGGCTGTACGGTACAATATGGTAGTGGCTGGACCTAGATACACACTCTGTGATACCCCCTTACAATGAGCAGTAAAGTTTTATGCAGGTGTACTACAAATCCCAGCAATACAGTGTAGTACCCACTAGTTTAGGGGGGGGGGTGTACGGTACAATCTGGTAGTGGCTGGACCTAGACACAAGCTATGATACCCCCTTACAATGAGCAGTGATGTTTTATGCAGGTGTAATACAAATCACTGCAATACAGTGTAGTACCCACTAGTTTAGGGGGGCTGTACGGTACAATGTGGTAGTGGCTGGACCTAGATACACGCTTTGATACCCCCTTACAATGAGCAGTGAAGTTTTATGCAGGTGTACTACAAATCCCAGCAATACAGTGTAGTACCCACTAGTTTAGGGGGGGCTGTACGGTACAATCTGGTAGTGGCTGGACCTAGACACACTCTCTGACACCCCCGTCCAATGAGCAGTGAAGTTCTATGCAGGTGTACTACAAATCCCAGCAATCCAATGTAGTACAGCAGCACCACCAGCCCCAATAATCAAAAAAGAGTACACTGAGCACTTCTTAGGGGTCTGTATGCAACACCTAATGCCCCCAGTGTGCTGCTGAAATCGTGGTAGCAGCACTGCAAGTCCCAGCCAGCAGTCTGTAGTAATACTATTAAAAAACTATTTGAAGCCCTGAAAAGGGTTGTTTGTTTATATTGCTAGTATTCCCTGCCTACTGGAACCCTAAATCCTACACTGACACTCTCCCTGAGAAGCAGCAGCTCTGTCCCTGATCTCTTCCAGCACACGTCTGAAGCGAGTACGGCTGCGCGTTTTATATGGCAGGGTCATCTGATCTGGCCAACCAATCGCTACTATCGACATGTATGGGTCCCACGTGATCGCAGGATGTACCAAAGAGTCTCCTGCATGTTTATTGGCTGAGAAATAGCGCCCAAACTTACAGGAAATGGATGATGAGATTTTCTCAAGTATCGCGAGATGCTCGTCCGAGTAACCAGTACCATCGAGTACCCTAATACTCGATCGAGTACCAAGCTCGGACGAGCATGCTCGCGCATCACTAATCTACACCTTACACTACATTACAGGTTTACACAAGGCGCCATCATCTGTATTTTTCCTTTTTCACGCCTTTGCTTGTCAGTGTATGTTGCTGGATATAGGTGAATGCTTTTGATATGGCCAGAATAAAAGATTACTTCCTACAAGAGTTACCGTAGCTCCAGTCCAGCTGAGATTTAGATGAGCATACTTTCTGAGCTTGTAGTTTAATTAGAGAATCAGAGACACATATTAGACCGCCCTCACTCCAAAAATGAATTTGGAAATCTCAGTGGTGAGTCCAAGAGTCCCTTTAGGAGTCAGCAAAGTTGGAATAATTAATTTGTTCCAAGGAACGAATAGCTGTTGCATTATTTATAAATTCTAGTACACATTCCTTACAAGTTTCATCTTAGATGTTTAAAAGGGGTTCTGCCATAAAATGGTTAAAAAAAATGTTTTAGCCTATTTCTTAAGCCTTATTGCAATTGCAATTGCAACTGCAATTGCGGACAGATCGTAGGATGAATGTTATTAAGTGGCTCCATTTATACATTTCAAGATCCGTTTCAAGTCCGCTCAGATCCCGCATCTGTCACTGAGTGGCTGAGCTGACCTGAGACGTATCATCTCGGGCCCGCGTCAGACACCCGGAAGCGCCCGGGAACCGGCCACCGGAGCGCCGCGATGCGGGACCCGCCGCTGGTACCGGGGAGGTGAGTGGATGTCTTTTCCCTCGGCCACCTCCTCCCCAGTCCCAGCAAAAAAATGCCCCCCCGCTGGAGTACCCCTTTAATGTAGTGAAGCACAGAGCACTACTGATGCACATTAGTGGTGCAGTCCACAGCTGGTGGTCCATGGTGGCAGGCTGCACTACAGACATGTAAAACACCAAAAGATTATCTGACAGATTTTTGTAAGCCAAAGACAGGAATGGACTATAAACAGAGATCTGGTCATAAAGGAAAGACTTAGATTTCTCCTCTTTTCAAATCCATTCCTGGCTTTGGCTTAAAAAAATCTGTCAGAAAATCTGTTGATGTAATAAGGCCCTGAGTCTCTCTGCTTCTCTGGTATCTCCCTGTCTGTGGGCTCAGTGTGAACCATGTGACCAGGATGCCTCTGTATTTCCCAGTAGTACATTGCAGTCTGGCTTTTGTTACCATAGATACCAGATCTATAGTAACATCTTCCATTGATCTAACTTGCACCTGGGTTCATATTAGATAGAAAGATACATATTAAATAGAAAAATAATCTATAGGTAAATAGATAATCTTCATAACTATTATCTATTTATCTATCTATCTATCTCTTATCTATCTAGCTAGTTTTATGACTGAAATGGATAGATAGATAGATAGATAGATAGATAGATAGATAGATAGATAGATAGATAGATAGAACAGAGAAAAGCCGCACATCCAGAAACAAACGAGTGGGTGCTGACGAAGAGAGTCCCTTGGCCGGGGATCGCAAACACAGTCAACAAAAAATCTGCAGCACTCCAACATATGATAAGAAGGTTTATTCCATCAACACAGGTACAAAAATTAGCAACGTTTCAACTCTCTAACAGTCATTCTCGGTTAAAGAGTTGGAACGTCGCTAATTTTTGTACCTGTGTTGATGGAATAAACCTTCTTATCATATGTTGGAGTGCTGCGGATTTTATGTGGACTAGATAGATAGATAGATGAATAGATAGATAATGAATCTATCCATCTCATATCTACTCTATCTGTGTATGCTATATCTGTCATAAAGCTAAATAATCGTACATCTTTCTATTATTTATCTATCTATAGGATGGATGGATAGATAGATATTGAATATAAAGATGTACGCATATGAGATAGCTATCTACAAAAGACATCACAGATAACATCATCAATCTGATTACATCATCAATGCCATCACTAATTAAATAATTGATGACATCATCTCTCTGAAGACAACATTGATCATATCAATGATGACATCATTGGTTTGATTGCATCATCAATGACATTTATAATGTCATCATCGATCTGATGATCTGATTATCTTTGACATCACTGATGAAATCATCCATCTGATGGCATCATCAAATACATCACTGATTACATCATTGATGACATCATCGATCTGGTGATATAATCGATTACATCACTGATTACATCACCAATTATATCATCAAAGGCATCAAGCATTGATCTAATGACAACATCTAGGACATCACTGATGACATCACTAATAGCAGATTGATTATGTTATCATCAATCTGATGATGTCATTATCAACAACATCAATGTTGACATCATCAATCTGATGACAACTGATGACTTCATCGATCTGATGACACTAATGACATCACTGACATCATCACTGACACACTAATGACATCATCAATGACATTACTGATCTGATGACATCATTGATCTAATAACAACATCAATGACATCAATGATGAACTCATCAATTTGATAACCTCATCAATGACATAAATATTATCATCATCAATCTGATGACATGATCAATGACATCACTGATGACATCATCGGTTTAATTACATCATTGTTTTAACCCTTTAAGGACATGGCCCATTTTCGTTTTTACGTTTTCGGTTTTTCCTCCTTGTGTTTAAAAGGTCATAGCACTTGCATTTTTCCACCTAGAAACCCACATGACCCCTTATTTTTTGCGTCACTAATTGTACTTTGCAATTACAGGCTGAATTTCTGCATAAAGTACACTGCGAAACCAGAAAAAAATTCGAAGTGTGGTGAAATTGAAAAAAAAAACGCATTTCTTTTATTTGGGGGAAATGTGTTTTTACGCCATTCACCCTGGGGTAAAACTGACTTGTTATGCATGTTCCTCAAGTCGTTACGATTAAAACGATATATAACATGTATAACTTATATTGTATCTGATGGCCTGTAAAAAATTCAAACCGTTGTTAACCAATATACGTTCCTTAAAATCGCTCCATTCCCAGGGTTATAGCACTTTTATCCTTTGGTCTATGGGGCTGTGTAAGGTGTCATTTTTTGCGCCATGATGTGATCTTTCTATCGGTACCTTGATTGCCCATATACGTCTTTTTGATCGCTTTATATTACATTTTTTCTGGATTTGATGCGACCAAAAATGCGCAATTTTGCACTTTGGGATTTTTTTGCGCTGACGCCGTTTACCGTACGAGATCAGGAATGTGATTAATTAATAGTTCGGGCGATTACGCACGCGGCGATAGCAAACATGTTTATTTATTTATTTATTTGTTTACTTTTATTTAAAACCTGGGAAAAGGGGGGTGATTCAGACTTTTATTAGGGGAGGGGGCTTTTTACTATTAACAACACTTTTTTTTTTTTTTTTACACATATACTAGAAGCCCCCCTGGGGGACTTCTAGTATATACACTTTGATCTCTCATTGAGATCTCTGCAGCATAGATATGCTGCAGAGATCCATGAGATCGGCACTCGTTTGCTTTCGGCTGCTGCAGCCGAATACAAACGAGTGCCGAGCCGAGGACGGCGCCATCTTGGACGCGTCCCCGGCCGGCATCAGTAACGGAGATCGCTCCTCCGGGACAAGGTCCCGGAGGAGCGATCTCCCCCACTAGACACCAGGGAAACGTTGCCTCCGGTAATCGGAGGCAGCTGTCAACTTTGACAGCTGCCTCCGATTAGCTAATTAGCGGGCACGGCGATCAGACCGTGCCCGCTAATAGCGGCGGTCCCGGGCTACACGCGGCACCCGGGATCGCGGCACTTCAAAGCGGGGCCGCCGCGCGGCCCCGCTTTGAAGTGCAAGTGAGGACATAGGACGTACCGGTACGTCCTATGTCCTTAAGAGGTTAAAGCATCATCAATAACCTCACTGATGCTAATGGCATCATGAATGACATCACTGATGATCTGATGACATCACTGCTGAAAATATATATCCGATAACAACATTGACAACATCACTGATGACATTATTGGTTAATTGACATTGTTTTAAAGCATCATCAATGACATCACTGATGCCGATAACATCATGAATGACGCCATCAATCCGTGGTAAATATATCTTATTTTTCCCTTACCAATGTACATTTAAAATTACTATCTAAAGGACTGAGCTTTTGTCCTAGCTCTAAACCAAACTGGTTCGCGCTAAATCTTGATTAGCAGACTGATAAAAAATAATTAATTTGGCTGTGTGGTTCAACCAGGCTCCGATGCCAACTGTTAGTGTGGATAATACACCTATTAACAAAGCACTAGATTTAAAATTTTTGGGACTGAGACTCCCCCCCCCCCCTCGACATTACCAGCACCTGTGAAGACGTTTCAGACCTTGGTTAAAAAAGATCTGGAGAAGGTTCGTAGTGAGATGTCGGCAGATGTATATTTTCGGCCCAATTTAACTGTGGAAGAGTGAGAATGTTTGAATGCCCTGAATCATGACCACGATCTGGTTATCAAACCCGCCGAAAAGGGGGGGCGCAATTGTGGTCATGGATTAGATAGCGGAAAAGATATGTACAATTTCCAAAAATGCCATTGCTATATTTCCTACCAAAGATCCATAAAAATGTCAGCAATCCGCCGGGAAGACCTATTGTCTCCGGACAGGGATCTATTTTGAGTAACATTTCTATCTACCTTGACAAAGTCTTGCGCCCTCTAGTGGTTATAGCTAAATTGTATATACAGGATACTACCTATTTTTTAAATAATTTGAAAGAAGTTTTGATACCTGAGGGAGCAATTTTAGTTACTTCAGACATTGTGAGCTTGTACACTTCAATCGAGCAAGAGATGGGGTTAGCTGCTGTAGCATCATATTTACTTAAACTGAATCTGAAGAAGTCGACTTTGTAATGTGTCTGCTAAATCTAATGTTATCTAACAATTACCAACAACAATACAATTTTTTTTTACAGAAGTACGGCGTGGTGATGGGCACGAATGTCGCGCCCACCTACGCTAATTTGGTGGTAACTTATCTTGAAGAGCATGTCATCGGTGGAACACTCCAGTACCATAATGTCTTGGTCTGGTGGTGTTTCATTGATGACGTGTTCCTCATCTGGAAGGCCTACAGACATTTGTCCAACATCTCAACACCATTGACAGAACAATTAAGTTCACCATGACTTCCTCTAGTGACAACATACACTATCTAGATCTTGCTCTCACACATGTAGGTAACAAATTAATTACAAACATACATAGAAAGGAGACAGACTGCAATACAATGCTGCATTACACAAGCTGTCATCCCACAAAAATGAAACGAGATGAAATGAAATGAGACGCTGTGAGCACGCCGTATTATTGACCAACAGGATGAGACAGCACAGTCACAAATATGGCAATGAAATTTCAGAAGAGGGGTTACCCTGTGTCTGTACTTAACACCTTTAGGCTGGGTTTACACTACGTATATTTCAGTCAGTATTGTGGTCCTCATATTGCAACCAAAACCAGGAGTGGATTAAAAACACAGAAAGGATCTGTTCACACAATGTTGAAATTGAGTGGATGGCGGCCATATAACAGTAAATAACGGCCATTATTTCAATATAACAGCCGTTGTTCTAAAATAACAGCAAATATTTGCCATTAAATGGCAGCCATCCACTCAATTTCAACATTGTGTGAACAGAGCCTTTCTGTGTTTTCAATCCACTCCTGGTTTTGGTTGCAATATGAGGACCACAATACTGACTGAAATATACATAGTGTGAACCCAGCCTTAAAGGAAAAGTGAAGAGGGTCACTAGAGATGAACTACTAGTGAAAAAAAACACACATCATGTCATGAATGTGCCTGGGATAAACTCCGTGCGCCCCTTAGCTCGTGCTGTGCGGCTGAGATGGCGCTGATATTTAGTGTTTTGTATGTTTCGTGCAGTAGCCTGAACCCTGTCTGAACACTGGCCTATTTCTATCATGATGTTCAGCCCCACCCGTCTGCTGTGCACTCTGGCTATTAAGAAGTTACACTGCTGCCAGTTCTGAACCACAGGTGATTCTGTTTGGAACCAGGAGCCTTGTCCAATAGGGGCTGTGAGTTTCTTCTTATTCCCTATAAGTGTTTGGCTGAGGCTCATTCTGGTGCCGGTTATTGAGCTTGTCTCAGCCTGCTTCTGCCTCTGTTTAGTTCTCTGTTTATTCTGACTATTTTTGCCTTGTATTCTGACTATCCCTGCTTGCTGCCTGCCCCTGACCATATTGCCTGTTTATTGACCTTGCTTGTTGGATTGTGTTTTTGTACTGCGCTGCCCGATTGTTGTGACCCGGACTGTCGACCATTCTTTATTGTGTTTTGTCTGTCTGTCTTGTCTTTGTGTCCCACCAAGCCAGTACAGAGACCGCCACCAAGTTGCCCGCCGCCATCTTAGGGCGGATTGCGGCAAGCAGGTAGGGACAGTGGGCGGGGTTCAGCGTCATGGCTCACTGTCTTGTATTGTCCTGCTGTCCGGTTCCTGACACAGCACTCAGACAAAATGCATACCTTTTGAGTCTACATTCACACCTTGGTCTTACAAAATATGTAGAATAGTCCAAAAACATTGGAAAATACTGAGAGATGCATATCCACAAATCCTTGAACTACAAACACCTTTATTACTATCATACAGACGGCGTTGTAATTTGAGAGACAAACTAGTGAAATCTGACATTTGCATAAAAAGAGGTACCAGCCACAGGTTTCCCAAAACTAGGGTGCTACCCTTGTGTAGGCTGTACTACCTGCAAACAATTGGTAAAAGGTCCGATCTTTATACATCCACATACTAAACTAAAATACAGGATAAAACAATATTTGACATGTACCACGGATTACATCGTATAAGTGTTGTGGTGCCCCTGCTTGAAGGTGTATGTGGGGGAGACAATTAATGACTTGAGAACACGTTTTACACAGCATAGGTACACAGTAAGGAAAAATCGTATGGACTTACCTGTATCTAAGCACTGCACTGACATGGGTCATAATGAGAGGGAACTAAAAGTGATGGTAATTGACAGATTTCCACCCCTGAAATATGGGGTAATAGACAAATGTTATTAAAGAAAAAAGAACTGGAATGGATTTACAAGTTGGATGCATTGGGTCTTCTACTTCTTGCCCATAGACTGTCTTAACATGTTATGCAGGGTGTCATCTATATCATCCAATGCCCATGTTCAGAGCAGTATATTGGGCGCACTAAACGTCAACTCAAAACCCGTATACATGAGCATTTTTATAATTTACAGAAACGCAATGAAGAACACCCACTATCCACTCACTTTAAACAATACCATAATAGTGACATCTGATGGAGTAATTTATCTATGTAACATCTATATATGGTTAACCAATAATTTCACTAGTACCTCTGATGTAAGATAGCATGAGGAGGGGGTCTTGGTTACAGTATGCACACGAGTTACAAGTTACTGTCTCATCTGATTATTGTTTGTACTTAGTTTGTTGAATCCAGCTGGTTTGTTTAATAAGTTTTAGATGTTTGCATTGTCATCTATGTGATGCTGGGAGGATCAGTTTTTATTCCATTGATAGGGATTAGGTATGAGTCAGAAATTTACACTAACAGCACATCAGGAAGTTTCTACACAGTGCATGTGGTCAGTATGTACAGGTCGGTATGTACTATGTGCAGGTCGGTATGTAAAGGTCGGTATGTACAGGTATACATCTATCAGACAGCCTTTAGTTCTAAGGACACTGATGTGAACATTCGCAGAGATACCATGAGACATCTATACAAAAGTGGTTACACATATCTTGTTTTTGCCTTTTCTGGTGAACGGTTGTGCCCTGCCCTTCAGAAGGGTATAGTAGCTGGAGAAGGTGAAGCTTAGAGGTGTGAAGTGAAATTATGGTTAAGAGGAGGAAAATGATGGAGTAATTTATCTATGTAACATCTATATATGGTTAACCAATAATTTCACTAGTACCTCTGATGTAAGATAGCATGAGGAGGGGGTCTTGGTTACAGTATGCACACGACACGGGTTTTCTCACTAGGATCAGCATATGTCTTAGGCTAAAGATATACTATGCCATGAGCTAAAACCCATTACTATGTACGATTTCTTGGCTACCATATTAGGCATTACCATACATTGTCTTCTTCTAACCTATCTATGTATATGTTTAATGTTATTGGTCAACTCGTTGGAACATGCTCAGAGAGTTGGTCAAGCTTTGCTATAAAGTGGACTCACTCCACCATGGAGTGAGGCATTTTCATACCACTGGTGTATGGCTGTGTCTACTCATTCTGGCCAGACATTCTCCCTTTCCCCTTACTTGGGAGGTTCGCAATTTGAAGCTCACAGACAAAGTGACCTGGGAGATCTATTTTGAGGTATCAGTCGAAATTGCTCTAATATTTTGGAGGGGGCACCTGGATATTCCAATAGCGTACCTGAAGACGATCGCAGACGGAGCCCTGATATAAGACAACCGGGAACAGCATAAAAGCATGCAGGTAAGATCCTTTGAAATCTTACAATGTGCTTTTCCCGCTTGTTCATATCATAGTTCCAGGTATTGTCTTTTTGTTCTGCTTTGGGATATGAAAATACCTTTGTCTGTGCAGTTTGGTATAAATGCTGTATAGTGATTGAATGAGTGAATGCTGTAAAGTGGATGCTGTAAAAATGGGCAGTAACAAGGAGTAGATGATAGGACTCAGATGAGTTAGTTGGAAATTATTGGTGTGTTAGACAGTTTATAGATAAGTTTGGTAACAGTTCACAACCCATTGGGTTGGGGGGATAGAAGGTCAGCGCAGTCGGGATATTTATAAGAACTAGAATCCGCGGGTCTTAGCGGGGGCAAAGCATTAGCTTTGGGGTACGTAGCCTTATACGGTTACGGGGGTAGCCTCAACGTAAAGTTACGTGGTAATACGTAAGGTTTTACAAGGGAGGTTACGGGGTTTTAAGGGGCTTGATCAACCTCTTTGTAGTTAACTATGGGCGCACATAGTTACACGGGTGTCCAATATGGACGGGCCATCCTCAGGAAAGGATGGGGGTTTGACTGTGGCTGAGGTAGTAAGGAAGGAAATTTGAGAAGGGGCAATAGAAGATCTTGGAAAGATACCAAAAGAAAGATGTTAGAAATGGAACGGTGCAAGAATTTTAGTGATGAGAAAGGAAAGAAGTGGCATGATTGGCATGAGGACGGTTGTGGCATGGAGATGTGTATGTCTGTGTGAGAGAAGTCTGTGCTCAGTGAGAATTTGCAGAATGCAGTGTGGGGATTGTAGTTCCAGTAATGAATGGATGAGAGGGATGTGTGTTTCTGCTGATGTGGGGAATTGGAACCAGATACTCAGTATGGTATGAATGGAATGTGCTGGTGTCCTGTTCTCCACTTGGGACAGTTGTGTTGGTGTTTGTTTGTTTGTTTGTTAACAGTGATGGTTTGGTTTGAGTAGATGACTGAAGCTTCTTTTAAATTGGTTTATATCAAAAGAAATCCAGGTGGTATTAGGTGTATACACATTATTCGGGTTAAAAAAAAAATGAATAATTCTAATCAAACAATGATGAGTTTTGTTTTTTATTACAGTTATATGACATTGAGAAAGCCTTGTATGAAGAAATGCCATTGACTATCTGCTTATATCTTAGGAATAAGAAAAAGGTACATTTGGCCAGGAAAATAGAATATGGTATAACTGTATAATTGATAAAACAATTTCTGTTTGGTAAATGACACATTTTGAGTATAATAATGCGCATTGTGATTTCATTTTTTTAAATGAGCTCTCTATATATATATATGTTATTTTTGTGTGTAGCTGTCTGATGTGATGGGCCCTTGTGTGTCTTGTCTTTGTTTTATCTCTCTGTAATAAACTTCAGTAGCAGCTAAGATGACCAGTCAACACTTTAATGGTCAATAAGTGACTGGATAGGAAACCACTGTACAATTTACCCAGATCAGGGGGGGGGGGGGGGGGTGACATAGAGAGGTGGGAGGAGAAAGGTGGGACATGGAAGGGAGAGTGACAGCCCCTTTACCCCTCCTGAACAGAGACTGTGTGACGTAACATGGAAAAGAAACAAAACAGAACTCTGACCGACTTGTCTATGAACATATGTTCTTGGTGTATGTACATACAGTGTACTTGATATGTTGATAGGTTGCATTTATTTGGGTAACAATAATTTGAGTTACTAATAGGATGATATTTGCATTTTTATATTACAAGATCAATTTGAATACATAATAACATGAACCTTCGTCTTATTAGGTGGGCTATCCTCAGATCATGTATGTGCTAACCATACAAAGCTAGGAGTACATGAATTAGCTAATAATGGTGGAAAAATCATTAAAGGAGAAGTCTGGCCAAAATTAATTTTTGATATGTTGTTACTTATGAAAAGTTATACAAATTTCTAATGTACATTAATTATGGGAAATGCACATATAGGGCTATTTCCCTTAATTTAGTAGATCAGGAAGTGTTAGAAATATCTCTGAAGAAGTGACGTCACGACCCAGGGTGTAATTCCTATGGAGTGTCCAGCAGGGGGCGCTCTCTATATAGAAGTCTATGGGACTTTATTGTTTCTATGGGTTTCTATGTAATGTAATGTAATGTAGTGTACAGTGCTTTATTGAATGAGTACATCTATGGAATACTTTGGGGAGCAAGTGTCCTTGCTCCCCAAAGTATTGCATAAATGTATTCATTCAATACATTCAATACACAGTAAGCCCGCCGATCCGCCGCATTTCCGCCGCATTCCCGCCGATCCGCCACACGCTGATCCGCCGCATTCCCGCCGATCCGGACCGTATACATTGAACTACAGCTCCCATCATCTGCTTCTAGTATGAACAGGTGATGGGAGCTGTAGTTGGGTAAGGGATATGACATGCCGCCGGGCGCCGGGGGGAGCCGCTCAGTACACAGGAGCGCTCCCCCCTCCTCCTCCTTCCGGGATAACTTCCGCCTATAGCACTGCTGAGTCCCTGCCTGGCCGCCGCTCTCCGCTCTCCCCCCATACATACCGGCTCCCGATGCATCCTGGTGTCCGCGCTGATGCCGGGAGCCGGTATATGTGAGCGGAGAGCGGCGGCCAGGCAGGGACTCAGCATTGGTATAGGCGGAAGTTATCCCGGAAGGAGGAGGAGGAGGGGGGAGCGCTCCTGTGTACTGAGCGGCTCCCCCCTGCGCCCGGCGGCATGTCATATCCATTACCCAACTACAGCTCCCATCACCTGTTCATACTAGAAGCAGATGATGGGGGCTGTAGTTCAATGTATATGGTCCGGATCGGCGGGAATGCGGCGGATCAGCGTGTGGCGGATCGGCGGGAATGCGGCGGAAATGCGGCGGATCGGCGGGCTTACTATGTATTGAATGAATACATTTATGCAATACTTTGGGGAGCAAGGACACTTGCTCCCCAAAGTATTCCATAGATGTATTCATTCAATAAAGCACTGTACACTACATTACATTACATTACATAGAAACCCATAGAAACAATAAAGTCCCATAGACTTCTATATAGAGAGCGCCCCCTGCTGGACACTCCATAGGAATTACACCCTGGGTCGTGACGTCACTTCTTCAGAGATATTTCTAACACTTCCTGATCTACTAAATTAAGGGAAATAGCTCTATATGTGCATTTCCCATAATTAATGTACATTAGAAATTTGTATAACTTTTCATAAGTAACAACATATCAAAAATTAATTTTGGCCGGACTTCTCCTTTAATAATGAAGATTTTTAAGTCTTTTAGATTGTTCCAGTTTTATAAAGAGATACAGCCCAGGATATGCTGTGACCATGGGGAATGCAGTGATACTACACCAACCACTCCCATCTAAAGGTGGAGATGAAGGTACTCTCTGAGATGTGTAAGATGGCTGAAGACTATAAATGTCTATATAGAGTACAGGTACACATTTTGAGATTGTCCACAGTTATGGGACTATTTGGCAGAGCAGAGACTTTGTTGAGTCCTTGGGTGAACCAACCAAAGTGCAGAGTTATATTTCATCTGTTTAAGCCTCAGAGGTGCCAGAGATGACGGCCATTATAACAATTCAGGCTGACATAAAGAACATATGAGAAGCCAAGAGAGCTGGATGGTGGATGAGGCTGCACAGGCTGCAGTGTCCTGCCCCTCCCTGTGGTAGCACTACAGAGTGTACAGGTGGATGGGGTATGTGCAAATGTCTCTGGAAATGGTTTAAGTCTCTTGCAGAAAGAAGCACAATAAGCTGAGAGACCAATGGAAGAAGGAGGAGGTGGTACAGGGTAAGGACGGCATTTGGAGAGGTGGTAAGATCCTATATTTTGCTAACAGCCTTGTACCCCATAATGATTCAGTATATGGCGTCACACGTTCAGCACATGAAGTTGTGTATAGTATATAGTGTCCTTACATTGGTGGCCCCAGAATTCAACAATGATGAAATAAAGTGTGCACAGATGTGTATCATCTATGCTTAAAGCCTATATAAAACAGTAATGGTACCTGTGTAATCGCCAATGACTATCTTACCCATTCCAGAGACTACGAGTAGACTTCACTATGGGTCACTATGAGTATGTCCGGGTCTGTACTAATCTCTTCTCAGTTACAGGACGTAATATGGCCAAGGAACAATTGTCTGTGGTGATCTGCTGACACGATGTCCCTGAGATCTGGCTCTGTAGTTGGTGCCTTCCATAACCCCTGGTGACTATGTGAGATGAAGCATGTGAGGAGAAGTTTCCAGATATGTTGGTCGCCTTCAAAAGTAATTAACAGCTCCACCATGGATAAAGCTAGAAGGCACTACCATCTGCAAGTGTATTTCTAAAGGAACTGCTATATGAATCTTCACGGATCCTCGGTGTCTACAACTACAGTCTCATTGTGCTAAATAATGGACATAGTATGTTATTGAGAGACAATACGTTTATAAACCATCATGAAGTTAATGCAACAATGATAATTTATTAGGTCATCAGATGTGTATACATTCTCTGATAGCTGCACCGTCTATGCTGTACACTGTTACACATACTTTACATTGTTACACATACTTTACATTGTTATATGTCTTCCAAGAGGAGGAGCTGATGATGTCAGATTACTGAGATATAACACTCTATGGAGAGAATCAGAATCAGTGTTACGGTGCCAATAATAGAGGAGGTTAATGCCCCGTAAAGAGTGAAAAACATCACAAGAGAGGGAAATCCTAGGATGAGAGATTACAGTAAGGCCTGGTCACTGGGAGTGTGAGCCCCTTATGGTAGGGGATGTTTGGAATTAAAGGTGAAATGCAGATTCGATGGGTGCTAGAGGTTGTAGTCTCTATAGGTTTTTTGAGTTGTATGATACATAACCCCAGTTGGAGATTAAGATATAGAAGATGATGAGGCCGATACTAGGAATGAAGGGATGGAGATACAATGGCTATTCTATTGATAGTTGTGATACTAGATGGTACCATAGCCCAATTGGAAGTCAGTTGAACAGTAGTGTGATGTGTGACACCGTATGGTTAGTGAATATGACACATGTAATAGGTCACTATAGTAGTAGTGTTATAAGTTACTGTCTCATCTGATTATTGTTTGTACTTAGTTTGTTGAATCCAGCTGGTTTGTTTAATAAGTTTTAGATGTTTGCATTGTCATCTATGTGATGCTGGGAGGATCAGTTTTTATTCTTCTACATTACGTCTGGGACGCCATCCCACCACGAGCACCACCGCAGCAGCAGTGCCGTCTCCACCACCATTACAGTTTTTATTCCATTGATAGGGATTAGGTATGAGTCAGAAATTTACACTAACAGCACATCAGGAAGTTTCTACACAGTGCATGTGGTCAGTATGTACAGGTCGGTATGTACTATGTGCAGGTCAGTATGTAAAGGTCGGTATGTACAGGTATACATCTATCAGACAGCTTTAGTTCTGAGGACACTGATGTGAACATTCGCAGAGATACCATGAGACATCTTTACAAAAGTGGTTACACATCTCTTGTTTTTGCCTTTTCTGGTGAACGGTTGTGCCCTGCCCTTCAGAAGGATATAGTAGCTGGAGAAGGTGAAGCTTAGAGGTGTGAAGTGAAATTATGGTTAAGAGGAGGAAAATGATGGAGTAATTTATCTATGTAACATCTATATATGGTTAACCAATAATTTCACTAGTACCTCTGATGTAAGATAGCATGAGGAGGGGGTCTTGGTTACAGTATGCACACGACACGGGTTTACTTACTAGGATCAGCATATGTCTTAGGCTAAAGATATACTATGCCATGAGCTAAAACCCATGACTATGTACGATTTCTTGGCTACCATATTAGGCATTACCATACCTTGTCTTCTTCTAACCTATCTATGTATATGTTTAATGTTATTGGTCAACTTGTTGGAACATGCTCAGAGAGTTGGTCAAGCTTTGCTATAAATAAAGTGGACTCACTCCACCATGGAGTGAGGCATTTTCATACCACTGGTGTATGGCTGTGTCTACTCATTCTGGCCAGACATTCTCCCTTCCCCCGTACTTGGGAGGTTCGCAATTTGAAGCTCACAGACAAAGTGACCTGGGAGATCTATTTTGAGGTCTCAGTCGAAATTGCTCTAACACATCTTCAAAATTCAGTTTTCAGTCCTACAGTCAGTCAAACAAAGTTGGAGAGGAGGGGACTACTTCGCATCCACGTCCAGAGCAGAATACCGTTTTATCTATGATTTTGAAACAATAGCTCCAAAAGGTCTCGATGAAGAACTAGAAATTTTCGGCTTTAGGTTGTTTAGGTGCTGACTTCTGGTGCTCTTTATCACATACCGTCACCTGCCAGGCTGTCTATCAGCGCGGTGACGGACTCTAGGATTGATCCCTAGGGGTCCCTGTACTTAGAAAAAACTACCAGCAAGTCAGAAACTCTTATAGAAATAAACCCTAATATCATAGTCAGAGAAGATACAGCAGCTACACTTCTTTCCATAGTTCTCTAACCATACTTTTCTATGTCTTCCCAAATTCCCTATTATATCTTGTATTATCTCTTATATTATTTATTTTCTAGCCAGTATGTGTATTCTAACACCAGAACATCTCATAACTTATCTGTATGATTCAAATTGATTTACATGATATATTCTCCATTGTCATTTGTATGTTGCTTTATATATATAATACTTCCATCTAGAAATGTAACAGGAAACAGGATTCTAAAAGAATTCATGGTGTAACAAATTCCAGGTTTTGGAACCCATCCGGAATTAATTAAGTCCAGCCAATCAGGAATAACCCATTTAACATAAACGTAAACTTACCATCACTGGGACAATGTTATTACCACTTTTGCTGTTGAAAAGATACCAAAAGGGTATCAAACCACGCGTCCAACTGTAATATTACCATTTGCAACCTATATGCATATTATCTAATATGCTATAGACATCGTACCACTGTCAAGTCTCACCGGAAAGTCGCTGCCTTTTCGAATTTATATCTGGCGCCAAACCGTGCACGAGGTCTTGCGGGCAACATATCCCTCTGCGGGTAGTGCGGCGCTAAAAAATTATTCACAGAATAACACACATTACAAAGTTATACAACTTTGTAATGTATGTTATGTCTGTGAATCGCCCCCTTCCCCGTGTCCCACCACCCCCGCCAGTGTACCCGGAAGTGTGTGGTGCATTATACATTAGCTGATCCGTGTTGAGCCCGTCCGCCATCTTGTGCCAAACGTCATCTTCGGACGGACGGCCAAATCACTGCCGCCGCCCCCCCTCCACCGCGTCATAACTGTGCTCAGCCGCGATTGGCTGAGTACAGTTATGCTCAGACAAGAGCGGCTGAGCAGCTGATGACGCGGCCGCAAATCTATTACAATTACATTATTATTTGCTGCAGCTACAAGTGACACAGCTATTCCCAAGCCCGATCGCAGCATCACTGACTGTGTCACTATCAGTGCTACAAGCACAGCTTCCATCTTGTCACTTTCAGTCCTACAAACACAGCTTCCATCGTGTCACTATTAGTGCGGCAAGCACAGTTTCCATGATGAATACTTATGCAATCTGTTGATGAACTTGTTATTTTACATTCATATATTTTGCATAAACGTTACAATTACTAAGTGGCTAATTTCTACATTACTTTCCAAGCCAGATCCCGCTATTTGCAGTGTAATTAATGCACAACTATTTAAGATGAACTTTTAGACAATCGGCTGATGAACCTTTATGCAATCTGCTGATGCACTATATGGAATCTTCTGATGAATTTCCCATTTAATTGCTCACCTATAT